>NC_092209.1:38218057-38278864 GCF_043381705.1 Parasteatoda tepidariorum | reverse complement strand
GGATTTTTAGAAAAAAAAGACTAGATGTTCATGTCTTTGGAAAAAGAGAACTCAGGGCATGAGACTGCTTTTTTGTTTTAGCTTTCTTGGATGTGTGATTTCAGAGCAGATTCTTCCATTTTCGCGATATCGATCTCCTTCATGCATAATCGGCACTTGGCTCTGAACTTCTTTTCGGGCATTGATAAAATCCACTCTTTATAAGCTTGATTATCCATCCATTGGGGATAAAAATAGCACTTCCCAGGCATAACTAGTCTAAACTACATAACAGAAATACGAAGCCGTGCCTTTGCGAATACGTTTTACAATAAAGTTTTGAAATGACGCAAACGTAAGGACAAGTGCGGATGGTAAACGGCAAATTTATTGAAAACTACAAGGTACATATTGTTACGAAATTCGAGAGTATTCCAGTTTCGATAAGAAAATAGAAGATCTAAGAATATGCGACAGAAGATGAAGTGGAGTCTCGCCCCGAACGCATTGATTGTCTGCTGTGCTCCGCGCGCTTGGCAGACACCAACACGCTAGGCCCGGTTTGAAACGGTGGCGTTAAAAACCACGTGAGAGAGCTCGGGAAGGGAACAAAACAGAAAGATGCGCGGGTGTTTTATAAAAAGAGCTGCCGGCAGTATTGGACAAATTCAAGGACCTATCAAGTTTTTCAAGGACCTAAGACGTTTTTCAAGCACTTTCAAGGACCTAAATTGAGCAAAAAAAAATTCAAGGACTCTCAAGGACCGTGGGAACCCTGAACAAATATAATTTCAATATAACTAAAGATAAACCCATGGGTCCCCTGACCCTGGGCCCCCACATTTCTAGATCAGGCTTTGTAAGTGAATACAAATTGAGATGCAGGATTTTCAAATCCCGCAAGATTATGAAGGGCTTCAATAGTAAAAAAAAACCATGATAAACTGGGAGTTTCTATGAATTTTTAGCATTTATCACTGAAAATTATGACTTTCCAGATGCGCAGATACCCTGCAAATCATAAATTAAGAAACAGAAGATGTGAGTACAAATTTAAAACAACAATGATTATTTCAGTTGATTGCTGTCACTGAAAAATATAAATAGGAAATTTATATTAATTTAGACAGGGACTTGCTTTTAGTAAAAAAGGGCATGGAAATTTATGTGTCCTGTTTCCTTCATGGAATCACATATTATAGTACAAATCATAAATAAAAATTATATTTACCATTACATTGACTTAAAAAGGCTTTATCAGAGGCCATTTCACACACAGATTTTGAAAAAGTTTCATGATCTGGAGATTTAGGTGGAGTTAAAGCTGCAACAAATTAAATCATGATTAAGTAATGTACTTAAAAGATATTTTTAGATTTTATCACATATAATCTGAGAAATGTTTACGTACCAAATGGAGTATTGTTAGGGGTTGCAGTATGAGAATTGACAATCAGTTTTCTAGGAACCATGTTATCTTCTTCATGTTCTTCTTTGACTGCTGTTAAAACTTGTGCAATATTAGATACTTCCATTTGCTTGTTCACAATCTGTAAAAATACACAGATCAGACAGTTTACTATAAAATCTCAAAATAGCAGCTATCATTGGGACAAAAATACTCAGCAAAAAAGGGTTGGACACGTAGATTAATCTGCCTATAAATTAATTACATTTAATTATATCAGTTTTTATAATTTAGGACACAAATTAATATTTGAGCTGAAATCATTTTAGTATCAAATTCTAATGACCTCATTTGACCTCAAGACCTCGGCTGGCAGAAAAGCTACTCTTTTCCGGGGCTTGCATGGTACAAGCGCCTTTTTCCCCCACCTCATTTAAGGAACGAGCAACTGTCGCTCCTTTTCACCCACAGTGTTTGGAGATCCCGGCATGCTCTCAGCCAGGCATAGGGAGGACAAGCATTCTTACTAACTGGGTAGGAAGTGAATTTTTCTATGCCATAATAATAATCCGCGGGAGGGTTTCATTGCAAGTTGATATGCGTAATTCACTCGGGATTAATTGTTTTTTACGGGGATACAAAAACAACATTTTAAGAGTCGGAGAGGAGAATCTTATAATTATACTAACTTAGAAACAAGTAAGTAAATTTACGAGTAGGCTACTTTGTAGTTTACGCAACTTATAATCAACACATTTTAATAATTTTCAACCTATAACCGTATTTAATTAATATTAAAGCAAGTTATTCATTTATCAAAAACTGTTAAAATATAATTAAAAATCTTTTACTTACTTTTTCTGATAATTCATTGACCTTAGGTGAGACAGAAGGTTCACATCTCAATTCTTCTTGAATAGGTTTCACAATAATATGACACCAGACAATTGCACCAAAAGGCCTACTTTTATGACAAAAATTCCAATGACTTCTGTAAACACCCGGATCAGTGGGAGATGTAAATAGGATTGAAACTATTCCTTCTTCTCCAGGTTTAAGATGGGGGACATCTACCTGTTCATTACTTGGAATTAAATTGGCAGAACCTTGGATCAAATGTAGCTATGGGTAATAAAAAGAATTGCAATTTATAATAAATTCATTAAATAGATGACTTCAATATATATAATTAGAAATTTCATTAAATAAATAAATGTTCAACAATTCCAATTGAATGTTAAGAAAATCATAACGCTAATCTCACCAATGAGTTTAAGATATAAAGCAGACTAAGATCAATTAAGGTTTGTTTGATTAAATAAAGGTTTTGATACTTTTAAGAATATTAAATGAACTTATTTGATATTAGCACAGTTATTCCAAACAATATCTAGTCTCTTTTGTATTTATTATATTGAGGGAGAAACAGAGCAAAATTAAAATGATTTGATTTTTTACAAATATTAAATTGAAATATTTAAAAATTGTTTATTTTTTTTATATAGATGTTAGCCAAGTGTATGCGTGTGTATACATGCATATATATATATTAGGACAGGCCACAAATCGATGCATTGGTAAATACCGATTCTATGCAATCATCGCGGATGTGATGTTTGGATTGGCAATTTTTCGAAGCATTGGAAATCGTGATTTACTGAGATGCATAGGATATTTCCGGATGCATAGTTGACATTGATGTCTACACAGGCGATGTTGAGCATTGTTTCTGATAGTACATTGATGTCTGCAAGCTTGTGCAAAGAGCATTTTTTCTGCCCTAAATGTGAAGTGATAGCTGTGGTGATGATTGTTATCGTTAGTCTTTTTTACATTGTGACCCATTGCTTTGCTGACATAATGAATCCGAATGTGATAGAGAATCGAAATGTTGTTGAATGTCTTAGTTATGGAAGGCTTTTCTTTTAATTGTGTGTGTACAAATCCTGTTGATTTCTTTTACAATCAATCCAGCCATTGAATGTTTTTAACCACTATTTTGCAGACATCCAAATCTTTAAATATTGAGAATTAATAATTTAAAAAAATGCAACGCTTATTTTAAAAAAATGCAACTTACTAATTGCGAATTTACACAATGCTAAATGTAAACATTAATGCACCAAAACATCAGGTTGCATCAAATTATCGCAATGTTAGCGTGACGATATATCGCAATGCCAAAATCTTAACATTGCCCAATCCTAATATATATATATAAACAATAAAAAAAGCATATCAAATGAGAATAAAACCCAAGACTCTTTTTAACTAAATTTTATGATACATATCACACTTACTAACAGTAAAGCAAATCTTAAAAATAGTGAAGAAATTTTATTGATCAATTTATAGCAAACGGATAAACCACCCAAAATATATTTTAATCTTAAAGAGTCTTTAATTTAAAAGATGCTACATTGCAATTGCATTGATTGCTACAAAACTTCAGTTTCTGTTGAACGGTTAAAAACCTCTTAATAAGCCAACAAAAATTACTTACTTTAGTTGTATGTGTCCAAACTCTAATACCACTATTCATAACTTTCCAACTTTTCACAAAGCGAGTAGAAGGTGGAATTATAGTGCCATCAGGAACAGTTTCATCACATAAAAATGTAGCTTCATAAAGTCTATTTAAAGAAATATTAAAACTTAATAATGTCTTAGATACTACACATTTTAAAAAAGTATTTCTGCTTGACTTTTACAACAGAACACCTTCTAAAAGAAAATTTTAGGGGCCGTTCAAAAAGTACGTACATCCCGAAGGGGGGAGGGGATTTGCTATTTTGTACGATGAGGAGGTATTATACAAAGTACGTACTTTATAAACATACACCAAATTTAAATATGACTTTATCCTACACACTCCTTAAATAAATATTTAATTTTATTTAAAACATAATTATTTTAATTTTTATGAAAAAGGGGGGTAGACTAATAAAATGTACGTACTCTAAGGCCTTATGTACGGTAATGTACGAAGGGGGGGAGGGGTTAAAAATTTCTCCCTTTTTGTGTACGTACTTTTTGAACGGCCCCTTAGCATTTTCAGTTTTTTAAATAAAAAAAACTAAAATCGCAAAAAAAAGATAAATGTTACCTTAGGATGCCTAGCTAGATTTTTCAACAAAAAATAAACCCCTTTTAAGCACTCAAAAAATATTTTTAGTCACTTTCCAAAATAAGACGAAAATCATAATTAGGTTTTGTGCAGTAATAAAAAATTTTTCTTTCTATAGTTTAAAGTTCTAAATTTATAAACATAAAATCAACAAAATGTAAAAAAAATTTCAGAAACTTTACATAATCATGATAAAATAACAAGTTTTTGATAAATGTTGCAGAGAAAATTGTGAAAATCATGCTTTTTTGTGATTTATGACTATAATCGACACTGCTAAGAAAAAAATTTCTTTTTGAAAGATAGAAAATTAAGCACTTTTTACAAACCCCGGAATAAAACAAGCACATTTAAGGGCTTTCAAAAAACGTAAATCAAAACTAAACACTTTTTATAAACGCTATGTACCCTGTAAGATGGTTAATAAATGGTGCACCCTTTTAAACACATTCAAAATTAAAATTGTTATTTTAATTCATACAAGACACGTCTAAAAACTACAAAATGAGGAAAATAAGACCAAAAAAATAGTCCATCTCAATTTTATTTATTTATTATCCATAGCAAAAGAAATTTGAAAACGTTATTAATGTTACATTATATTATAAATTATGTTATATTGTAAATGTTATATTGTTCAACATGGTTTCAACAAAAAAATTTTTAAGAAAATTTTTTTTAGAAATTTTGTTTGATTATTATCGAATTTAGCAGAAAGACTTTGACACTGTAATATGTATGGCAATTGCTGAGTCCTTTTTCAGAATCAATACGAATTTAAAAAGAAATATTTTTAATTAATAATATATAATAGCATGTATAATACAACAGCATGTACTTTGCAGCAAATAATAGCATGTAATTAATATTTACTTGCTGCATCTTTAAACAATTTAATGAAAAATTAAGTCTCTTAGTTGCATTTAGATTAAATAAACAGTCATATTGTAATTCAAGAAAATTAATTCTAACATTGCAAAAAATAGTAAAAATTTTAATCAAATGAAATAAATATAAAACATAGTTTATATTTATTTCATTTGATTAAATAAATATTCAAATGAAATAAATATAAATCAAACTTAGGTAAATGATATTTTCTAATGCATGTGAAAATCAAGTTTGAAAATATTTTGCATAAATTACATGTTTTCTATTAACTTATTGCTACTAATTAATAATCAAGTTTGCTGGTTTGTCTGATAATGTTTGTACTATAGGTTGGAGAAGCAAATTTGACAATAAGTGATTTTTCAACCAAGAATAATAAATAGAACTTCAGCAGTTATCAAAACTATTTAAAACATTTCTGGGAAACAATTATTTGGCTAAAATGGTAAATATAAAAGATAAATGGAACAATTATTTTCTGCATTAAAATGTCAGACTATCACATTTAATAGTTGAAAAGAGATTAAAAACTGCAATAAACAATCTTGAAAGGAACAAATATACTAAGTCATAAGCTGTGCAGTTAATAATAATAAAAAAAGTTTCTTAAAACACAAGATAAGTCAAGAAATCTCACTTCTTTTTTTGCCCTTTAGAATAAGGAGAATCACTAAATCTTGCCGGCTTTATGGGTAAAGGAGACATCAGCTCTTGCCATTTCTGTTTTTGGTACATTTTCAATGCGAAAGGATAACGGATTTTCAAAAATATGTGAGCTTTATTATGAACATTGGGTAAACTTTCACACTCTTGGCACAAATCAAAGTCGGAACAATTTCTAAAACGGGAAAAATTCATTCATGTACAGGGAATAAATGGAATTGAGTTATGAAATAATGATAAATTGAAAAGTAAAAAACAAACAGCATAAACTTGCACAAGTTTAAGATTATTTCAATGTATAGAACTTGGCACTATTAAAAATACATGAGTAAATCAAAACTTTTCCTAATTGGAAATAAAATATGATTGTTGCTAATTTTAATTAAATGAGAAATCTATTATTTTTTTTCTTTAAAAAAAAATATTCAAAGATTTATTTATTGCCCTGTTTTATCTAGGCATTACTACAAAAACTGAGCAAAATCAGCTATCCATTTGTATGACAAAATGTGTCATTTATGTATTGCAGTAAATAATGATTAAAAAGTGCCGACACTTGGTCAACAACGATGCAAATAACATGGGATGGATGTTAATATTCGTACTAATGATGAGCATCATTGAGAAAATTCAATAACTGTCTCAGTTTTTATTTTCTGAACTTAACCTCAATGATGTTTGAGTGATTCGTAAATAAATTATCGTAAATATTTGCTTACAGACAGAATGAGTTTATATGGAACAAATACTACATGAAATCAGTTATTTGTTAACAATATTAATAAGAAGATAACTAATTTTAAAATTCACTTACCCACATTTATAGCGAATGCCATGAATTAACTGGTCACAATTATCACAATAAATGTCGTTATGAACAACTTCTCCTAAATGAAAGAAAGAAATATTCATTCTATATATTCTTACTACTATACTAAATATTCTTTCCACTTTTTTTTAATCTATTCAGTTCAATACTCACAGTAATATATTCTGGAAGCATAAATAAAAACAAAATAAAAGAATTTTTTTTAAAAATAAAACAGCTCAAAGATTCTTTTTAATTTTAGTGTTTATTTGTTGTAAGGGGTTTAATATAATGGGGGCTACGGCCTCAAGCATTTGGACGAAGAGGGCATCTAAGGTCACTGAAACGCTACCTTCATTACAATTTTCATTTTTAATAATAAAGAATAAAATTGTATGATCTTTAGACATGATAAATTTAATAATGAAATTTAGGACATTTCAAGTTAAATCATCTTTACACTTAAGGAAAAAAAGCCTTTCTTTGAATAATTTACCCCCATCTTACTTAATTAGAAATTTAAAATATGGATTTAGAATTTTCTTTCAAAAAAATTTTTTTTCTAATAAATTGACTTTAACATTTCTCTTTTCAGGTAATTTAATGTAAGAAACTACAACTAACTTTCAATTTTATTATTTTTAGACAAATAATTAAGTAAACTGCTGTTTGTAGAAAATGCAACACCATGAAAGAATCATCAGAATCAAATGAAATTTAATGCAGAAACGACTTGTACTGATACAAATAAATGATGAAATTTTCAAAACAAAAGAAACAAATTAAGCGTCCGAAATCAGTATTTGGTGCAGCCACCACGCGCTGCAATAAGTGCTGCTATACGACGTGGCATGGAGTCAAACAGATGTTGAATATCTGCTTGAGGAAGAGAATTCCATATCGCTTGTATGCGCAACCAAAGTTCGTCTTTGGAAACTGCAGGACGCGGATCACGAGTGAGACGCCGACCAACCATATCCCACACGTGCTCAATAGGCGACATATCCGGCGAATAAGCAGGCCAAGGAAGAAGTTGCATGCGTTGTGCTGAACAGAAGTCTCTAACAGTCCGCGCAACATGTGGGCGTGCATTATCCTGCTGAAAGATAGCTCCAGGGATGCCTTGAAGGAAAGGAACGACTTCGGGCTGTAGCACTTCACGGACGTATCTGTTGCTATTGAGATTACCCTCAATTCGTATCAAATTGGATCGTCCATGATACGAAATCGCACCCCAGACCATAACTCCGGGTGTTCGACCACTATGTCGTTCAATAATACACTCAGGAAGGCAGCGTTGACCGGCATAACGTCTAACACGAACACGGCCATCATGGGTCCACAAATTGAAGCGTGATTCATCTGAAAAGACAACTTGGTGCCAATCAGCTCGCCAGTCTCTGTGCTCAAGAGCCCACTGCCGACGCAGCCGTCGATGATCCGCCGTGAGGGGAATCCTGTATAATGGCACCCTTGCACGCAATCCACGGCGCAGCAGACGACGACGAATTGACGAAGCCGACAATTGTACACCTGTAGCAGTAGACCAATGTGCTGCCAGCTGCCTGGAGGAAGCTGTGCGATCATTCACCGCCATGCGGAGCAGGTGTCGATCATCGCGCTCTGACGTCACCTTCTGTCGTCCAGTGCCTGTTTTTCGAGTTGTTCGGTGCTCGTCGGTCCACTGCTTCCAAACTCGCATCACTGTGGAACTGTTCCGCTGCATACGAGCTGCTATTGCGCGATAGGAAAATCCTCCTTCTCGAAGGCCGATTATCCTCCCTCGTTCAAACTCCGTAAGTTGCTTGAATTTCTTATTCTTCCGTCGTGGAGGCATACTCAGGTCTCACTAAACGTTTGCCACTAACAAATAATCATAGACTATTTTCAACGTCCCGCTACAGCACTTTATTTATACGCTTTCAGCATCAATTCAGAGGGCGCTGCGCGCGCCACGCACGCGCGATGGCTCTGAAACTTTATTAATTTGCATAATATCCTATAATTGACATTTGCTGCGAATTTCATTTGATTCTGATGATTCCTTCATGGTGTTGCATTTTCTACAAACAGCAGTTTACATATAATTGTGTAAGGACTTACAGTTTATCAGTACAGTTGAACCTCAATCCTTACTTCCCGTATTTTTCGTTTTCCGTTATGTATTGTCTAGTTCAATTGGTACCTACACAAATGGTATTCTAATAATTTAATAATACCTGGTTAGATCGTCTCTGAAACTGAAAGATATCTCTCTCTTTTTATCATTCAGAAATTTTACAGACATTTGAAAAAATTAAGTTAATTGAATGCTAAGAAAAACGTTAACTCTTGATGCTAAGGATGAAAATGAAAATTAGAATTTTTCACAGTTTGGAAAAAAAGACCTTAAATATCACACTTGTTTATTATGATATATTAATGACAATGTTAAAACTTTAAGATATGACTTTGGTTAAAAATAAATGATTGCAGAAGCCAAACAAGTGCTAACCGATGCCAATGAAACAACAACTGGCGCCAAAAATACTAGAAGGCCTCCAAGCTTTCGGAATGAGAAACTATCTCCATTCCCACTAACTTGCATAAAAAGAACAGCAATCTGTTATAACAAATGTTGAAAAATTATTCTTTGAGTTTTAATGAAAAGAGTGCGTCCAATCTAAAAATTTTATATATTTTAAATAAATGCATTTCTTTCTTTCTTTTTTTTTTTTTTTGAATTGTAAATAATCTTTTCTTTGAAACTTTTTTGTACTTATTGTAAATTTATCAATTTTGCAGTCCAATACTTCTTTATTACTTTTCATACTTTTTCAAGTCACTAGTTGATATTTTATATTGACCACATTTGTCCTTTTCCCATATCTATCGTTTGCAATGAATGGTCACTTGAGAAACGATCAATCAAGGTTTTACTGTACAATTGTTATTGAGGTTCCATTTTTTATACTTTTAAAATAAAAATATTAGAGATTATATTAAATTTAATTAAAGTTATACCTTGACACTGTATAAGATTATCTTCTTTCAGAGCCAAGCTACTTTTAGTACTTGGAACATCAGCCTGAGCTTGTCTGGTGTCAGTTGATATATTCAGCATTTCTTCCAGCAACTCTTTCTTTAGGTCTTGCTTTATCTATTTTGTATTTAAATTAAATAATGATTACTAATAATAACAGCAGCATATTAAACAAAATGATTTAAATCAGTTATAATTAAGAAAATTTGTTTTATCTTTAAGAAAAAGGATAACTGTCATACCAGATGAATAAAACTAAAATATTTTCTTTTCCTACTATATTATTTAGTTTTCTAATGTGTTTTTCTTCTTTACATACATACTTTTTAAAAATAATAATAATAAAATTGGCAATTTTTTTCCCTTTAGATAATCACAATTACTAATAAAAAAATAAAAATATTTATTACTATGTAAGAAAGGAACATATTTCAATTAGGTAAACTAAAATGAACATTTAACTTATATTTAATCAATAAAATGTATTCTATGCCTATTTTAATGCTTGATACATAAAAAAAAATCCTGTGCAGAACTTAAAATTAATAAGTGAATTACTTAAGTACTTAAAATTAATAACAAATTAAATCTTAAGAACATTTTATTCTGCTTAATAATATATTCAACAATAAACATATTGTTGAATAATAAGTGTTTTTACAAAATAAACTGAAATAAATTTTTTTAACAGTAATCAAGATATTAAAAGATAGCAGCAATATTTATTAAATTAATTTAACATGAAAACAATTTCAGACATTTCAGCGCAACGATTGTCAACAAAACATAAAAAATGACTCACCTCGAAATTAATATAGCTCATCATAATAGCTATCGAAAAATAACAATTAATCTTAAGGTATCATCGTAATATCTTTTGGGAGTTACTCCCGAAAGGGAAAATATTATTAACATCTACAACACATCGAATTTGTAAATTAATTTGCGCTTTGGCGAAAAACAAAGTAAAGGTTCGAAAAGAAACTTACTACTGCACTGACGACTCCTACAAAAATTGTGCTGACATCTCTGAATTAGAATTAAAACAAAATAAATTATATTCAATGAATTAATGCTGCCATATTTTAAAGTTACAATTAAGATTTAAAACACTAAATTCAAATTGAATATTAATAAATGATAAATTTTTAAAACTAAACAATAAGTATAAGATTATGTTTGAAAATATAAAATAGTTTTACTCAGAGATTTTTTATGAAATATATTTTTAATTTGATAAGTCAGTGGTTGATAATTAGTACTTTTCGTTGAAAAATTATGCTAAAAATAAATGCTAGAAAAAAAGAGCAATTCAGAATTTTTTTTTTTCTTTTTGTATAATATTCTGATTAAGAGCTTTTTTCTTACTTATTTACATCATTCAGTTCTTTTTGTAAATAACAAAAAAAATAGCTGTAACAGTTCTGGAAATTCACATTTATTCTATGTCAATATTTTTATGCCTTAAAAGTAAAACTAAAATTAATATACCAAAATATCAAATCACCAAAATATCCTATGCCTTATCCTGTTTTTTACTGTTTCAATACTATACTTCATAATATTGTAGAAGCTATTGCATAAAAAGTTGTGTTAAAAGAATTGTAATTCTTTAATTTTAATGTTAATTTAAAACAAAATTGAAATTTCAGACAGCGTTTTGAATTATCAAGCTTTTCTAATAAATATAGGTAATTTTTTTTAACATTCTTTACTTGATGTTGAATTTGTAATATTACAGTATCATTTTGTAATTAGAAAGATTAACCACAGTGTGAAACTTAATTAAAAATAAAGAAGAAGAAAAAAACGATGTACAGTGCAGAACCAGTTATCCGGAAATCAGAAAACCGGAAAACCAAAAAACCGGAACAAAATTCGATAAATTTTCAGCCATTTTTAGAAAAAAAAATTTTTTTCCTCATAAAAATTTAGAATTTTTCTTTCTTTTTTGAAAGATGTTTACCATACCATCATTTTAGAAATAATCATTACTGTATTACTTTATCGTTTTTTCTTCTTTTTAAGATCATTTCCAAATATTTTTTTTTTTTTTAGTTGGGTTTAACAATAAAAAATACGGCTTTTTGTAGCGATTCAGAAAACAGGAAAAATCAGTTATCCGGAATAGCGATGGTCCCGATCGTTCCGGATAATCGGTTCCCTACTGTACTAAATAAATAAAAATTCCTTAATCTCCACAACGAAAATTTGTCAAAAGAATAAAGGAAGTACAGGTACTTTATTTAATATTATGTAAAATTTAAATCAGTTACAAATAATTACAGTTACATTTTATTAGTTATAATCTTTGTTTGTGTATTAGACCATAAAAGCTTAAATAAAAAACACTTATCTGGTAAATGTAATTAATGTATGATAGAATATTTATAATAATTCAAAATTTTACTAACTCAGATAATTTAATAATGATATTTCTATATAAAATAGTTAAAATTTAAAAGTAATTATTTTTATGACTGGTCATTTAAATTTTTTTAAATTACCTTTGACATGTGATACTGAAACCATAATGGTGGTGGTGACCCAACTTTCGGACCATTGAATACCTAAAAATCAAATTTTAAAATACATTGTTTTTGCAATATGGTTGCATTACAGATAAAATTAGTTAAAATAATATTACATTTAACATTTACAGAATACAAAAACTATATTTGCAATAAAGAAAGCAATATTTTAGTTAACACAAACTTAAAAAAAGTTTTCGAAAAATATGCAATACTTAAATAACATTAAAAATAAAGAAACAAATAAAATTCAAAACAATAACAACAATGCATTGATCTATGAGATAAAGGAAAAAGTAAGAAACATAAGAAATTAAGAGACATAGATAATAGAGAAACAATCCTTATCCAGAATGACTAATTATTAATTGGCAAATATTTAATAATTATACTTGCCAATTTATACAATGTTTACACAATGCACATACAATTTGCAAAATGTATGTGAACAGAGACTTAATTTAAATACATTTATTTCTTAAAATTGATTACAGAGCAAAAAATAAACATTTAATTTTTCAATAAGAATATTTGCAGCTGCAATCATAATAAAAAACTTTTGGAATAAGACGGTTATCATTGTTAAGAAACAGCAAATAATATCTAGATGTTAAATTTTATATTTCACTTTGATTTCAGATTGATGACATTTAGTAAAATTAATTTAATTCATTTTATATATATAAATTTTAAATAGCAATTCGCAAACCTTCTTAATAAAGAATTCAATAAATTTTTAAAAACCTGCTTGATAATTTTTTTTTAAATATATTAAACAATTCAAATATTTTACTTTAAAAAATTAAATATGGAATTTAAAATTAAGCATGCTTTAAAATTCAAAACTTCAATGCATTTAATCTACGTTCTGTATATATTAATTAACACATACTAACACTTTAAACATTTTTCATCAAAATTTCACATTTTTAAAATTAGGAATAGATAAAAATGTTTTACTTTTAAACATTCACATTTCAAATCTAAATCTTTTCAAAAAAATAAAAAATTATGCTTATCTTAACAAAAAAAAAAAATTTAAAATGGCTGTTTTATGTGTGCAAAAATCTACAATAAATTAAACATTTTCATATATCTTTCAATATAATATTAAACCTCACAATACGAACAGGTTATAGACATGGAACTGTTAGATAAAAAGTTAAAGAAAAAGAATGTATTACCCCAACTGATAAAGCACAGCCTCTAAGCTGATACTTGTTTAATGCTTTACAAGCATTTTCAGCTTCCTCAAATGTGCTCATTTCCTAAAATGTAAAGTTTTACACAATTATAACAAAGATAAGATAAAAAAGGTGACTTGAAAATAAATCAAAATTTGATCTGAGAATCAACTTTAAAATTATTGATTATCTAAAATTTTGAGCAAAAAATATATCATTTTGAGCAAAAATATATCTTATATCCTTACAAAATTAATAATTGCACTAAAACAGACTTGGAAAAAAAATGCAGTTTTGGTTCAAATTATGTTAATTATGTATAAATATTCACATATTTTAAATGTGCTAGAACATGAAGAGACCTTTCAGCTAAGTTAATTTTTAAAGATAAACGAATAAATAAATGAACCTTAAATAAAAGCATTTCAAGGTTAACACATTAGCACAGCACCACATCAATGAACGCCTCAGGCTGCAATACTTTTGCCAACCAAGCATCAATGTATCAAAGCTCATAAATTGTATGTATCAAAGCATCAATGTATCAAAGCTCGTAATTATATGCCATACTACAATGTTAAGCACATATATATTGTAATAATATTTTACAAAACCTCAAATTGTAATAATATTTTACAAAACCTCAAATTGTAATAATATTTTACAAAAAAAAAATGTCTATTTTACTCAAAAAAGAAAAGTTAACTTACTATATTAGCAACTAACTTGAAAGCAACTAACTTGATATTCTTTGAGACAATGTTAAGAGTAGTTTTTACTAGCAATATGTACAAAAGTCCACATTGACATTAAATTTTATTGTTAATGCTCGAACGAACAATAAGTTGCTTACAGCTTTAGAATGCAATTTTATTGTTCAAAGAAAAGAACAAATTGAAATTTCTGCTTTGAAAGAACTTATAATATTTGGAAGCTGATATTCGGAGAAAAAAAAAACAAGAATACTTTCATTCATTTAAAAATTACAAACTGACTATTACGTAAATAACAATATATCGCACTCTGGCAAGAAAAGTGACAAATAAAAAAACAGCAATATTAAGGTTATGTCAATTAACCCCTTTCTTCTCGCTCCCGTGAAAATGACGGGGTGAGTTTTCGCCCGCTATTTCTCGCTCCCGTTATATTGACGGGCTGGAGTGTTCAGAAGTAACGCGCCAATAACAATAAAACTAACTCATTTCTTTTGCCCGGAAAACATTTTATTTCTCATTTTACACAACTGATAGCAGTACCTGAATATTTTTAAGGTAATTGTAGATAGTTAGTTAATTTTAAACTGGTTGCAGCACTAATCAAATACGTAATACTTATACAAAAGCAAAAAAAATAGACACTTTTGTGACAGTTTTCTGGAAAATTAACCGATCGTTAAGGGGTTAAAAATATGTATGAAGTGCCCCACCAAGCTTTAAAAGTGTCACATCTCTAACTTGCAATTTATCCAGCTGAGGGACGTTGTGTCAGTTTTGCGTCTATTTCAGAATAAGTTTTATAGTATTCTTTAAGTTGATTTTTCTCAAATGCTGCATTTTAGAGTAATGATACTGTTCTTGCCAGGGTGCGATATGAAAAAATTAAATTTCTACACATCACTGAATACTGGAGAAAATGCAAACAATACCAAGAGTTATTTTAGCAAAAATTACCAGTACAGCTTTATTTCTTAAAAATTGAGATCAATGATGCATTTCTGAAAATGAGATGTTTGTAAATGGTGGAGTTGCCTTTTAATAATATTAAGAAAATACTATTTAAAACAAAAATATTCCAATCATGAATATTAAAGTTTAAAAATATAAGTTTTTCTAATGTAGAAATATATAAATCTAACATCAAACTAACATCCAAGCTTCAAAGTACTCTTCAAGTTTATTAAAAATGTTTATTATCAAATGAATAAAATATATAAATCTGATTGTTTACAAATGTAACATACCACACATCCAAATGAAAAAAAGACATCTATCTGCTTGACAGTACCATACTGACTAAACAATGCTTTTAACTCTTCCTGTGTACAACCATCTGGCAAATTATTAACTGACAATCGCATTGTGTGCTGAAAAAGAAGAACAAAATAAAAATTCATTTGTTTTACAAAATTTTGAAATTTTTGGTTTGATAATGCTAACGTTAAAAATTTAAACGAAAAACTATCACAGCACATAGCTCCAAACTAACAATGATCCATTGGTCATAGACCACTAAAATTTTACTTAGACCACCATAAAGTTTGCCAGACCATATTTTTTTTAGTTATTCGTTCTTTAGACCATTCTACCCCTGGTGACATCAGTAGGAACTATGATTTATGCATGCAATGATAAATTGTTAATTTTACATTAAGATTCACAGCAGTAATTAAAATTTAGTGGTCTACAAAAAATTACCAGAGTATAATTGGCGTGCAATTCCCAAATCGTAAAAATATTTTTTTTGACATACTTGATTTGCTAAGATTTCATTGTATACCCACATGATTTTGTAGAAAAATTGCTTTTTCTTAAACCCAGATTTCTTTTTAACATGTGAATTCAGGTGGCGAATTTGTGAGTTTATGTACAATTTCGTCAACTTTTGCTAATGACTTGGCCGATCATCTAACTTAAGACGATTATCTAACTTCTTCAGCTTTTTACTAACAATTTTTGGGGAAGGTATTTATATTGCACATGAATACTAAAAAAAAAGTCACATAATAAGGGGACCACTCAGAGGGTAGGACTCATAGTGATTCTCCGACAAACTACTAGACATTTTTTAAAAAATTTTAAGATGTAAAAAGGACCTGGACAAAGATAGTTGGCTCAAACCGGTTTAAGTGATAGTGCATGAATAGGTGAAAATGAATGTATGAAATACTACCATTTTAAGTATAGATAATCAACAATAGATAGTTTTCACTATTCATAAAAATGTAACTTGCTACTACTAAGATTTACTAAATATTAAGAAGGATCAGTTTCTCTTAATTTAAAAATTCTAGAATAATATATGAAAGAGTATATTTTTAATAAAAGCTATGATTTCTATAATTGGGTATAAACAATTTTAAGTTCACTAAGAATTCAAAATTGCATCATAAAAAGCAATATTACAGAATTTCATCATACAAAGATCTGAGTCACCCACCATACAAAACAATATGTTAAATAGAAAATTTACAAAAATTAAATAAAACGATGGGAAAATTCTTTGAAACATATTAAACAGTTGAGCTAAATAAACAAGTAGAATTTTTTTATATGTAATTAAATTATCATTTGAAAGCTAAAGTGAAACATTTATAAAATTCTAAGGAATATATAAATAAGGAATTGTCACT
Organism: Parasteatoda tepidariorum; assembly: GCF_043381705.1. NCBI lineage: Eukaryota > Metazoa > Arthropoda > Arachnida > Araneae > Theridiidae > Parasteatoda > Parasteatoda tepidariorum. The sequence goes on along the minus strand of NC_092209.1, from coordinate 38,261,902 downwards.
AAGCATAAAAAATCATTAAAAAAACATACATATTTAACTTACCAATACAAAATTTTCTTAAATATATAAAATCAATTTTGTTATTTTTGTGAATTTAGCGACCGTACTGGACTGCGTACTTAATGAAAACAATGATTTCTATAAAAAAGATAACAATCTTGGGTTCAGTAGAAATTGAAATTGCGTCATAGGATGTTAAATAACAAGATTTCATCATACAAATATCCAAATCATCATACGATATAATACATTAAACAGAAAATTACACAGATTTATCAAGTGAATTTTCATAAAATTAGTTTTTAGATTAAATTACACAAAAGGGTATAAAATTTTAAATAACATATATAAAAAATAAATTTTCATCGAATAGCACGTAGTCTGCGTCATTAAAGAGCTGATCCGATATCTAATATAATCAGAATTTGATTAAAATAAAACATAAACAACAAACACTTTCGCTTTTACTGCTTTGTTCAGCTCCCTAAAACAGCATATATAAATGATTTATAATCTTCAAAAGTTAATAATTAGTAAAAGCGCATACCATTTAATCTCTAAAATGAATTAGAGTCTTTAATATATCAAAAGAATATCATCTCAGAAAATATCTATTTTCATCGATCACAATAAATTTCTCTTTAACTGTTGTTTGTTGTGATACGTCTACACAGCAAGGTCGTTACATCAGAATTTCGAAACACCGTACTGGCTGGAACAGGACTTTGGAATGTAGTAATTCGTGACGTAATTAAAACTATAGAATAAACCAGCTGACAGAGGGCAGTAAATTAAGAAAAAACTTACAAGTCAGCATTACTTTAGGAACCGTTGTTAACTTCTTGGATTTCCACTAGAGATTTGTCAACAAGTTTAGCATCATTCTACCTGAAGCTGAGAACATCGTCTGCTCTAATCATAACGAAACTCCGGAAGTATCTGACCCTGACAGGTGTATTAAAATGCATTGTGCAACTCCAATGCTAAAACGCTATTAAAACTAAGAATTTATTGATGCTGTCTTCTTTTATTTATGTCTTAATTTTGAAAGAAACTTTTTCCAATAAAATTTAGCTTCTTCTTTTTTTTTTTTTCACTGAAATCTTTTAGAACGTAAAATACATAGAAAATGAACAAAAAAAAGTTTCAAAATATTTATATTTATTAGAATTTATAGTTAATATTGAAATTTTTTTCCAACTCAAGAAGAAGGAGTTTAATACCATTGAAATTAAAGCAATATAAACAATTCAAAACGAAATTATATAAACTATAATTTCAAATAATACTGTATCTATAATAATTGTATCTTCTTGCTCTATCTAGAAAAGCTAACGTAATACTAAACCAATAAATAAATTTTATAAATGCTTTTATATATTAGGAACTTTCTCTGTAAATTTTAAAAAAAATCGTAAGGGCCATCGACACTGTTTTGTGTGTTCTTAACGTAAACTTTTACTTTGCTGCGCATAAACTATAACATTTAAAAACTTGAAATTACGAATTGTCAAAAACAGGGAGTACAATGGAATAATAATAAAAAATTATTATTCGTTCGAGAATTATTACCTTTTAAACTTGTGAGGGAAAAAAACATACGGGGTTTTCTGAAGGCTTATTTATTTATAAACTTGCAGTCTTTTATTTATTTATTTTTCTTCTTAATTCTAATTTGCTTGAAAGCTATTGCAATTTTAACTGCTTTGAGATTTTTTCTATTTTTTTGCGTTACGTTACATTTTGTTTTTCAGCACAAAATCTTTAAGACTTAAAAGATAGAAATTACGCAGGTATGGAATATAATTGTCAAATATTAAATAGATGATAAATTCTTTTTTGGCTATAAAATAACGATAAATTCAGTAAGTTGTGGTTAGTTAATGATTGAAACTTGAATTATTACCAGGTTCAGAGGTGCAGTCGAAATTTCAATTTCAAGATTTCATCGAATCACATGGGTTAATATAGTTATCACACCCACATGGACACAGTGTAGATATATAGTGTCCACAGAAAGTGATGTAAACTTGCTTTACTGCATTTTAGACATTGATATATTTTTAACTTAAATTTTGAAAATTGGTAAACAAGTCTCTAATATTTTAAAGTACTGATACATTGATTTATTTAATTAGTTCATCGAATTAGATAAGCTAATTAAATAAGTAATTATAAGTAATTTAACGTCCTATAGAATTATTATTATATTCAGAAAAATTCTATGATGTCCACAAACGTGACATGCTGATGCTGATCTCTACACATGACAAAAATTAAAAACTTCAAAGTAAATATAGTGAAGAACAAAGTATACGCCATTCTTTTAGCTGTAAACAAAATGCCTCATTGGCAAAAGATTCATGAACCGTAAAAACGTATGGCTGTCATCTAGATAAATTTATTGCCTCTTTTTTTTGTTGTTATTTTTTACTACAGGCTGAAATGTAACTCTGGGGCAGGAATTTAATTTGACGCTAAGAGCATATTAAAATTTATAATTAAGATTTTTGTTTTCAGTCCAATATTTTAAATGCATTCTCAGTCAAAAAAGTTATTTTTTGGAGATTATTAATTTTTTTATATTATTATTATTATCAATTACGAGGACAGAGAACGGGGAATTAGTAAGGTGTAACAGTCTATTGACGTACGTCGACAAATTTTGAATAATAAAATTAATTTTTTTAAACTTACATTTTCAATGTATTTTATAATATGTATTTAGATTTATAAAACATTCATAATAATTCTAAAAAATTTCATTAATTTCTGCGAATGACCCACCCATATATATATTAAAAGACAACTGTTAAGTTGACATACCTTTTACCCATTTTATCGAAGATTTATAAATCTATAAAAAATGAGAAAAGTAAAAAACGAATTTTATCTGATTGCACATTTGTACATCGGAGGTAAAGGATACCATGTCAAAATAATGTAATTTTTAAAGAGAGCAGATTTTAATATTGTTTACCTTTAGAAAAAGTTAGACAGTTTTTTTTTTCTTCCCCAAATTGCTTAACTTTGTTATTAGCCCTTAGAGGAAGTTGGACGTGGTGTTTTTTCAAACAGCCCAACTTCGCTATTTATAATGACAGGACATAGTGTCCTATGACACAAGATAGAGTGAGAAATCTACAGCATGGTTTCAACACTCAATTTTAGAAATAAATAGACATAGTGTCTTCTACCTTCCACATACAGATATGTAAATTAATACTACTAGATTTTTTTGAGGGGAGTGAATTTTTTTTTCCTACCAGGTACAATGCTATCTTCAGGGTGGAACTTTCAAGTGGGGACAAGGCTGACCCACAAGAGAACTTATAAAATTAAATATGTCTCAATATATAGCCTGAGTCAGCTAAAATCACATTTGCTGAACATTTTTTTTTTTTTTTTATTATTTTTTTTTATGGAAAACGTAGTTGACAACATACCGTAAAGTGTAGGTTTATAAATCAAATTAATTTATTTATAAGCCGATTCATTCATCAACTGATAAGCTGATTCACTAATTCCATCATCCGTTGAGCGGCTTCTTTTTTTCTTCCACATTTCATTCAATTTAGTAAATTCGCTAAATTGCTACGCAATCAGTAAATATTAAAAAACACAAGGGCATAAAAACAAATATTTTTAGTTACAGGAACTAAGCATTAAGTTTATTATCTAAGCACCATAATTCAGTCTTAAATACATCCCCATTAAAGTAATACTCCTGAAAAGAAACACGCGTAAAAAATTAAATCATCAACAAATCAATCATCAAAAAATTATAACTACATTTGGATTGGATTGGACAAAGACATTTTATTTTCATAAATTAAAATACTTTTTAAAAAAATTCAAATAAACCAATGTGTAAAATAAATAGCGGACATGTGAAAAAAATCTTTTTAAAAACTTCTTTGTATCGAATGCGCAATAAATCAAGCTTATCTAAACCAATAATTTAACTTTTAATAGTTAATAAACAATATTTAAGGTTTTTTTTTTCAATAGAGTAAATTTTAAACTTCACGAATAACGAAAAGAAGCAGTAGGATTTTAAGATGCAAAAATGAAAATTTTTGTATTCCTGCTTTTTTTTTTTACTCAACAAAATTTTAATTGCTGTCTTGTATCAAATCTTTATTTTTCTGAAAAACTAAGAGCATTATGCTTAGACGTTATTTCCAGACTGAAATAAGATTTTTAATTGAATCAAATTTACATGTTCTAGTGCGTTTTGTTTAGTGCAATTTCAATTTCGAAAAAATAAACTTTTTCCCTGACCTAATAAATATTAAATTACTCATAAAATAAGGAATTCATAATCATAAAAAAATGAAACATGACTTCCGCTATAACAATGAAAAACTTTCACGAAAAAAGAAAAAAAAACTTTTCTTGTTATTCAAGAAACATTAAAAGTCCACGGAACCAGTTTCTTTTTTTAAGCAACCTTAACTCATGAAAGTTTTGGATGAATTAGAAAAAAGCATATTAATGTATAAAAACACTTGTGACGGTTAAATAAAGTATTCATTGAATTATTTAATATCTAATGGTAGCACCTAAACTATGAGTCGCTTCAGCTTATTTTCCTAGATTTCGTATTTTCCTATGTTTCTTTTGAAATTGAAAAGATAGAAATTGCTGATGTTGCCCAGGCTGAGACAAAGAAAATATAAATAAAAGAATAAATAAAAAATGTTTCTACAATATCACATGCAAACAATTAAACAAGGCCTGAATCAAAAAAACACAAATAATCAAAAAAAATATCAGGAATTAAGAAACAATGTCGTGTCTAAGTTCCTTGGAGTCGTTCAAAAGATATTAAGGAAATTTTAATCTAATCAGAAAATGAATCTAATTTACAAATACAGAAAAAGACATATTAATAATTAAAACATTAAATCAAAATGGAAAAGCGCCTAAAGCAGCTAAAACCAAATCTTCTTTACTTTAATTTAGATATTCAAACAAACAATTAAAGCAGTAAAAAGTAATAAAATAAAAGATATGTGTGTTGGCAAGACAGCACTTTTTCAGGGGACATATTGCCTACCAACACACAAGAGCCTTTTTTGTTGTCAGTGGAAAAACCAAAACTGACAGTTTGCATTTTAATCTGCAATAGTGAGGTTTTAACAATAGATTTTCAATATTGCGTGGAAACTACATGTCACCGGAAAGTAGCGATTGTTAACAAATCACGCCATGAAAACTTACAGAAAAAAAAGAAGAAAGAAAGAAAGAAAAAAACACGATCGAAATTAGTGCTTCCGTTCTTGATTAATTAGAGTATATTCATCTATCCATGCACAGACTTTTGTTTTTAGATATAGAAGGGGAAAAAAACAATAACTTTAATCTCTTTTTTTCGCATAATTGCAACAAACAAATTTTAAACATATTAATTAATAACTTCTTCTACAAGGTTTTTCGGTCGAAGCCTAAAGTATTCTTCGATTAAATTTCTATCTCAAAATCTTAGAAACCAAAATCTTTTAAGAATTTAATCTCATTCCAGAATATTTCTTTCAAATAATAATCTGAAAACATGCAGCTTTTAATGAAAATTATAAACACGAGAACAATTTTTCTTCCACGTTGGTGGTGATGTAAGCAAGAGAGCAGATATGGCAAGTTTCTTCCACTGTGGAAAAAACTGTCCCGGAAGAAATAGCTTTCTTCCCACCGAAGTGAAATAAACAAAAAAGTGTTTTTTCAAACTCCCAAAAACACATTTCAGCAAAAAAAATGGGGGGGCATTTAATGGGGTATTATTAAAAGTATTATTAAAGTAATTCTGATACTGCTCATTTACTTGGAGTTATCAAAACCATTAATAAACCTAAAATTTTATAAAAATAAAAAAATAAATAAAAAATTACAGAAGAAAAAATGAAATTAATCCAATCCATGTGTAAGTTCTCCATAACTCATTTAATATTGAGCACATTTAAGACTTGCTACACAATAAACATAAAAATAGAAAATTATATGTAACACTCAATTCACAATGGGGGGGGGGGATCAACTTGCGCTTTTTTCTTCTTCCTTTTGTTCAAAAATAAGTTATTATTTTTGAACAATATAAGTTATTGCCCTTTTTATTAAAAATATTTTTTTAAAGTAAATACAATTTTACGTTTACGATATTCCTCTTCAATTATCAATTACTTGTGCAATTTTACCTCTACAAAGTAACTGTTAGTTATAACCAGGGCTCAAAGAATTAAAAAAATAGTGGCCTGCAAAAATTTCTGGTAGCCAATGAAAATATGTACTAAAAACTCCATTATTATTTTTCTTTCCAAATTAGAAAGTTTGTAGAATATATCCATGCATAAAAATTAAATACTTGGATTCGGAATACTTATTACAAAATGAAGGAAATACTCATTACAACATTATAAAATATTAAGATTTTTTTTAAAGAGAAAAATTAAAATAAGAATAATCTATGTGTAATTTCAAAGTTATGTTTCTACTATTAAATATGTATATTATCTGAGAATTCGCAGGTAACAATATCAATATAGTGTTTTTTTTTTTACCCACATTTATAAATTAGGATGCAACTTCATCAAAATTTCCGCGTCCGTGGGACAGCAAAATTTCGCAATCACGAGCCTTGAACAACAAAAAAAAAACGCAATTACTGTAGATAAAAACTTTTCCTATTATTTTGCTGAAATAAAATTGAAAGGAATGCGTTTTTCCATGTATTTAACACAAAATTTATGTCATGGAAATTTCGAATCGTTCATTCAATTAATAACTTCTTAAAGCACGCGTTCGATTTGCGTCGTGAGTTCCCCTGGTTTTTTAATCAATATTTTTAATAGAATATTAAAAACGCAATTAAATTTCGAATAGCGCATTCTATGCACGCCTTCGAATTTTGAACTGCTTTTTCGATGGTTATACTCACGGATTTCTAAATAAGCATTAAAAACCCGATATTTTTAATGCAGAACTATTACGACTCATGAATCTCAAATCGCGCATATGAGTAATCACCTTTTGATTTTCGACCGCATTTTTTTGATTTCGCACCGATTTCATCACAAATCCATGTTTTTTCGATCGTACCAGAGTTACAGCTACGGATTTTCTATATGTTTTTTTGAATTTTTAAACATATTTTTATCACATTATTGACTATTGACACAGAACGTAAAATAAGAAGTTTTAGGATTACGCGACAGTGCGAAGATATTATAACCGTCGTTGAACAGCCAACCCAATTTTGTGGGTTCCCGACTACTAATGTTCAACTCCGTAGCCTTCTAATTTTGAACCCAATACAGAAGACAAGGGAACTTCTGGATCGAGTATTGGGAGAAGTTTTTCCCTCGTGGGGGACTTTTCGATGGAGCTAACCCGCATTTGCGTTAGATGGAGAGGAAGACCACGAGAACCTCCCATGGTTAGCCTGACGGCAAGGGGACTCTAACCCATGATCCGTCTACCACTGAGGATATTTCACGTCAGCACTGTGGTTGGTGCAAGCAGGATGCGGAATTCGAACCCGGTTCATCTCATTGAAAGGTGAACGCTCTATCCCCTGAGCCATCGCGGCGAAGATAAAAATAGGATTTTTTTTCCCTCTGATGATTGTTGAAAGTACGGGCAATAACGAGAAAAAATATTCAATATTAGTAATAATAAATTCAATATTAGTTAAATAAATTTAATATTAGCAATTTCAACAAAACAATTAAAAATAGTTAATTTCTTTCTTTAATAAAATAATTAAAAAATAGGTTTAGAAAAAATACTGTGGCCAAATAATTAAAATGCAGCTAAAAAAAATTTTTCCTTAAAAAAAAATATCTCTTTTTGAATGACTTAAAAAAAAATAATTTTAAAATTCTTATGATTATTTACTTGTTAATTGGACTAATATTTAAAAACAAATTACAAAAAGATTATTTCAAAAATATTGAAACAACTAATCATAAAAGATTTGTTTCCATCTTTTAAAAATAGTAAATACGTATGTGACCCCCAAAATCCCCCTTACAAATTCCCTAGTAGAAAAATTTAATATATTAAATCTTTTTTTTCTTTACAATATTATTCAAGAGTCTTCAAAAATTTGAAACAAATTAAGTAGAATAGATAAGACACTTCAATAACTTTTGTACAATTTCTGGATGGTTCTCCAGTAAATATTTGCAATTTTAGAATTTTCGATAAAATCTTCTGATTGAAATCAAGCAAAACAAAGCAGAAAAGTTTCATGTTTGATCTTATCTATATTAGATCAAATGAATAAAAGGCACATATAAATTTTGAAGTGATAAAGCTCTGTCATAATTAACTTTCTAGTATTCACAAGGAAAAAATAGTGAATAATCTCAAGTTGAAGGATTGTGATACCGATCCATAAATACAAAAGTGCACTAATGTTATTGTCTTTCTAACAATGTAAATGATGGAAAGAGAGAGATTGTTGTGCACAGTTAGCATGCAGTGGAATTTTAATGTAACTGAAATACTTCTTGAAACTGATTTTCTAATCATTCAAAAGGGCGCTAAGAGGACCAAACAGGGTATCTGCTACATTTTAGATTTTCAAATCCATGACTTTTCATGACTTAACGAAGTTACTATTTTCTCTGTCAAAAATACAACAATAAATTTGAAAAAGCATTATAATTACATTAAGTATAATCAAAACTGTTATTCTTTGCATCTTCATATTTATAGATTTTAAATTTAAAAAACCGAGTAAAGAAAGAATTGAAACAATAATATTTGCAATTATTTTTTATCTGAAAAGCAATTATTTTTTCCCCCCGAATTATATTCTAAAGATATTTTTCTTGTTCATGCGAAAGGGAAGAAATAGTGATTTTCCTGTTTTCATTTCGGAATTAAAAAAATTCGCCAATGAGTAGCTCGCTTCAGCTAAAGTTTTAAATTGATCAAATAAAAAATTATAATAAATAAATACAAAAAATTCTGAAATCACAGAAGTTTAAAAGATAATTCACTCTAGAAATGATGTTCCTTCTTTCATTTTTTGAAAGAACGCCATAATTTTTAAAGAACACGATAAAAACCTTTATATATTTTACTAAAATGTGACTGTGTGAGTGGGTTTTTGATACAAATTCAGATATTTGGAACACCGCGAAATTGTGGGCGAGCGGTAAATTTCATTTTAAAAATTAGACTTTTCGACAACCCAAATCCATGACTTTGCTCAAAATTATGACATTTCATGACAAATTTTATTCAATACCAAAATCCATGACTCTCCATGATTTTTCATGACTTTCCAGGTGCATGGATACCCTGACTAAAACATTAAAACAAAGGATTTTGAAACTTCACTCTAAAAAACTTAATTTGGAGGGGAAAAGCATTTTGAATAAAGCTGTGTATTCATCACCTTTATATTTAACATTTTTTTGTAATTAACAACTATAAAATCTGAATTTTGTTAACTTATGCTCTTTAATGATGCGTTAAATATACATGAAAATAAGCTGATATCAAAAATAAGAAATAATATGCAAACACTAGATATAAAAATTCTATATTCTTATTTATTCTTAAGTGCATAAACGTTTTATTATTATTATGAAGATGTTGTTTTATAATCTAAAACTAAGATTTTCATAAACCAACTGAGCAGATAAATACATTTTATGTATTGCGGTGCACATTGTGGTTATGTATTAAGATTACTAAGCAATGCAATATGTAACTTTTTATAAAATTATAATGATTAGGAATTTTATGAATTTTTATGGTTACTAAAGTATTTTTATGCTAGGTAAAAAATAAATTTACAAATTTTTCGAGTTCAAAAGTTCAATGAAAACAAAATAATACCAAATAGATTTTATACATACAAAGAAAAAAAAAGATTTCAAGATGCTTGTGATAAATAATGGATAATGATTATCAACTGGCGAAAGAATTAGAATAAAATTCTCTCATTTCAATTTAGTCAAATAGAAAAAAAAATTCCAGTAAAAGTGAACTTAATACATGAAAATGCATTTATTTACTTCTAATTCTTAACTTGAGAAAAATTTATTACCATATAGTCAGTGATAATTAGAAGGGTGAGAGATAAAAGGATAAAATTAACTATAAATGTAAAAATCATATGATAAATGATTAAAAACTATTTTTAAATTTCATTATGTGAAGCAAATTGAATATTTAAAAAGGAATTACAGTGATTGCTATTCTTTGCAAATTTTTTTTTACATTAAAAATTCATTCACTCTTTTCTTTTTCTTTCTTTTTTTTGTTTGAAGTTGGCGAAATTTTGATGGCATCCTCTTTATCTTGGTTACTGCATACACTTTACTTTACATGTTCTTATAAATAATCTAAGTGGTATTTTTTGCTTGTGTACATGAGAGAGAGAATAGCTTATCTTGCATATGCAGTTTGGAAAATCCTTATGCAATATTTTAATATCCAACTATATTTGCTTGAAGAAACAAATTTAGCACAAAAAAAATTAAAATGCAGGTGACATTAATTGTAATAAATTTTGTTTATTTAAAACTTAATATTTTTTTCTTCCTTCCTAAATGTCTCAAATGTTAAAAAATAATAAGAATCAGGCAACATTAAATAATCACACAAAAATAGATGAAGTTGCTTAATTGATAGTATTTCAAAGTTTCACAAGTGACCTACATGTTAAGAACATTTCTAATATTGGTTGTTATATCAAGATCTGATCAAGTATTTTCAATAAATTATAAAAACTTTTTCTAGTATCCAACTATGCGGATTACTTTGGCAATTAATAAAAATCCAATGTCTGTGTAACGACAGGTTCATATTCTGAAATATAATGCATTACTTACAAAAACTGTTCTAGATGAACAGCTTATTTGTTGAGAAGGTGATGTAGGCATATCATACAAATTTAAATCTTGAAATTTCTCAGTGACTTCTTGCACAGTTTGTGTATGTTGAGACAAATTTTGCATTTCAAAAAAAGAACCACTGGCTGCTGAGTTGATAGCAAAATGGCATTGCTAAAAATAATTTTAAAAAATTACTCTTTTAAATCTAAAGTTTAGAGTAAAGAAGTTCAAGTAAGCCTAAAGTACACAATGAAGTTTAAAATGCTGAAAAAATGTTTTCAATACATTAAAATGCAAATAAATTATGCAGTATATGCAACTGCATAATACTGCCACAATTTGTTCGAATTTTGAAATTTTGAATTGTTTTCAGCATTTGAAATGTCATGATTTACTCTAGATTTACCCGAATTCAGTTTTCTTTTAATTATTAGAAACACAATTTGCCATGACAAGTTCATTTCGCAGTATAGCATCCTTTTGAAATAAAATAAGTGCATATTTAGTACACTGACTACTTACTTCTGGGCATAAGTAAAAAATATATATAATATATATTAGCGAAAAAGTTGCAGTTAAGATTGCCGGCCAATATGGAAATGATATAAAATGCATTTTTAATAATAGGAAGAAAGGGCAAAGATACATGCCTTAAACAATAGCAAGTTTATATTCAAATTGGGGCTATTTAACTCAGACAATTAGAACTTTACCCTGGTTGGGTTAAGGATCTGTTACAATTAAGTTAATTTATAATAAATGCATGCATATTATGTGGGTATAACAGTAAATGTTTGATAAAAGTGATTATTTGGACTAGAAGTATTATTGAACCTTTGTCATGTTTACTAACAGATTATCATGGTTTACTAATTTAAAATTAATGCATGCATAATTTGTTTTCAGCAGCCAATGCACTATGTGTGATAAAATATTATTCTTACTCCAGTCTGACTTATTTCCACACAACAATACTTATCTATATACATTACAAAATAAATAAGCTCATTATAAAGCATCGAAAGTAAATTAATGTATTAATATTTTTTGAATAAATATAACTAAAAAAGCAAAAACACTTTATTCCCATCAAATTTAAATTCTAAATAACGATTTAAAAAACGAAACCTGAGATGAAATCATGTCAATATTTTATTATAAACAAATGCATGTGACACTAAAAATTGTCCAAGCTTTCATAAGTTCACAATATTTGCAATTGGGGATAAAAGGAAAAATTTAATAAGGCTTTAAAAATGAAAGTCAGATAAAATACACATTTTTTTTTTTTTTAAATAACTCATTTAAATCAAACACATGTATCACTAAAATTGTCTGTGCTTATAATTTCACAATATACACAAATGGATAGAACATGGGAAAAAATACTTTAACTTATATTGCCGATAAAAAGCAGATTATATTCAGAAAAACTGTTTGCTACCCCCAGAAATGAGTTTTTACTATAATCACTAATAACTCTCTCTTTTTAGTAACACATTGACAAAAAAAAGAGTTGTGATGTATGTGTGTGTGGATGCCATCCATCATACACAGTAAAATTCTATTTAAAGAAATAATACTTTTAGAAAATATTTAAAATTACACTATTTGCCTGGATACAAAATAATAAAAACATACACATAATTAAATTTAAAAGTAACTTACATTATTATTCAAAGCCGGTGAGTTTCTGGATCTAATATGTGAGCTTCTTTCATGATTATCAATAATCTGGAAAAAAGAAAAGTTAAGTGTGTTATTAGAGGAATTATACAAAAAAAAAAATAAAAAAAAAATTTAAAAAAAAAAGATTTCAAAGCTGATGAGGAAAGTAAAATGCAACCTTATAGGTATAGTGCTTTAATGAAAGATATAGAAGAAAGATGTAATACCAATTTCATAAAATTAAAGTCGTCTAACTCTTATACTCATTCACAAAAAGTAAAATGGCTTGTTAAAGTAACCTGATGCAAGTAACAAGCAAACAAGGTGTGACTTTGACAAAATATTTTCTTTTCTGGTTCTTTTTGAAGCAAGAATGAGAAAATATTTATAATTAGGAAATCATCAAAGTGCAATAAACTGAGTGCAAAACTTGCGTTATTTACCTATTCCCTGATGAAGCTTTTTTTTTTCTTTATTTATAAAATGTACTTTTAAGAACAAGGACATGCTAAAAACTAAATGATTTTTTTTTGTCAGCTATCACTTTCATTCTTAAAAAAATCATATTCATATGATTTACATTGAGGATCTGTTTATAGAAATAAAAAGATTTCAATCAATAATACATTATGATGAACATAAATTTTCTGTTTCATCAAATTAGATTCTAAAAATTAAAGCCATAGTTATTTCCTTTTTAGAAAAAAAAATACATGTTCACAAAATGAGAGCTTTGGAATAATGGGCAAAATGTAATGTTGTAATTAACTTCTTTGTTAATTAGAAAAGATAATAAAAAATATTTTTAAATGGAAAATTGAAAAATTCTTTAAACATTCGAACTCACAATTTCTTACTTTGAGTTCATGTCATATTTTATTAAAAGAATTTAAATTAGTAAGTGTGGTTTATATTAATTTTTGTTTAGTTTTAAATATGTAGTTTTAACTAATCGATATTATAGCATTAACTATTAAAATTTTCAATAAGCGCATGTAAAAGTATTTTTCAAAAATACAAAATTTTAATGAATGTTTTTTTTTCTCGTCCATATTTTAATCATTATTTGTCTAGCTGCATCTCCTAAAAACTTTTCCAGACTTCAATGGAATACACAACTTTTACCTCTTCAAAAAATAGATTTCTGTATTTTTTTCCAAAACAACTGGAATGCACTTACTAGAATATTATTATTATTCAATAATAATAATAATAATATTCAAAATTTTTGAATATTATTATTATTCAAAAAAAATCACATACAGACAGAATTTTTAATTCAATAATGGAATAGTCAAAATAATTTTAAAAAGAACACTTATAGAGTATACTTATCCCAATGGTATGTACATAAGAAATTTTTTTTTTTAACTATGTTAAAATAAAAACATCTTCAGTACTCATAATAGAACATGTGAAACATTCAAAGGGTTAAGAGGAAATGCACATATTTCAATCTAATGATATTTAGAATACTTTCTATGCACAAAAGTATAATACGATTGTAATTTAAACCAGAAATGTTGTAATATGAAAATGAAAAGATGTTTATCAAACTTCTTAAATTTGAAATCAATCTGTTCCTATTTTTTTCTTTATTAGAAAAATAACAACAAATTATTTGTAATGAAAGTGAATAGAATTCTAAATTAAAGTTATGTCCCACTTCTTGGAACGCCCTCCTTCATCGTTATTTAGTAACCAAATTCTTATTGAGTACCCAAGCAAAAACTCATTTAGGAAATAAATGGTGAAGTTTGTCAACTGCTATTAATTTTTCATATCTCTCATTCATTAAAAAGTTCATTTTAAAATATACCGAATCAAGTAGTCCGGAATAACATGCTGCGATTCCTTGAAATGACTTTTGGCGCCAGTTTAGAAAATTAACAATGCTCAAACGCAATAACTTTTTTTAAAAAAATTTCATTGTTTTAAACGTTAGGAGCATCGGTCAGGATATGCAATTAGAATGCTGTCATGACTGAGAATTTTAGATTCAATCTAGTCAAGCCATTTATAGTTAATTTATCAAGTTGTTCTTAACATATCTATCTTCAAATGCAAATGTGGGCTCATGATCAAAATGAAAAGAATGTGTGAATGGAACTCATGAACTCTAAATCAGGGATCTGTCTAGATTTTTCTGAGAGGTGAAAATTTTGTGAAATTTCAGACATAATTTGTGAAAATGAAAATTTATATTAAAAAATCAACACTAAAATATGGATTTATCATTTCTTAGGAGAGACTTAAAAAAATTTTAAGAAAAAGTATTTTATGTTTCTTAAAGTTGAATTTGTGAAGGTACCGCTAAATGGTAGTAAGTTTGGCCTGGACAGACCCCTGAATATATTTGATAATTTTCAAGTATTTTTTTAATTAAATACTTTCTGTGAAGAAATACACAAAAACTGAAGATTGAAAAAAAAAAAATAGTTCAGAAAAATAAAATTCGCTCATGTAAAGATGGATAGATATTTGTTAATATTTTCTCTTGTTTGTAAGTAAATTTATTATTCTAACCTATTTTTTTTTTTACAAATTTTTTTAATCAATCATCAATTTAGTTTGTTTTTAAACATGAGTATAAATTGCTTTCTCCAGTTCAATTCGTCGCCCAAAAATAATTAAGTAGTGACTAAATTTGTAATAAAGTAGATGTTAACAAACAAAAAAATGCAGTTTTTTTTTTTTTATTTTACTACTGCACTGACTTATTAAACAGTATGTGATGAAAGATTCACGCTGAAAATCGTTTGAACTTGACTAGGGAATCAAAGGAAACTATTACGCAAGCAGTGAAATAAATTACTAAAAAAGAGCTTTTATTAATTAAGAATGAACAAAAGTATTATTAAAAATAATGAGAAAAAGAAATCGAAACAATTTGAAGATAGTGATCCAAAAGAAAAATATACCAAATATAAACAAACCAAAGAAAACAAACAAGAACTACATTTCCAGAATTAGTACAGTAAGTATATAATATCAGTACCTCTTTGGATATAAAAAAAGATTCTTCATCGATAATCTCAGCAGTAATCCTCATGGTGGATCGAAAAATATTTCTTGTACTTTTAATCAAGGTATAAGAGATAATAAAAGCCCTCTTCTGCAGAAGCAGAACAGACTCATACAAAACAAAACCAACAAAACAATGTTGCCATTTTAGTAAAAACTTGTTCTGTGACATCATCAACGATATTTTAACGCACTTAACAAAATTCTGAGTGTGAAAATCTAAGTAAGCTACAAGCAGATTTCTTGAAAAGGAGATTTCCTAAATAAAGTTCCAAATGAAAATTTTTCTAGATTAATTTTTCGATTCTTTCAGAACAAATAATTAAATTTTTCCACTCTTTTTCGTTTTGAACTCTGGAATGTGATCACAGGAAAAATGATCATGAGAGACAAGAGATTCAAACGAGAATAAAAATTAAAAAGGTATGGGAGTCACTGGACTTCGTTGGTTCTATGACCCCATCAATAATTTCATCATCAATTTAAATTTAGCTAAGTTAAAAATAAGCTAAGAATTTTTAAAAAATAATCATGTTGCAGATTAAAGAAACTTTATCTTATTTATTAACTACTTCTTTGACAAATGTAAAATTTTCATTTATAAGCTCTTGGAACTATTTTTTCTTCAACCGTTCCATAAAAATTGGACGCCAAATATGTCTATGGATGATAGCGTTTCGAGAGGGTAATTTTTTTTTAAATTTTTATTTTTATTTAAAGTAGTATAAATTTTCGAGCGAGTTATGATGTGCGAGTTTAACGCAATGAGTTTCGGAATTGGGTATAATATAGCCTACGTCACAGGTTGTGTTGTTCCTACTAAATTTAACCCATGAACGGCATTTTCTGCGAGCCTAACTTCAAGCCACAAATAAACAAACAAAGTGTTCGATCGTTTAAATAGCTGCTCGCCAGATTTTATTGCATTATAAAGAAAAGTTATTGAAACTAAATACAACTAAATAAACAATAACAACTAAAACAATTAACAACAACTACTAATAACAATAACTAAATAAACAACAACTAAATTCCATTCGTTTAGCATTGCGTCATATGTTGTTCCTACTTAATCGAAGTAGTTGTGTTTTTTTCATATTATACCCAATTAGAATAAAAGAGCACCCCATCTACGTTTCAAAGTTTCATCTGTGAAGTGTTTCTTGGATTGGAATTTTCTTTCACACTTTTAGATGACATTTTAAGAGATTGATTCAAACTTAGTTCATTTAAGGATCTCAGTTGATATTTAATTTTCATCAATAAATAAATATATGATATTTCTTTAGCTGCAATTATTTCATTCAATGTTTCTTTAGACAGTTATTGTTTATATTTTTTGTTTATTAATAGGTTTTAAGAAATCGTTTAATTTAACTTGGTTAAACCTTTCTCATAGTGGGTAAAGCCTTCCTTATGGTGAGTCAAACCATCCTCAAGTAAGGAAATTTGACCAAGTTTGTACGTTCAAGAAATATATTAAGAAAATTAGTAGTTCGTTACTTAAGGGGGGGGAATGTAAATAGATAGTAAAAAATATGAGCTATCATGTAATGTTTTTCTAGAAGTTTTATCATGCACAAAAAAATAATAAATTAATGCCAAAAAAAATACTTTAGTAAAATGTGAATCAAATCGCATATGTTACCCAAAATACTCATGAGAAAAAGTTCAACTATTTTAATGCAATTTAAAAAAAATGGGATGTTTAACTTATTGCGCCTTTTTACATCGTCATCAATTTTAAGAACATAATATAATTTGTATGTTCTTGAAATTTAACATTCAAATTTTAAACATGGTATAAAACGTTAAGCGCATATTATATAAAATGTTAGAAATTGGAAAGAAAGGAAAACAACCTTGATAAAATCCAATGAAAAAAATTAAACAGAATTTTTAATCATGAAGATATTCAGAATATTTTAGGTTATAGTAAAATATGATAATCATGCTTATGAAGAGAAATGATAATTGCGAGCACAATTTCAACTTAGAACGAGTGCCCATTCATATCTTGCCCTTTTTTATTTTTAATTAATTATTTACTTTTTTAAAAAAATTTTGAATATAATATATCAGAACATATCTTATTTCTTTAAAAATTAATCAATTTACAGAAAAAGTTATTTGCTTTGAAATAGCTTTTTTATTCTGAAATGCGTAGGATTTTTATGAGTATAACAAACCGAAGATTTCAACTTCTAATTTTACTTCTTTTGACCGCAACTTTGTCAACATTTTATATAGGACTCTTTTATGTTTGAAGGAACATTGAATATTACTGTCTGATTTTTATCAAGTTGTTCGAAACAAAAGTATTTAATTGCAAATAATAATAAATATTTTCTTGAATAAATATTTTCTCGGATGCAAAACCTGAGAAATAAATTCCCCCTGAAATTTCAGACATAATTTGNACCCCCCCCCCCCCCCCTGGTACGTTAAATTTCACAGAAACGAAGAAATTAGTTTTTTTTTAAACGAAAGAATATTTTAAACCCATAAAGATTATTTACGAAAATTGTCCGCAAAAAATTAAAACTAATATATTTTAGTTCGCGGGCCACAAAAAAAAAGGTTTCGCTGGTGGATGCGGCCCTCGGGCCGACAGTTGGTAACCACTGATCTAGCATAACAATTTCGTGAAAACGATATATGTATATTGGTTGCAAAATATTTTTTAATTAGCATTTATCTTGACTAAGCAAAATATTTCTATCAGTCGTAACATAATAGAAGAATAGCAAGAATTATAACATTCACCCCCCTTCGCTCTCGTTATTGAAAATATTCTAGGTTGTCCAATTATAGTTTCTCAAGCTTACATTAGCTACCACTTAACATTAGCTACCACTTACATTTAGCTACCACTTACGAAAACTGAAGAGATTTACAACAGACACTAGTGTTTCATCGCAAAAATTGGTACTTTTTCGGATATGAGACCAGTAAAAGTTTTAGACAAAAAATTATTTAAACAAAACTTTAAAAAAAAAAAAATATTTTAAATAATTTTTTTTATCTAAATCGCGGAGCTTTATGCGCTACGGTGCTATCTCAATGGTTTATGATGGAGGCAAGCTTTTAAGCGAATTAATTGAGCTAATTAAACGCTGCAGGCGATAAATAAACTATGAAATCACTTGAACATACAGAAAAGCTCCATATATAACGAGTACGGTACACTACGATAAATCCGCTATAACTACAAATTTACTAGTTACTATCAAAATCCTAACTATTACAAAAATTGTATGTTTATAACGAGTTAAAAATTATTACGACAGAATAATTTTTACCCTGCATAAATATACAATAAGCAAGAAATTAATAACATAAACATACAATTCCGTTATCACGACAGATTTATTCTAGAAAAAAATACATTTTACTGCTGTTTAAGTGTGAAATATATTACGAAAAAGGTATTTATAATAATTTATACTCCATTGAAACTTGTAAAACTATCAGCTGGTAACTTTTCAATTTCTTTTTAAATATGCTTGTTTTCCTGTCATCTAAATCTTATTTTACACCGATATACATCTTCAGAAACTTGATGCGTTTTCTTTCCCTTTAAAAGAATTTGGGTTATTCTTTTCTATCAACTTGGTGAGCGTGAATTTCGTCAGTTGACTAGATGTTATAATCAGTTCAAGGTAACAAATGCCATTTTGGCGATGAAGAAAAACGAAATCGCTAAGACTTACTCGCTTATATGAAATTTATAACCTGTCTGCATTATATTTTTCAAATTTTCCCCCTTAGGTGAAGGGATTACTGATATTTCTTTAGCGGGGGTTCAGTGGCCTGCTGTGGCGCCAAGAAATGGCCAAGGACGTCTTGAGCGTAATCTTTGGTTTACTGGGCCCAAAAACTAATGTAAAGGCCTGCCATTAACCTTCAACTAAATCGCACAAACTTTATAAACCAAAATGCTACTTAAATGGCACGTATAAGTTCCAATCTGCCTTTATAAAGACATGGTTTTAAGAAAAATGTGACCACCGTAAGGCCTGGCAAAAATGTTAATTTTACTTAGGTCAAATTAAATTAATTAATAGCACTCTATTTGAAAAATCGTAAGAACCGCGGTTGTTGTTTGGGTGCTCAATTTGGCGTTATAATTTTTTTCATTGCGAAAAAACTATGAAACTTAAAAAATTAAGAAGTTGTGAAGAAAAATGTATAAGGAATACAATTAAAAAAATCACACCATTCGATAATTAATTCGAAAATCAATTATTGTTTAACTTGTTGTAAAGAAAAATATCCCGCGGGCCAATCTGCACGCCGCAAAAGCTCAACTTAATGCGTTTTTGCAGTCGAAATTTAATGTTCTATTTTTGTTTATGGACTTAATCTGTTTTATTTTTTCCCCTGTAAATTTAATGTGTTTGAAAGTTATTGCAATTTTAAGTCCTTTTTCTTCGAATTCTTACTGACTAATTTTGATTTACGTTGCATTTTGCTTTGTTGCGCAAAAAACTACTACACTTAAGAAATTGAAATTACGAAAGTGTCTAGAAAAATGTATAAGGAAGTACGGTGGAAGAAAAAAATATTGAGATTCAATATGATTTCAAGCCGATCTAAAACCCGCTGAAATGCATCAACAGTGTTGAAACTTGGGGTGTTGAAAAGTTTATGAGCTTGAGGTAATTGTTTATGAGCTTAATGTTAGCATTGTTTTTTTTTTGTTTGTTTTTTAATTCTAATTTGCCATTTTAATTATTTCTCAAATTTCTTTCTTATTTTTGCTTTAAGTAATGCATCCATTAAAAAAAAAAAACACTTACTTATCTATTACGAAATCTCCTTTTTATAAACTCGCGTTTGACTTGGCGTCATAAGTAACAAAAAAAAAAAAAAAAATGAAAAAACATAATGAAAAAATAAGAGAATGAAAGATTAGATATTGCTAACATTTCTATTGAAATTCGTAAAAATATAAAAGACACAAGAGAGACAGAGAGGTAAAAACGAGTTATATGTGGGTAGCAAGTAAAATTTTTCCTCAGCAATTACTTCTCATTTTATCGCTAAGTCTGTATTTCTAAGTAAAAATAATTCTTCAAGCGCACGTGAGTATTTTGTCTAATCCAGATAATCATTTATTTCGTTAGAGTCAGCATATTAACAAAGTGGTCTAACATATAATTATATATTTTATAAACAAAACGAATTTTTTTTATCAATTTATACAAAGGAAAAACAATGAAGAATTAATAGTAATTACGGGGATTGGTGAGCTGAGCGAGCAGGGGGTGGAGCCTCTTACTCACAATGCATAACCAATATAATAATATACTGAAAACAGGAGGTTTCCCTTTCCCTCTCCGCTCACCAGTATCCATAATCGTTATGTGAGACAGTGGCTCAGGAGAAAGAGCCTCTCAATTTGATCACTCAGGTTCGAATCCCAGCGACGGCTAAGCGATGAGAATTTTGCTTCCGGCTCGTATTGATCACGATGCTGTCATAAAATATCCTCTGCTGTAGACTTTTGTGGCTAGATCCTCAGTGGTAGTATCCTTATTGGATAAAAACCCTTTGCAATCAGGCTAAACGTGGGAGGTTTTCGTGGTTTTTCTCACCATGTAACACAAATGAGGGTTAGTTCCATCAAAAAGTCATTCACGAAGGCTAGTTTGTCCAAATGCTTGATCTAGGAATTCCCTTGTCTTCTGGATTGGGTTCAAAATTACAAGGCTATGGAGTTGTGCATTCATAGTCGTAAATGCAGAATCGGGTTGGCTGTTCAACTCCGGTTGTAATATATTATAATATAATTATACTGTTATAATTGCTATGAAATCAATTTTGTTTCGCTTGACATTAAACAAATTGTTATATAAATTAAAAATCATTCAATTAAGCGATTCTAAATATTTTTTAAAAGTATTATTACCGCTGATTTATTTCACTGATTTAGGTTCTTTCGAGATAAAATTTAAACCTTATTTATTTTGTTCAGTTGATACTTTTGCAACTTAACCACAAACTTTGTTTTCTAATAAGTTTTTTCTTGGTTTTCTCCTTGGATCCGTATCTGAGTTTTGGTTAATATAAAAACTAGTTAAATTTTTTCGCGCCAGAGATTATTTAGCTGCAGTGAGAAAACCTAATTCTTAAAATAAATTGCTTCAGAAATTTGTGTATACAGATATTTTTTATTCATTATTTTACTATTGACTGAAAACAATTTTAAATTAAATTTATAAAAGTAAATATAACTTTTTACCGTTTAAGAATTTTAAAATGGTAATTTTAACTATTCTTACCATATCTAATTCATAAAGTGCACACATGATTTCGCTATAATATAATAAAGATATATTTTTAGTTATAAACTTTTCATTTTGAATAAAAATCGAAACTAAAAAGAGTGGTAATAATAGAGAATAATATTAAGAAAGGATGATAAACGAATATTGCTAATAAATAAATACTACTGGTAAATATCGTGTGACGCACACTTGCAACACGTGATTACTTTATAATATTAAAAAAATAACACTTTTAGTTTTAAGTCCTTCATATTGAATAAAAATCAAAATTTAAAAGCGTGATAGTAACAGAGAACAATATTTAGAAAGAATGCTAAATAAATATTACTGATAAATAACGTTAAATAAAGGTTACTTTTGTACGCTTAGTGAAGATACCAGTGGTTGATGATTGATTACTCTTATTATTCTCTTATAAAACATGATTACTCTTATTTTATGTCTTACTTCATTCTTATTTTATCTCCTTAGTCTTCATATTTTTACTTATAACCTTATCTGTTGGCGAAATCTTTGTTTAAAAGTAAGAGTATATTGGCATGGCTTCAAATTGCAAAACAATAAATTTCCTGTCACAAGTAAAAAGTAACAGCAGTTATTTTTCACCATACAATGTATCATACATGTATACATAACATACAATTTTGCGCATAAAATATTAGAGGCTTTTAAAGGAAGAAATAATTATTCAAAGTTTAAGTTTTAGCTTCATTTTTATTTCATGTTTTTTCGTTTTTAATTTTTTATTGATCCTCTCAAACCTCGGTATTAAAATTTTTGTTAAAAAATATGGATAGTGGCATGGTCTTAACATTACTTGAAATGTCTGAAGTCTAATTACTTTTGTACACATTTTTTTCTCGTATATTAGAAAGATTTCAATGCGCACATCAGAAATTTCCCGATTTCAGTAATTTAATTAAAGCTACAAAATCTTAACTTTTGATAAAATATAAAATGTTTAACAACATTTAAAATTTGGAACATTAAAAATATTAAAAAATATATTGTTTAAAACATTAAGCATAATATATTAAAAACAAGTTTATTTGAATTTTTGAAACTAAATATTATATTAAATGTTAAAACAGAGAGTTCAAGTGTTTTAAGATTTTTCAGTTTCATGTTAAATATAAATATTTTCTTTTTTTGTTACACCTTCTACTAACAACAAAAAACTAATTCGGGCTATTATAGCCTCAAAAACGCTTAAGTCACCATTTTTGGAGCATGTTTTTTTTTCTCAAATAATAATAATAATGACCAATTATGTAATTTTTAAAATCTGTTTGGGATAAACAAGAAATTAGTGTTCATAATAACATATAAATGATTTAAATATATTTGTTTCCATCTTAATTATTGTAAAAATATATATATATATATTGTTCATAAACTGATTTAAATTTAATTTTGAATATTATCATTTAAAATTATATAATTCTAAGAGACGTGAACATTTTTAAATCTTACATATTAAAATTGTTGTGACATTCAGTTAAGAATGGTAATATAAATAAGGAAAATAATTTTAAAAAATGCGTGTATCAAAAATATGAATTAATTATTATTCTATTAGTGAAGGTAAGATTCTTATTAAAATAGAACACTAACATTCTAATTATTGTTTTAATATTTAATTCTTTTGCTAAAATTGTGACTCTTCTGTAAGTTTGACTTTGGGATAATAAAGTGTTTCGTCTGTTATAACATTGCATGCAAGTAAATTGTTACATTTAAAAAAAGTTAAAGGAATTTAGAACTTGGCGACCTTCAAGATGAGAGGTAAATTAGGACAATATTTCAATGAACATAGTCATTCTCTTTTTCATTTTTTCACTTTCAAATATGTGCGATAAACTAAGTGAAGTAATTTAAATAAATTCGTGATTCGAAAGAAATCGTGAAAAAAATTTTAACTTCAAAAGGTTTGCAAAATTAGTAAGATTTCTTTTTTCCCTTTTTTATGGAATTTCTTTCTTTTGATGATGCGTATCATTTCGGAGAATTTTAGTTCGAGGCGAATTTATAAAAAAAATAGATAAGGTTTATGTCACAGTGCCATTTTAAGCCTAGCAACAGTAATATATTCAAAATTCATATTTGTTAAATTATAATTAACACATTTCACCTGATAATACGTAATAAAATAAAATGATAACATAATGAAATGAAAATATAAAAAGCGGCAAATCATATTTTATATTATTTTGAGTTTTTAAAAAAGTTTCTTCTTAAAATTACTTTATTCACTTATTTTGCTTTATGCTTTATTGAATCTATCTTTATCTTTATAAAAAGCGGCAAATCATATTTTATATTATTTTGAGCTTTTTAAAAAAATTTCTTCTTAAAATTACTTTATTCACTTATTTTGTTTTATGCTTTATTGAATCTATCTTTATCTTTACAAAAAGCGGCAAATCATGTTTTATATTACTTTCAGCTTTTTAAAAAAATTCTTCTTAAAATTACTCTATTCACTTATTTTGCTTTATGCTTTATTTAATTTATCTCTATTAAACTTATCTTTGTTGTTTTAGTTTAAGTTAAAAGACATTGACTTAATAAAACATTTCCACTAAACATTTTCACTATTATGTTGACAATGATTTATCTATCACGTTCTCTATTGAACTTTTCTTTGTTGTTCCAGTTTAAGTTAAAAGACATTGACTTAGCTAAACATTTTCACTACTAAGAATGATGTGATTTTTTTTTTTTTTTTTTTTTTTTTTTTTTTTTTCAGATCGAGGAGGCTTTACCCCTCACCTTCACTCCACTCTCCAACCACTGTAGTCGTCTCTCATTTACTTTTTTTCTCTTCATAAAAATCGATATTTTCGAGAAAAGTAATTACTTCGTTGATAGAATACATAAGTATATTAATATTGTTAAAGGGTTAATTTTGTAAGTGTGTTAATAATGTTAATATTTAGTATTGTTAATATGTTAATGTGCAATGCGTTAATATTGTTGTTGTGTTTTTTAATAATCGTAACGAAATGAACAATTATCGGGAAGTGACAAATAATTAACTGCACTGAATGTACTAAAATGTTTGAGCTTGTGTTATTAAAAATGTTGAAACTAAACATTAATGTGTAACAATAATGAGAAGTAATTTTAAAAGTTAACACTATTTAACGACAATCTTTTATTGTGCAACAGTCCAAATTGAAAACGGTTTTTATCGCTTTTGGACCTCTCATATTTTTAAAAATTTCGTTATAAATTTCAAGATTTATATTTGTCAACATCTTGCATCTGGATTTATTTTATTTTATTTTACTTATTCATTCCTTTTTTTTTATTGTTGTTATTTTTGACATCAAGTCAAGCGTGAGGTTATAAAGTAAAAATCGAGAAAGACAGAGGGAGAAAAATACGATTTTCTGTAACAATGGATGAATAATCCTTATTTAAAGCAAAAAAAAAGTGAAAAAAGAATCGCGAAAAAAGAAGAAAAAAAAACACTTGAATTTGCTATAACTTTTGAACGTCACTCATGTAAAGTTCTTAAAGGAAATTGTACGTCTGTTCGTGTGCCCTTCATAAAGAATGGTCTTTTAGTGTTCTACAAGCGGAAAAAAAAAGTATTTTATTTTTTTCTGAAAACTTTTTACTGATTAACTATATATGATATAATGATATTATATAACTATAGTTTTTAATTAGTACCTAGTTTTTAAATTCAAGATAAACTTATACTCAACTGCATGGAAAACGCCATAGTTGACAGCATAACAACCATTTGTAATTTTACAACATAGCAAAAAGTCACGTGGTGTGATGACATCATTCACGTCATTACTAACAGCTTCTATTTTGATTAGTAAACACTTGTATGCTTTGTTTTTCTTTGGTTAGTTGTTTTTATTTCTATGTAAGCCATAAGCTAACATCTACCAATCTTTAAAACTATACAAGTGCCTAATTTAAGTGCTATGCATTAGAGTTGCCCTGAAGCGACGTGACATCACACATCATAATCTGCATTAATTGTTTTTATAATTATTTAATAACTTTAAGTTTGTTTTAACTGCAACTTTAATTCCTACTTTTCAGAATTGCTTTTTAATGTTGTTCTATTATTATATATTTCCTTATTCGCATCTTAAATATTTGATGCCGCATTTAAACTAAACGAATTATGTATAAATTGTAAATAAATGTAAATATTAATTATTTAAAGTGTTTATTCTTCAAACCATTCATTACGCTTCACTGGTGACTTTCGGACGTGATTTTGATAACTCAATTGCAACCTTTGAAAAAGCTATGCCTAATACTGGAGATACAGAGCTCGATAATCCAAGTACTTCTAAATATATTGAAGGCGTCTCAGTAAAACCTCCTCCTTTTTGGAATGAAACTCCGAAATTATGGTTTGCGCATATTGAAGCTCAATTTAAGAATAGTAATGTTTCGGCTGAAATTACAAAGTACAACATCACCGTTGCTGCCTTGGAACAGAAAATTTTGAATACGGTAAGTGATATAGTTTTATCACCTCCCGAAGAAAATCAATATACCGCATTAAAGGAAGCACTTATTGCTCGTTTGAGTGATTCCGAAAGTGTTCAACTAAAAAAGCTCTTCTCCGAACTAGACCTTGGCGATAAGCGCCCTAGTCAATTGCTACGCGAAATGCGAAATTTGGCGATGGGTAAAGTAAATGACAATGTCTTAAAACCACTTTGGTTACAACAATTGCCGCAGCAAGTTCAAGCCATTTTAGCTGTCAGCACTGAAGCTCTTGATAAACTGGCTGAAATGGGCGATAAAATTTTAGAAACTTGCGGCAGGTACCAGTGCGTTGGCGAATTTTCTGCCAATAGAAATCCAGAAGCGACTACATCAGAAAGTCTGAATTTATCAACAATATTAGACAAAATTAATGAACTTTCTAAAGAAGTTAGTGAGCTGCGAAGATCACGCAGTACCTCTAGAAATAAAAATCATTTTAATCGCCAAAGTTCCAATTATAGGAACCGATCAAAATCTAGAGAAGGTATTTGTTGGTATCATCGTCGTTTTGGTAAAAAGTCAACCAGATGCACTAAACCCTGTTCATTTGTTGCTGATTTCGAAAAATCGGAAAACTAATTAGGCCATCGTTGGCGGCGCAAGACGATGGTAGCCAGAATTCAAGTCGCCTTTTTATTTATGATCACTCTAGTAAACGAAATTTTCTTATCGATACTGGAGCTGATGTATCTGTTTTACCCGTTTCTTCAAAACAGAAAAAAAGTCCTGATCCAAAATTTTACTTGTATGCTGCTAATGCTTCGCAAGTGCACACATTTGGAACACAGCGACTTTTCCTTGATCTGGGCTTACGAAGAAAATTTTGTTGGACTTTCATTGTTGCCGATGTTTCTAAAGCAATAATAGGTGCTGATTTTCTTAAAGAATACGGTCTTTTAGTTGATATTAAAAAAAGAAAATTAATAGATCCTACTACATCTTTAAAATCCTTTGGTCGACTTGCCCATGTTCCGTCAACTAATTTGACTACTGTGTCGTCTAAAACTACTGATCCTAGAATTTACCAACTGTTGAATGAATTCAAAGATATAACTGTAGAACATTCGACAGTCAAAGAGATCAAACATGACGTCACCCATCATATTATAACAACTGGTCCACCAGTTTTTTCAAAACCTAGACGTTTGGCACCCGATAGATTAAAAATTGCACGAAAAGAATTTGAGTACATGATTGAGCAAGGAATCTGTCGGCCATCAAAGAGCGCTTGGGCCAGTCCTTTACACATGGTACCAAAGAAAAATGGAAGCTACAGACCATGCGGTGATTACCGAAATTTAAATGCTGTCACTATACCTGATCGATATACATTGCCACATATTCAAGATTTCAACAACCAATTACATGGTTGTAAAATATTTTCGACAGTGGACTTAGTCAGAGCTTATCACCAGATACCGGTCGAACCTAATGACGTTGAGAAAACAGCAATCTGTACCCCATTTGGCTCCTTTGAATTCATAAGAATGAGTTTCGGGTTACGTAATGCCGCACAAACCTTCCAAAGATTCATCCATACCGTACTTCGCGGATTAGATTTCTGCTTTGCCTACCTTGATGATGTACTTGTGGCTTCCAGAACCGAAGACGAACATCTTTCACATCTAAGACAAGTGTTTCATAGATTTCAAGAAGCTGGTTTGGTCATCAATTTAGAAAAATGCGTCTTTTTAAAATCAAACATAAATTTTTTGGGACATCACATTTCAGAAAAAGGCCTCAAACCAACTGATGCCAGGATTAAAATTATTGCTGAATATAAAAGGCCAAATAATATCAAAGAACTGCGTCGTTACCTTGGTGTTATAAATTTTTACCATCGATTTATACCGAATGCTGCTGAGAAATTGGCGACACTTAACAGTTTTCTTAAAGGAAAGAAGAAAAATGATAAATCAATAATAAACTGGACGGAAGAAACTATTCAAGCCTTCGAAAATAGTAAGAAAGAACTATGCTCTGCCACATTATTGGCGCATCCAGATCAAAAAGCGAAATTAGCTTTAATGGTCGATGCATCTGATCATGCTATTGGTGGTGTGGTGCAACAAAATATTTCAGGTGTCTGGGAACCACTGAGTTTTTTCTCCAAGAAGTTGACAGACACTCAAACACGCTATAGCACCTATGACAGAGAGCTACTAGCAGCCTATTCTGCTGTAAAACATTTCAAGTATTTCTTAGAAGGACATAATTTTACCATTTACACTGACCACCGTCCTCTAATTTACGCATTTCTGCAGAAAGGTGATAAAGCATCACCGCGACAAATGAGGCATCTAGATTTTATCAGCCAATTTACAACTGATATACAGCACATTTCTGGTGTAGATAATGAAGTAGCTGATGCATTATCAAGAGTTGAGGAAGTTGTCCTTCCGGAAACGATTGATTTTAGTGCACTAGCCAAGGAGCAAGAAACTGATGAAGAGCTCAAAAATCTCATAAAATCAAATACTAATCTAAAGTTTGAAAAATTACCTGTTTTTGGAACCGATAAAGAAATATATTGTGACATTTCCACAGGAAAACCACGACCTTATGTGACAAAGCCATTTCGAAAAGTAATATTTTCGTCAATCCACAATCTATGTCATCCAGGGGCTCGAGCTACAGCACATCTAGTGACGAAAAAGTTTGTATGGCCTTCAATGAACAAAGATGTCAAAGAATTCACTAAAAACTGTCTATCTTGTCAAAGATCGAAGATACAGAGACATGTGCATAAACCAGTTGGGGAGTATGTACCAACCTCAAAAAGATTTGACGAAATTCATCTGGACATAATTGGACCTTTGATAACTTCCGAAGGACAAAGATATTGTGTAACCTTAATAGACAGGTTTACTCGCTGGCCAGAAGCCTTACCGGTGCCTGATATTAAAGCTAACACCGTTGCAGAAGCAATTTATAGTGGTTGGATTTCTCGCTTTGGAACACCGTCAATAATAATTACAGATCAAGGAAGTCAGTTCGAGTCGTCTCTTTTCACCGAACTTGCCCATCTCTTGGGAATCAAGCGAAGGCGAACCACATCTTACAATCCTGCTTGCAATGGGTTTATAGAGCGATGGCATCGAACTCTGAAAAATAGCATCATGTGCCATAATAATCCTCAGTGGACGAAAGTTCTACCTACTGTACTACTGGGGCTACGCTCCACTTTCAGAGAAGAATTCCAAACAACTCCATCGGAATTGGTTTATGGCTCAAATATAAGATTACCTAGTGATTTTCTTCATGAAACACAAGCATCTACTGACATTTCTACTTTCGCTGGTCAACTAAGGAAATATTTCTCTCAAGTTAGGCCTGCTCCACCTTCACGACATGGAAAATCTCCCATTTTTGTGACGAAAGATCTTAACACTACTTCTCATGTATTCGTACGAACTGACGCCGTTCCTCCGCCACTTCATCCCCCATATGAAGGACCTTTTAAAGTACTTTTCAGAAATAAAGATTACTTCACACTATCAATAAAGGAAAAATCTCGAAATATCTCTATTAATCGTTTAAAACCATGCTTCATAGAACAGTCTGCAGACTTGAAGAACAACGCCTCCTCCTTCAGTTCAATGCCTACAGTCGGCACACCTTCAGTTCTTCCGAAAATTGCTGCTTCAAATATCAAGAAGAAAAGGGTTACATTTTCTGACGAACCGCCTAAGAAGTCTTTTTTTAACAAGACATCACGTATTGGGAGACCTATTAAAGTTCCATCTAAATTTCTCGATTCGTTCGAATGAGATTCTCACTGGAAGGGGAGTAATGAAGCGACGTGACATCACACATCATAATCTGCATTAATTGTTTTTATAATTATTTAATAACTTTAAGTTTGTTTTAACTGCAACTTTAATTCCTACTTTTCAGAATTGCTTTTTAATGTTGTTCTATTATTATATATTTCCTTATTCGCATCTTAAATATTTGATGCCGCATTTAAACTAAACGAATTATGTATAAATTGTAAATAAATGTAAATATTAATTATTTAAAGTGTTTATTCTTCAAACCATTCATTACGCTTCAGCCCCAATATTTTAAAATAGAAGCGATACAAGTGAATAAGGTTGTTCGAAAGAGGTGTAGGGGTGAGTGTAATTACAGATTACTTCAAATTTTAATCAACAAATATTATGGAAACGTATGTGATTGGCAAAATCATTTTAGTCATCAATAGCAGAAAACGCAAATTTGTCTAAGATAGAAAAATTTAACTACATATTTAATCAGCCTGCTAAGCGATCCTTCCTTGAAAGTTGTCAATTTTCTTTGCTGTTATCGTCTCAGAATTATGATGAAGCTCTAAAGTTACTTAATGATTTGGTCATACAAATAAGTTTATTAATGCGCAGATGAAAAAATTATAAAGTTTACGACCAATTAAATTTTCAAACGATATTATATTACGCTAAGAAAACTTTATGATGCTTGTAACGTCATAATTCGAACTTTATACTTAGTAGGCATTAAAATCGAAGCATTCGGAAACCAATTATGTCCATTATTAATTGCCCTGTAGTGTGTTGTCGAGTATTGTTTTGCTGAATGGCACCCCGTACCGGCATACCAGCTGTAACAGTGGTGTACTACAGTACAGGGCCGGATTAAGCGTACGCGGGGCCCTAGGCCATTCAAATTTTTGGGACCCTTAGATTAATTTTTTTTCTCGTATATTTTTATTTATTCAAATATAAAAATATTTATATATCTTTTCATTTAAGAAAGCATATTTAAAATAAAAATAAATAATAATAAATTAAATTTTACTTTATTTTATTAAATTAGAACTAAAAAATAATTATAACATTTTGAAAAATCATTGTTTTTCTTAATTTTTTAAAATTCATTTTAAAAAAATAAATTTTAAGGGGGCCCCAGGCCATGGCCTAGTCTGGCCTAATGGGTTATACGGCCCTGCTACAGTATTACAGCGTATACACGATTGAAACCTCACCACGGGACCTCCACACCCCTACACTTCGGTCATCACTGCCCAAATTAAATCTGTATTCATCACTGAAGATGACTTAGTTCCATTCTGTTGCAGCTCAATCACGTCTTGAGCTACACCTCTCCAAATGGAGGCAATCGTAGGTGGGTGTCAATCCTGCCTATGCTGTACAGCAACACACCGCTTTTACAGATGGTGTGATAGTATGGTGTACCTGTCGTTCCTAAACGGATTGACTATGATTGTGGGAGGCATCATGTCTATATGACTGACAACGTTTAAAAACACACAAAAAAAACTTTTATTTTAAATAAATACAACAAAAAAACACAGCGTTTCGAAATATTTCAAGAGCCAATTCAAAAATATTTCCAGTTCTCCCTTACAACTCTTGCCATTCCCAGAGTAACTTACATATTCGGAATAATTCTTGTGGCACTGGAGCAAACTACTTGGTGTTAGTATTTGCCGCAACATTGTCGTTCCTGAACGGATTGACTATGATTGTGGGAGGCATCAGGTCTATATGATTGACAACGTTTAAAAACACACAAAAAAAACTTTTATTTTAAATAAATACAACAAAAAAACACAGCGTTTCGAATTTGCCGCAACAGTGCCAACGCATCCGACACACGATCACATATAATATTGATTTACGTACGCCATGACAGCTCATTTATACGTTCGTGACATTCTTGAACCACATGTGCCACATTACCACTCTTCTTTGGTCTGGTCGATTTCCAGATTTGTTTCCAAACGAGCTTAATTGGGACCACTTACAACGGCAAGTTGAGTGCCTTATAGTCGATTTAATGATGTTATTACAGAAACTGTGGAACGAGATTCTGTAGGACCCCTGGAGTATGTTAATCTTCCTGGAGTGTGTTAATCGCCCTGGAGTGAGTGGCCGATGCCGAATATTGTCTTTATTGAAGATTAGTGCTGTTGTTAGGGGCTTGTAGGCCTCAGTGTCCGATCGTATCGCATCCTCCATTCACGCTAGAGGTGACCCAAGTGGGTAATAAGACTTTCATTCATTTGTATTTTTTCCTACAATAAATGATTATTTGGCTTTGAATTTTTAATTACTTACTTATATTAACGTTGTACTTTATGGATGTAAAATTTCACTCAAATCTCACTACTTTTTCTAGGTGCGCTAATTTTTATGGAAATGAATGTACAAAATACCGCACTTAAGAGTGCTATTGACGTCTGGTTTTGACGAAAGTTTAAGAGCTCCACTTACAAATTTACAAGTTAATAAAATTTTTGATTTGGAATTTAAGAAATTCTTTTTATAACTTGCGCCATGGTAGCGAAATTATCAAATGATTTATCATTGTCTTTAGGAGCTCTAAATTATTTAAATTGTAGTATTGGAGATTTGAATGTGACACATAACGAAACAAAAAGGGAATAAAATGTATAAAGTTCAGAATGATAAACTAGAATGTAATATGCTGAGTGAAGATAATTCCTGGTAAGTTGTATAACGGAAGATTGTATCTTTAAGATAATTATGCTTTATGATAATGAAACTGATCTCTTAGAAAATACTCTTAATGCATGTAAGGTATTACCTGGCAATGATGATAAAAGTAAAAATATTGTCAAAGAAATCATGCATGATGATGCTATGGACAATAAAGTTAAGGAAACTACGGAAAGTTATTCAAGGATGTCAAAGAATGAAGAAGATGATTCAAGTGTTATAAGTCGAAATAAAATGTCGAATTACGAAACGTTTCAAGAACTAAGAAATGACAATTCTTTGAAGTCTTGTTATGAAAGACCTGCACGGATCATTAAGAAGGATTCTATGCAAGATTACCCAGGGCCGGCTTATGCATGTCGGGGCCCCTAGGTAATGCTCGTCTCCCCCCCCCCCCTACCGTCTTCTAACTTCCTAATATATTTCTTCGCTAACACAACACTATTCATAATTACGCTGTTTTTTACTACATAGGTATATTATCACATTATTCAATAAAAATATTGAATCAAACGAAAAGAATATAAGTAATTAATATATGCATTTAAAAAAATTTTTTTTTTACAAAATCGTTCTTTTTTTGTTACAAACTTTTTTTGTTACAAAATCGTTCAAGACATCCTGAAAGTTAACCTTTTCCAATACATCACTGTTTAAAATTACTGTTTAAGAAACATAGTCAATTTTTTTCTCTGTAGCACAGGGCCCCTGAACGTGGCGGGGCCCCTAGGCAGTTGCCTACAGTGCCTAATGGATAAAACGACCCTGAGATTACCTGGTGTAACTACCTGATGATGATGGCATTAACTTAACTATTCCTATAACTGATTCCTTGTGGATGAAAACGATGAAATCAGGCATCAAAGAATAATGTTACAGTCATTTATGATACAGTTGCAGACTTTCATGCAAAAAAGATTGTTTTAAAGATAATTCCGCTTAATCCTAATCCAGAAATTTAGCTGATGCATCTTGACTACGCAAAGAACAGAACTGAACATTATGGAACTTCTTCCAGAAGCGTTCCAAGCTGGTCTACCGATATTCTGCGAAATGCTGGCGTCAAAGAACGGAACATTAAGTTGGAATATGGACTGGAAGGCAGAAGCTTGATGAAAAAGAAAAAAAAGATCTTGGGTGTCATTTAGTGTCGTATTTTGTAATTAATATTTAAAATCGAGCGATTAGCCACGCCCTCTTCTTAAACACAGTGTTCCCATCTTGTCTGATGTTCTGATGATGTCAGTATATAGGACCAATAGGACTCCCATCGCCTTCCGATACAGTGAAAACACGTGTCGCACCTAGAAGAACATTGATAAAAATTCTCAAAAATAACTTCAAGTAATTTTTAACAGACCATATAAAAAATTTTTAAAGCATCAAAAAGCGAAAAATGACAGGATTGATGCTAAGCCATCGAACGTGAGGATCATAAAGAAAAGAAGAAGAAAAATCGTGAACTGTCTGAAACTTTATTATTTTGGAATCATTCATTATGCTGAATTAAAATGTCCCCTTTTCTTTTTTTTATTCTTTGAAATGCTAATAAAATCCTCTCATAGAGTAATCTTGTACAGGTTATTCCTTTATATGAATATTTTTTCCCATTTAACAACCTATTTCGTTTCGTACTGCTTTAAATTCTTCCTCTAAAACAAAAGTACTTTTGTTTTCTACTTTATTGAAATCGAAATTTCAGAGTTAGAAGTAATTAATTTTACTTTTGTATAGTTGTGGGGGGGGGGGAAGGAAAAAGTTAAGGAGAATTGAAATAAAAAAATGAAAGGGGCTTAAAATTGATTGCTTCGCTTCTAATAATAATTAAATAAAATATTTTAGAAGTGAGTAATAAAAAAATAAGAGAGAAATTTTTTTTTGAGAAAATTATTAAAAACTGCTTCCCTAAAAACGTTTAATTCAAAATCTTATACATTTCCCTTTCTTCTGACTGGAACGGAATTTTTAAAACAATTCATATTTAAATACATCGTATTAGTAAAAATAAACCAACATCAATAAAAATAATTAATTTACTTCAAAAGTTATTGCAAAAAAGTACAAATTAGGAAAGTAGTTTCAAATAAAGTTTTTGCGTTCATCAATTTATTTTGTTTGTCAAGAGCAACAGAAATTTTCTCAGGAAGAGGAAGAGGGGAATCTAATAACCCGAAAAAAAAACTAGGTAATTTTTGAAATTTTAAGAAACAATTTCTATAATTTATTCTTCGTCACTAAATCAGCAAATTTCGAAACAAATTTTGCAATTTTCACAACGTTTAAATTTTAAAAATCATACTTCATTTTCTTCACTATCTTCATACATCACATATTTCCACTGCATAAAACCACACAATCCCCCTTTAATAAATAAAATATTCAAAGAAACTAGATTGGTAAACAAAACATGAAAAAATTAAATTAATATCTTGCTTTTGTTTAATGAATACAATGAAAACATATCGTAGAAAAAATAACTTAAACATGACTAAACATCAGCTTAAAATTTAGTATTTAATTCTATCCAATACTCCAGTATACATGTCCGTGTGGCCTAATGGATAAGGCGTCTGACTTCGAATCAGAAGATTGCAGGTTCGAGTCCTGTCACGGACGCAAAACACAATATTTTTAAAATAGTATTTAAAAACTAATATGCTACAATCACTTGTTTAATAATTACTACTTACGTACATTTAAATTTGTTTTGAATAAAATTTGCTGAACAATTTTTTTTTAAATGAAAGTTACATTGATTTTTTAATTTATATAAGTTTTTTATTAAAACTAAAATGATGACCTCTGATTTTCGAGAAGTTGAATTATCAGCCGATATAAACATTCTTAAAAGAAACATATTTTATTTATGCCATTTTATGCTATAATTATGTTTAATCGCTAATGTTACTTACTCAAACAAAATTTTTAACTATTTATTGAAATTTTAAAACTTTTTTAGGGATATTTTTAAAAACTAAGATTTTTTTTGGCCCCTTAAAACATAGATCTGAAGACTTCTTTGTAGAGAAGTTCCAGTATTCAAGTTTTGTAAAGATTAAAAAATGAAATAAAATAATATGAAAAGTAAATAAATAAATAAAAGAAAAACGTATGCGATATTAAAAACTTATACATACATATTATTTTGTTGCTTCGTTTCTTCTCCAGAAATTAAAATACCTAATTAAAAGCATTTCTAATACATTTTATAACTTGAGAATAAAAAATATGTTAATGATTATGACTTTAAATTCACTATTTTCTATGATAAATTTACAAAGTTTTGGGAAAATTCGTGTCATAGTATCGCCATCTATTGTAATTATTTGTTACTATTATAAAGTTGCGTACCTTAATTTTAAAATAAATCCTGTGTTAACATTTTAATCCCCCCCCCTTGAATTTTACGCGTGGGAGTGTCAATGAAGTGATAGAGCATGAGTAGGAGATAAATAAGATAAATTTATTCGTAGGAAATGTTCCAAAGTGGTTAACACGGAATATGAGCAAACGCGATAAAAACTTTCTTTTTTTAGAGGACCTATCTTTGTCCTCATAAATTTTCAGATGTGATCAAAATTTAAAGAATACTTAGATTTTAAGACATAAACAGACTCCGCTTTATTCATTTTTTTAAAATTTTTTCCATGCATGTCCCTAACTTTTTCAAAATAATTTAAATGGGATTCGGGAGACAAACATTTTGAAAATTTAGATATTTGCTTTAACATTTAAAATAACAATAATACCAATATTTTTCTTTCAAATGGTGAACATTCCATTAATCTTATCTGAATTAAATTGCAAGATAATATACTTGGTTTTAAGCTTTTTTCCTTTTAATCGAACTTCGAGTTATCATAAAGGTTTGAGTGCTTTTCTGTACATAATGAATTTTTTTTTTCCATTTAAAATCGATTAACTCAAAATATACATAAATGATAACTCCATGAAAATTGAAGTGTTCTAAATTTCAATATTTTATTTTAATTTGTCTTCAGGAAAGTGAAAACTTAGGTTTTTAATTTTAAGCAATTTTCATATTAAAATTTTTATTTATTTATATTATTAGTATTTTTCTTTTATTAAAATTGAAATTAATATATTTTTGAATTCAATTCTAAGGCATAAAATCTCAAAAGTAAAAATATCTGTTTTTGTAAGGTTTTCAAATGCTTAAAAAAATTTCTGGAAAAAGATTTGTTAACATACTTGTCAACTTATAAAATGCAAACTGAAAAAGAAAAAATAATTAAAATTTTAAAAGCTATTTAACATTGTATAACTAAATATTTTTTTTAAAATACTTTAGTTTAAATTGTTTTCAGGAAATTAAAAATTTTGTTTCCAACTTTAATGAGTGTAAAGAATAATAAAAAATTTTAAAAAGAACTGTGCAATTTTTTAATAATTTAATTCATTCCAATAGCTAAAATTATTAAAAAAAAAAAAAAAAACACTATAATTTGGATAATTTGAACAAAAAAAGCATAAAATTTGTCAGCATTAAAGCGTAATATTCATTTGTCTCGAAAATAAATACGTCGCTTTTTTAAGATTTTCAAATTATAAAAAAATGTTCCGTACAAGATTTGTGAGCAAATTATGTAAACTTGCAAAATGTAAACTGAAAATCTTCTGATATTTTTTATGATACATAAAATTAAATACTTAATGAATTTTTTACTGTTGTAATAATATATTTAAAGAAATAATCTGGAATTTAGGACTTACATGTTATAATAGTTCCCGCTTTTAAACGTAGATGACAGATTTATTTTTAAAAAGTTTCGAAAACGTGTTCCCGACTCTTTATTACTGATGAATCTATTTAAAAATAATAGTTTTCTGTGCTTAAAAGTTAATTTGTCCTTTTAAAAAAAAAAATTTTTTAAACGTGATTAAAAAAATAAAAAAACAAATCGATGTTTAATCTCAAATGTTTTGTTCAAAATCTCAAATGCCGTTCAAAACAGTTCCTACGTTTATTAATAATCTTTTTATAATCGGGGTTGTCTTAAAAATGTTAACTCTTCCTTTTGTTTTAAATAACTCTACATTTCATAATGAAAGAATCATCTGAAAAATAACCATCTTCAAAATAAAGGAAGAATCAAAATTTTTAATTTTTTATAGCTAAAAAGAATTCTATTTTTTCCCTCCTTTGTGTTGCATAAAAAATAACGCTTTGCGCTGCCATCTAGCGAATGTTAATGTAAATATTTAATAATCTAATAAGAGAAAAAAAAGAACTTATTCCTGTTAAGAATTTTTTTAAATATTAAAGACGTCAAAAATATGAAGGAAAAAAAATAGCTATATAATCTTAGTGAAAGTAATAAGAGTTGAAAAGGACAGTTAATAAAAATATATGGATTAAAAACTTCTACTCATAAAATGTCATCATTAAATATTAAATGCTGTACTCGGCCTACTCAGCCGGATTTTCATTACCCGGATCCCGCAAAATCCGGACCCTGTACCAAGTACCTGGACTCAGCTTTTAGTCTAAAGACCCAGACAATTTTACCGGGTATCCAATGCCGAGTATCATTTCTTTTTGTTCGACGCAACTTTTTTCGGACTTATATTTTATTCTTTTGCCGAATTTTAATTTTGAGATATCTTGGTTAAGTGGGTACCTTTGAGACAGAGAAATATGTTCGTAAAAGAATCGAGAATTCGTTAAAGAAAAGGGAAAACGTTTCTGCTTAATGAGACATGCAAATTCAGAAATCTAATGCTGAAAACTATTTAAACTAAATTATTCTTTTAGTTAAATAACTAGAAAATTAGAAATAGAGAATTACATTGATATTTATTTCAACTTAATAAAATCATTATAAAAAGTCGAGACAAAAATAAGTGCAAAAAATAGAATGCATGTGTATTACCTCAAACTAAGTTTGTCTTCAGCAAATGAGTAAATGCAACACTATGCTTTTATTATTTGGGTTTGTAGGTTTAGCACTATAGTGGACTTAAATTGTTAAGAAGTTAACTTAGTACAAAACTAACTTAGAAGTATAATAGACAACAGTTGCAAACTAAACATAAATATTTTCTTACAAATGACACGTTAATTATTCCAATGCTATAACTAATTTAGAAGATAAATTTCCTAGTAAAAAGAGGTTAAAGCTGAGCCAATTGTTTTAATAAAATTTAAAAAGATAAATTATTTGAAGGTAGTTTTTAATTTAAAAAAAAAAAAACTTTTTATTCTTACATTATTTAACAAATAATTCATTTGGAAACATTTTATTACCATTTTCTGTATAAATTAATTAACTTATATGTTAAAAAAGAAGTACGCATAAATAACTATGATCTTTAGTTTATCTACTAAAAATATAGTTTATTGATTTATAATTTGATTCATTTAAATTTCCAATAGCATGATATTTCGGTTAAACGTAGGATATTTTAAGAATAATGAATAATTAAGAAAATGATGATATATTAAATGAAAAAGCCAAAGCAATTTAAAGTGGCCATTGCCACTTTAAACTGTATTTTTAGTATGTTTTTAGTAGATTTAGTATATTTTTAGTAGTATATTTTTAGTAGAGAACTTTTTCTGGCTCAATATATTTAATTTCAAAACAGTCAAATTAAATTCCTCTAACCATAGGACTGGGCTGATCCATAAGATGTTTTCGTGGTTTTCTTTTTAGTGTAACGTAAATACTCGTTAGTTTCAAAGAAAAAATATTTACAAGGAAGAAAATTTGCAGCTTGTTAGTTGCTTGATCTAGGAGTTACTTTATCTTTTGGAGGATCAAAATTACTTGGATATGGAGAATGACTAGAAACATTAAAGACAACAAAACCGTTGTATTTATCTTCGATTTAACATTGGTTATAACATAAAACAAACGTAGATCTCATTGCACGTAAATTACGTTTCATTGAATGATAAAAAATTGAACCCTGATAGTTAAAACATTTTTCATTTAATATATCATCATTTTCTTAATTATTCATTATTCTTAAAATATCCTACGTTTAACCGAAATATCATGCTATTGGAAATTTAAATGAATCAAATTATAAATCAATTTATTATTAAGTACACTATTAGATGTCAGTTGGAGGCAGCTAATTGAGAAAGCTTTGGCCTGCATTAGGCTGTAGTGATGACGAAGAAGAAGATCAGATGTATTCATAGCAAAGTTTTACGTTAATCACTTTTCCACCATACTTTCTTTTAAAAACTTTTTTTTTAAAATTAGTTTTAAAAAAATCTAAAAATAAGAAGTAAAATTTTATCTATGCATGCATTTAAAAAATTCCTCAAAACGAGATCTGAAAAATATTTGTTCGATAGAAAATTATATAATTTCGCAAGAAAGTTTTAATACCTGCCCGTGAACTCAGATCCCCGGCGGGTATAAGATTCGATTTCAACGGGGTCCGAGACCCGGCAATTTTTAGAATTTTTATAAAAGTTATAGTTGTTTGAGTTCACTTAAAACTTTAGTATGTCTCTTTTGAAATCAGTTGTTATACTGAGTTTAAAAGAACTCCGTTGCGGAAAGAATTGATGCATTTGTGATTGTATAATTTTAAATACTTCATTAATAAAAAATAAAAGGAAATTAAATAAATAAATGATAATGAATATCCAGTACTAGTAATTAAATATACAGTACTAATTTCTTTCCTTATTAATTAAACTTCAGCTTATTTAATAAAAAGAAGAAGATTTTATGAAAACTGCTTTTGAAAGCAAATTTTTAACTGTAAGAAGAACTGCTTTTTTTTTTCCTTAAAAAGAAAGAAGGAAACTACTTAAATTATTTAAATATTGCACCTCTATTCAAACTATCATTTTTTATCAAACCATCCTTTATTATCAAACATGCTAACTCATTACTGCTGAAGTTACGGCTTCTCAATGTTTTGTATAATATTAGTTTATTTGCATTCGAGGGGCTCTGGAATTATGCGCTATAAATATGTTTGAATAACTACCTTTTAGATTTAGATGCCTTAGAAATCTATAAAATAACATATTTAATTTATATGTCCAATTGATCAATCGACAGAAAAACACCGGGAAAAAAACTACAAAAAATAAAGTAAAGATTAAATCAAACATTTGTTTTAAAATAGAAAATGAAAATTAAGGTAATTTTAACCACCAGCATGCTTAAATTTATGAAGTAAGCGAAAACTGACATTTGAATATCCGACATTTTGGATTCTTAAATAATAGTAATTAAATAAAGTTATAACTTAAATTTATATGAATAATTATTAAAATCGAAAATTAATTTTTTTTTCTCAATAGGGATATATTTCTCAATAAGAAATTGAGTAAAAAGAGTTTTATTTGAACAAACAATAAGGGCATGCGTCATTATTCCAGTAGCCCTTCAGGGAAAAAAAAACAAAAAAAAAAAACAATGCAGATTAAATAAGTATTTTTTTAGTGATGTTTTTCGAGTTATTTTCTATTGCTTTATTTTCCGTATTTGTCTTCCAGTTGTAATTCAGTATTTCTTTCTTAGATTGACCTCATCTTCCCCCCTTACATTTGTTTGCTTCTTGTGCAGGTCTTGAAACCGTACACTACTAGATTACAATTACAGGAAACTAATAATTACGATGGATAATTTCAATTTTTCGCAAATCTCTCCTTTTTTCATATTTTTATAATCGTATGTGTTCTAATATCATTCATCTTTCATTAGCAGGAATGAAGATAGCAATGCATTCTATAAAGATTTGTAAATTTTCCAAAAATTTCAAAAAGGGCGATTTTGTTATTAAAAAGTTGCTATCTCCCTAGTTTTAGGGCTGACTAACGATTTAAAATAGATATAACAATGGCTGTAAAGCAATGCAGATTCCCAAAGGAATCTCAGAATGATGAAATTTTGCAGCATTTACTTCCTGGAAGAGTAAATATGGCGATGTTTGTTTCTTAGAAATCGTGGGATGAGTAAATTTGGCTGTGTTTATGCCTTATAAATCGCGGTACGAGTAACATCTCTTGGAAATCGTATGATGACTAAACGTTGCAACATTTATCTCTTGGAAATAACGGTATGAACAATCGAAAGGTTATTCTCCACATCTCTTAGTTATATTTTATTATCTAAAATGCCATGAAAATTCGAATAATTCTAATATCAAAACTGGGATTTATAATTAACATTTAAAGCAAACTGAGTGTCAGAAAAAAATAGAGATGTATCAAAGTTGAGAAAATTAATAAAATCCATATTAACGAATTTTTTCTAAACGATTACTGAAATAGAATAATTGAAGCCTGATTTATACCAACCGATTTCTAAAATTTGATTCCTTATATAAATTCACCACATAAAACATTAGAAATATTCTGGCATCAAGATTATGATAAATAATTATTGGCATATCTGCAAATGACGTATGTGGGTATCTCAATCCTGATTGGTTGTTGGAACGTGGCATTTGTTTACGTTAGTGCCACTGCATTAGAGGAGCCTTAGTTTACGTTATCAACTGTTCTTTCCATTCTATTTCAAA
Organism: Parasteatoda tepidariorum; assembly: GCF_043381705.1. Lineage (NCBI taxonomy): Eukaryota > Metazoa > Arthropoda > Arachnida > Araneae > Theridiidae > Parasteatoda > Parasteatoda tepidariorum. Next base: position 38,219,533 of record NC_092209.1, on the reverse strand, counting down.
TAAGCCGAGCGCGTGAAGTAAAAATTCTCTTAAGTGACTCGTTCTAGATTCTTTCACAAAAATTTCAATTCCCTTCCTACATATTTATTACTTATCAAAAAGACAGGCACGACACCAAGTAGAACATAAACAAACTAATTGGGTATAATATGAAAAAAACACAACTACTTCGATTTAGTAGGAACAACATATGACGCAATGCTAAACGAATGGAATTTAGTTGTTGTTTATTTAGTTATTGTTATTAGTAGTTGTTGTTATTTGTTTTAGTTGTTGTTGTTTATTTAGTTGTATTTAGTTTCAATAACTTTTCTTTATAATGCAATAAAATCTGGCGAGCAGCTATTTAAACGATCGAACACTTCGTTTGTTTATTTGTGGCTTGAAGTTAGGCTCGCAGAAAATGCCGTTCATGGGTTAAATTTAGTAGGAACGACACAACCTGTGACGTAGGCTATATTATACCCAATTATGTATCGAAGTTGTCAGGTACACGAAGCAAAAATATATCACGGTTACAATAAAAGATGTAAACAAATAATAAATCTAAGTTAGGTAAAATACGGGGAAGAGAAAGAATTATATTTCAATTAATTCTATGTGTATAATTCTACGGCATTATATTTAATTAACTTAACGTTTATTAACATTCTGACTTATGTGGAGAAACTTAACTACACTTTAAAAGGCCATTTTGCTTACAAACTGTCAGTTGGCGTTGATGTCGTAGTCACATGAGTAAGTATTTGTAGTCTTCTTCTTGAAGAGCAGGTACCCAAGTGCTAAAAAAACAACGATTTAAAAAAAAAAAAAAAAGAGTAGAAAAATATTTTCCGATTGTAATTTTTAATTAACTATTACAAAATCAATGCAATAATGCAATCTGCATGAACAAATACATTTATTTTTAACGATTACTATGAAAGAATAAATTGTAGCATTATTTAAACCAAACGATTTCCACAATTCAATTCGCTATATACATACATCATAAAAATATTCGAAAAATTCTGGTATCAAAGAAGGTATAACGATTTATTATTCGCGATCGCAACGAACTATAGGGGGCGTTGTTGTATGAGACGCATACCTGCGATTTCTATATGAACAGTCATTCATTTACTGTCGAGACGTCTTTAATGTAGTATGTAGCATTGCAACGTTCCTTCTTTATCGTGGCTAATTAAATTTAAAAAAGAAAAATGTTTAATATCCTTTCTTATGCAAACGAAAACAAAATGGTATCTCTTTTCTTTAGAGAAGGAACATCCAAAACACATCGGAAAAATATTTGCACATAAACAGAAAAAAATATGTATATTCTTATAAGAGTTAAAACCTAATTCCCGAGAAATAGTTTTACAAAATTTAATGATATAACATGAAAGGCCTATTTAAACTTTACTTTCCATAGTTTTAAGAATCATATTACTTCAAAAATTAAAATGAACAAAAAGTATACATAAGCCTCATAAT
>NC_092209.1:37956294-38216973 GCF_043381705.1 Parasteatoda tepidariorum | reverse complement strand
CAAAAGATGTGAGCTTGACGAAAGCAATGTTGACTTCATTTTAATTTGTAATGAATTGAAGACAGAAAAAATTATTTTACCGTAATATACACATCTGTAACAGCAAGTGATCATCAAATTGTAAGTAATGCTGTTGGTAATAGAAAGGTCAAAATTATGGAGAAATTATTCTTCAAATGCTTGGCGTGTTCTGCTTCAATGTTTGGCATGTTCTGGTTAGTTTTTCAAGTTCTTCAGCTTTTCCTTATAGGGAAACTTTGATTTTTATTTGCTGCTAAGAAAATGGCGTCCGTCATGGCCAAGGAGTTTGATGGAACTAAATGAAAACGTGATAAATTAATGTCTGATATTTACAGGCTCCCGCTAGATGGCATACTCGAGCGTTGCGATCGCGAATTAATTTTTGAAATAAATTGTGTTTCAAAAAATGGTAGAAAGGTAAAAGTTTTTTTATTGACAATTACATAATTAATATAATCCACGTGAACAAAGATGAACTAATTTTTAACGATAACTATTAGATATAAATTGAAGAATTGGTTACTTGAAACTCGAAAAGAAGTGAAATGATTATGTTTAACCATGTGACTCAAATCAGATTTAATTGGATACATGTTAGCGACGTCACGCGCATGTTTCGAATCTGATTGGCTTCTAAATCGATAAATGCCACGATTAATTTATAATGACGTTTCTTGAAGATATTTAATTGTTTAAACCTAACTGTATCCAAAATTAACTTCCCAAAGTACATTCAGCACAAAAAATGTTTGAAAACTTACGGAAATTATGATTATGGGAACAAAATTTTTATCTTTCAAAAAGAAAAAAAAAATTTAGAAAAGAAGATTTTTTTTACAAACATTATATTTAATTGGGTATAATATAAAAAAAACACAACTACTTCCACTTAGTAGGAATAACATTTACCATGACGCAATGCTAAATTCTATGCCACTATCCACATAAATCAATTATTAATGAAAAATCGAATATCAATTACTTTTCTTTATAATGCAATAAAATCTGGCGAGCAGCTATTTAAACGATCAAACACTTCGTTTGTTTATTTGTGGCTTGAAGTTAGGCTCGCAGAAAATGCCATTCATGGGTTAAATTTAGTAGGAATAACACAACCTGTGACGTAGGCTATAGTATACCCAATTAACAATTACGAAATTAATATTATCAACATGAAGGAAGACTTAATTTATTCTTTAATATTGAGAGAGTATAATTGAAGCTTGATTTTAACCAAACAATTTTCTGAAATTTTATTCACAATTTTACCTGTGCATTAGGAAGGAAAAAAAAAACTGGAAGAAAGAAAGAGCACAGTTATTGACAAAGGTTACTAAACCATTTCAAATTTAAATGAGAAAAAAAGTGAAAAATGGGTATCTTGCGTCACTTACACTCTGTTTTAGGCGGTTACAGAGTTTCGAATTGTGTGTATACTTTTATCCGAAATGGCGCTTGTTGATTGCGTAGGTTATGAGAGTTCGTTAGCCGCAAGTGCTCTCTCTTTCTTTTTATTCATGTCAAGGATAGCCTGGTAACGAGAGTGTGGAAGTTGTATATCAGCATATGTGGAATGCGTGAATACAAGCAAGTTTTTTTGCTACTGATATTTATTTATTTACTTAATAGCGCACGAGACTGATTTTTTTATTTTTCGAACAACTTCTTACTGCTTCATTCTACAGGGGAAAAAATTTTTGAATTTTGAGAAGAAAGTGAAGATATTTAAACCATTTTAATGTAGACGAATAATAAATGGTAGCTTTCTTAAGAGGTTTGGCCATTCTAGCGGGGAAAAAATAAGCATATTTTGAGAGTTCATTTCAGCGAGATTATTCATGAAATATAAATTCTGAAAAAGCTCTATATAATACAAATTAGTGAACTATGAATTTGTTATTTTTCGAAATGATATTAAACAAAATAGTAATCGTAGAGCCCATTTTTGATGAATCTTTTATTGTTTTTTTTTAAAAATTTGTTGATTTATTTAATGAAATGTGTTTGGTTAAATCAGCAGCACTAGCAATTTTTACGTTAAGTTGAAGAGAATTTTATTATTATTATTATTATGAACAGCAGAAGTAAATAGAATGTTTTTTGTTGCAGATTCATTAATTTCTGAAAAAATATTGCAATAAAAAAATCAATCTGGTACTTTTCGGCTTGCCGGACACAAGGAAACTGAACTATTTTTTAATTTTTTTTTTATCTTATTTCATTTTAATGTGTTAAGAAATATATTAAATGAAATGAATAAATAAATAAAAGTTGGTGGAAGTCTGCATTTTTTGGCGACTTTTCGCTTGCCCTCGGCTAACTGAAAAGTACCACTCCATAAAATTTCCCAACAAAATCGCCAGAAATTTGTTTTTAATAGGACTCAAAATTTGTATACACTCTGCTGGGCATGTAAGTCTACACAATACAGACCCAAATGAACTTTTTACTTACCCAAGCATTTATAGTTGTATATTAATAGAAAAAATTTACATAAAATGCAAATAAATAAAACGTGGACACCTTGAATAATTTCTGATTTAAGGATCGTATTTTCACGTTCTAGGCCCAATTTTAATAGCTTGAGAGATCAATTTTCCTCTTTTCGCTCAATCAATCCTTTTATTCATTTACTGACTAACTAATTCTTTCTTTTTTTGAAGTTATACTTCTTATGCGACTTCCAACAAGGTTGCGTTAAACGTTTAACGCTACATTTTTATTGGCCGGGAAATCACGTGGTAGGATCCAGTTTTCCCTCATCATTCATTTCCATATTGTTTTGGTTCTCACTAGCATAAAAATAATAAAACTCATAAAAGTATTGTTTTTCTATAAATATTTTTTTAGTTTGTTTTGATACACATATAATTTAATAGGGTAGTATTTTTTATTTTCAAATTTAGTGGATAACAATTGTAAAAAATGAGTGAAAACAATCCCACGGACAATGCGACGGATTTAAGGTTATGTCAGGGTACGTCTCTTGTGAATATCAATTGATTATTAGATTTTCTCTTCTGAAATTACATTATGACGCATTCACATACATTATTAATACATTTTCCAGGGCGAGACGATGAGGCAACCACAATCACTTCCACTGGTTCAAGAGGTCCACGAGGGAAAAATGCACAATATTACCGTGATTACAGAGCACGGAAGCGAGCGGAGCAGGAAAAAGAGTAGTTGAATAGAACAAGTGATCCTTCTACGACTGCTGATTCTTCTACAATTAACGTCTCAGGTTGCGAAGTTTAACTTCTTCCACGCGGAGGGACTCCACGCACTATTTTTTTATTTACTGACTAACTTATTAATTCATTATTTTATTCTTTTACTTCCTAATTTATTCTTTGACTTATGTACTAGTAATGTCTACAATCATTGAAAATGCAGATATCATTTGGCAAACTAAATAAAAATACTTGTCAAATACAGGCTTAAAAACTTTAATTATTTACTCGCTGTTTTGACAATTTGTTGATTTATATTGGCTCATTTCCTTTTTTCCCCTTTCTATTCATACATTTATTCACTCCGCCTTTCATTAACTCACTCAGTTATTTGTATGTTTACTCACTGCATTGAAAATCATTATAAACGAAAATATTTGGTACAAAAAACAGTTTTCAATTGTAGGCTTAAATTCTTTTCTTTCATTTATTTAGACACTGATCACAATTTTTCATTAATTTCTTCACTTCTTTTCCCCCGTACTCCCCCCCCCCAATTTTTCAATCATTCATTCCCTCAGAGTCATTCTTTAATAACTGCTCGACTGCATAACTTCTCGAAAATCTTTATATGATGAGTTATAAATGGAAATGATTCTTCCATACAAAACTAAACAAATTTTTAATTTTTTAAAATCCCACTAAAAATCACAAACACCCCTCAAATACCCGCAAGAAAATAAAAAATGAAAAACATGAATCAAAATAGAATAAAAAGTAAAATGACTTTTAGCATATCTGAGAAGACAAAGATTTTTAAAATATTTTTAGTTATTTCCAGCACTTTAAAAAATTCTGAATCAAATTACAGAAAAAAGTATCGGCTCGTTGGGTGCATAATCCGTAGAATCCATTTTACTAAAAATTTCATTTTTACTGTAAAATATTATGTCGTAATTTTAAAGTAATTATTTATTTCATTAGAGTGATTCAGTGATTGCACGGTAATTGTTACTGTAAAATTCTCGGTATATTGGATTTTTTTTGTTTTCATTAAAATGGATTTAATGGTAAAATGTACCGGCATCTTGAGTGCTGGAAATTTTTACCGTAATTTGATCCAGAATTGTTTACAATGCACACAGGGTGCGTAGCGTTTTTCAAAAAAGCGCTTAAAGGTGCTTATTTTCGTTTTTTAAAAGCCCTTAAAGGTGCTTTTATCATTGGGTGTTTTTAAAAAGTGCTTAATTTTCCCTTTTTCATAGTGAGATTTTTCCTTTACTATGTTAATTTTCGCTTTGAATTATGCGAAAAGACATAGTTCACATTTTTCTATTCAATGTTTTCATAATTAATTCAACCCCAATCTATTTCGGCGTATAGTCTCTCCGTAGCGTATGAAAACGTCATTCGTTTTACATGATTCAAAATTTTAGGATTTTCGACAGTTGTCAAAAACAATGCCAAAAGTTTTTTTTTTTTTTTTTTTTTTTTTTTTTTTTNTTTTTTTTTTTGTTTGACATGACGGTTAAAACAAGACAAAACAGTCGATTATTAAAAACTTTCCAGCCCTGCCTAATTACGATATTTTTTAAAGTGCTTAAAAATATTTTTTGAGTGCTTGAAAAGTGCTTAAAAGGTGCTTATTTTTTGATGAATAATTTGGCTATGCACTTTGGTACATACTACAATTTATCACTGAGTAAAAGTAACATTTATAAAATATTGAATGACATTTTAATATTTTTCAACATTTCCTGCAATTTAATAAAAAAATTGTTTGTGAGTTAATAACTTTTGTTTATTACTATTATTTAATATTATAACTATTATTTACTTTTTTTTTGAAGAAATTCTTTAGCCTGAAATATTATTAATTACATAGTATGTATGTTTTAAAAAGCCTTAAAAAATTTAAGATTAATATAGTATAGTACTATAAATGGGGTGCTTTTTTCCCAGTTGACAAAAGAAAAAAATTAACCTGATTCGAAACTAATGTGGCTGTTGGAATATTATCAGAGGGGTATACTCTGCAGTTGTGTTATTGATTATATTTTTGAGTTTGTTCACAAATTTCTTGTAGTAAAATGTGTATGGAATTCATGAGGAAAAGCTGAAAGACCGCCATTACTTTCAAGAAACATCACACATCTTTGCTTCATTTCTACAAACCTTAAATCATGATGCAAATAAAATAGCCCTATCTGTTAGACTTAATGATGCAAAGTGATGCAATGAAATGACTCTTGCAAAGAAAGGACTAGACCATCCAGTCCCCTCCACCTCAGAGCTTACATACCTTGAACTTTTTGCAAGGCAAAAGGCCCAGAACAAACAAAAGTGGCTGCTTCCACCTATTCACTACTGGTATAAAGCAAAAAGACCAGGACTCTCTCCATCTCTCCCTGGTGACAGGCAAACCAACACCTGCCTATCCCGACTGGCCAGTGGACACCTGAAAAGTCTCACATTTTCTGCAAATCAAAAGATCTTTCCTCTTTGCCCTAAATGCCAACAAAACCAGGCATCACCTGAGCACATCTTGATCTGTTTAGGGCTGGACTGGAACGATATTCATTCCTCTCCCATTCTGGTTTCGGATTTTCTCAATATCAACGGATTCATTGATCTGGTCTGACCCCGTCAGACCAGATGGGAATTAGCAACAACAACAACAACAGACTTAATGATGATTTTGCATCGAAATTTATATTTAACGTTTCTCAACTAAAATGAATATTAACTGATCACTTAATCTGGTGTTTTCCATATTGGTTGAGATGGTTAAGTTTTCTGTATACACTGTAAAAAAATATGTATCAAATAAGTAAATATCACTGTTAAAATTACGGTATAAAATGGATTTTACGGATGATGTACCCAGGGTGCCAGAAGTTTTTACCGTAATTTGATCGGAAATATTTTACAGTAATAAGTAATAATAAGCAATATAATAAGTAAAAGTTACTGCCGACTTCATACTAATTCTCTCTCTTATACCGTAAAAACTAATGCCTGAAAAAATATAAAATTTTGTTTATATTTAGACAAATGTTATGAAAAATTCTGATATAAAAAAGTTATCAATGTGGTCATTACCTTTTGAATCACAACTTAGTGCCAAAATCGAAGATAACACTTTGTGTGTAGCATTCGTGAAATTTATCTTCACTGTAAAATTTTGTATCCTAATTTTTACAGAAATGTATAGTTAACTACCGTGATTCAGTAAATAAAACTGTAAAAATTACAGTAAAAATTGTGCTGAACAATAAAAATAAATTTTACGATAAAAAGTACTGGCACTCAAACTGCCGGTACTTTTACCTTCATTTAATTAGGAATTTTTTACAGTGTTGCTGTTGCTGAAATAATAAAAAAAAGAATTGTTTTATTTGCTTGTACTCTTATGAAAAGGTAAGCGAGACGTCTTAATTTTTTCAAATTTCGAATAGTTTTGAAACAAATAAGTAGTTTACATTGTTACATTCTTTTTACAGCTCTTTTTACAGCAAAACATTCTTTTTACAGCTCTTTTTACAGCAAAACATTCTTTTTGCAGCTCTTCAGTCAAAATAAAAATGTCAATAATGATCTTGGCTTAGTCTTTAGCATAATTAAAGTAAAGTAAACCCATAAAGTAATAAACAAGACTTTGGCGAAAAGATTTATCAGGAACCGATGTAAAAACATCGAGTAAGAAGTTTGAGAAGTTGGCACGCGTTAGCGATCAGGAAACAGGGCCACCTTCTAACTGAAACAATAAATTTAAACTAGTGGGCTAAGCCCCGTGCTCGTTAACGCTCGCCAATCCCCCGAAAATTGCTACGCAATCTTATATGCTACGCAAACCAAGCTCGCTTCGCTCGTTACTAACTTAGGTACATTGCAAATGCACAAAATTCTAAGAATTCAAAAGAATCATTCAAATCCATGTAACAACTTTTTTTTTTTTAAAGTTGCATCTTTTTAGTAAATACTAAGTCATTAAAAAAATTTGTATTCAAATAAATGTTGCATACGGCATGCAGCGCCACCTGTGAGTAAGCAGACTCCCTTACATTCTCTCACCGAACGGCTACGGGGAGCGAGCTCATTAAGATGTTCCAGCTCTAATTATTTTGTACTGCCATTTAAGTGTTTTTAGTCATAATAAAAGCTTTAAAATGCAACCCTAGACTGCTTTGAAGCTTCATCGACACTCCCCGTCCGTAACATAAATGACATGTAATTCGTTAAACCTATTAGAAATGTGCTATAGTATAAAATCTTAAGATAAAATTTCTAAAGCGCTTTCGACAAAATACTAAAATAGAGATCTATTGACAAAGACTACTCACTTCTGCCTAGCTTAATAGTATGAGATTGCCGCAGCTAATAGGGTGAATTTCGGAAGAGATCACATTTGGTGAGAATGTTCTCTCTGGTTATTTCCGTTTCCGTTTTTAAAAGCGTCATATGTTGAGCCACCTCAGCTAGATTTGGCATGTGAAATTTTTAGCGGCAATCATTGGTCGATTTTCTAGCGTTGCCATTCGGGGAGTTGTAATGAGGCTTTTTTCTGTCGCCCTGTAAAAGAAATATATATATAGATATTTGCTTTGTTTAAGCATATTTTCCAAAATAGAGACAAAAGTCAACGCAATAAAAGCTAATTCAATAATACTGATTAATTATATCAATAAAAACAAACTTGTTTCCTTAACTTCCGTCTAAGCCTAATGTACAGTGCACCAAAAAAAAAAAAAAAAGGGNAAAAAAAAAAAAAAAAAAGAGTGTGGATCACCCTGAGTAACTTTTGATCTAATGATCGGGTCTTCAAGTTCTCAGACTCATTTTTAAATGGTTTGAGGGGATGACCTCAAATATACTAATTAATTAGAGCAACTATATTTAAGTTAGGAAATCGTCGCGATCTGCAAAATATGGTCCCCATAGTTTTGTCAGGAGAGCATTTAGACTCCTTAATGTAAATTTCAAATTTTTGCTTTTTTTCGCCATATCTTGAGAACTTTTTAAGCAAAGTGAAAAATTTTTGCACGTGATTAAAAAATTCTTTTATCCAGAGTTAACTCCAAACAAAAAATAAATTTTTGTAAATATTTATTATTTTTCAGTATTTAATTTAATTATAGTTGAAACATTTTGAATTGTAAGGTGTAAAATTTTTGTACGTCATTTTAAAGTATGTAATTTTACAAAGAAAAATGCAAAATGTGAGCGAAATCAGTTGAATAGCTCCTGAGAAATCAAATTTTAAGGAAATCGTATATTTAAAATTTGACTTCTCAGGAACTATTCAAACGATTTTGCTCAAATTTTGTATTTTACAATGTAAATTTACAAACTTTAAAAAGACGTGAAAAGTTATTCAGGGTGGTCTGTTTTTTGGCGCACTGTACAACTAAAATTACCGTTGGTCTCGAAATTGCGTGTCTTAGTCTCCATAATCCTTCTGGCTCCCGATGGACTGTTACGGGAATACTTTACTTTTTACCATTAAAATTCAATTACAATTTATGACTAAAATTTACGTTTTGGAATAGTAGTTTTTTCCTCTTTGTCTTGATAGAGACACAAGAAGTACAAGAAATGAAATGATTTCGAAGGAAAAAATAAATGGTAGACATCAAAGGACTGAAATATTTCAAAGTAACAAACTGCAATAGAGTAATTTATAAAAATTTTTGCTTCATCGTTTTTTTTTTATTTTATTTATTTTTTATTTTTTATATTTTTATAGAATCACAATGTATAAATTTTTTTTTATAGAACTATGCTGTATAAGAAATGTGTAAGGACCATTTTTATAGAACTATGCTCTATCTTTACAAATAGTAAAATAAAGAATTTGTGTGTGTCTGTATACTGGAGTAAGAGCGAACGGCTAACTCTAAGAATACGAAATTCATCATGAAGCTAAATCAGTACAATTGTAATCGATATTCGTCATAAAGTTTTGTGCATAGTTTTGTGCATAGATTCTTAGTGCTGATTAATTGGTACTTATTTCTTCATCCAGTACTAAGAATGGGTATTCATCTAGTATAAAATATACGAGGGAAAGTCTTAAGAAATTCTTGTAAAATTATATTTTATAAAAACTATGCAGCAAAGTGTCTTAGAGAACTGTGATTTATTAGAAATATTTTAGGGAAATAATCTATGGAGCTGTTATTTCTAGTATTTAACTGTTAGATACAACAGTCTTAAAATTTATTCAACATTTTTTAGTAATATTCAGTAATATTTCGATCTTTAGGAGGATAAAGTTAAACACGTTAAAATTGTTCACAACAAGCACATTTAAAATTAGTATATGTCTTGGAGAACTGTGATTTATTAGAAATATTTTAAGGATGTAATCTATGAAACTGTTATTTCTAGTATTTAACTGTTAGATACAACAGTTTGAAAATGTATTCAATAATTTTTAGTAATATTCAGTAATATTTCGATCTTTAGGAGGATAAAGTTAAACACGTTAAAATTGTTCATAATAAGCACATTTAAAATTACTTATTAAACAACTTCCTTTAAAAAAAAAAGTGGATTTAGGAAATATTTTGCTTGTAGATTTTTCTTGGATGCTATGACATTCTCTGAAAATCATTCATACAAACAATTATAGCTTTTAAAAACGGGTCTTTGTTTTCTTTTTTGTTAAAAAATTTTTGACGCTTGTTTAGTGTGACGCGTGAAGTGGAATTCTCATAGCCTTGTACAAACGTCCGGTCACAGTGCGCCAAGGTTGCCAAGAAAAAGAACCTTCGGATGGAACATTGACACCATCCCAAATCATCCCTCATCCTCTCTGCCTGATTTGGGGCTTCGATAAGGGTACTTTATAGAATAGAGCTGGAGAATTCGATCGCCAAATGCACGTTAGAATTTTAAATGTTTATTTACAGCAATTATTACGCACGGTAAGAAAAATTGATACTTTGGCGCATTCTTACAGAACGTGAGAGGAAAAAGAAAACTGTTATAATTGCCTGTCTAAATGAAAAAGAGGATGGCAACGTTTGAAAGAAAATAACAAAATTCTCTTTAAAGATAAGTTAGTTGAGTTAAGCAAAAAGTTAATTAGAGTTAGCACTTTTATATTATGAGAAAAACTCTCGCTAATTACTAATAGAAATTCAAGGTCCGAAGTTAAGGGACAGCATATTGTGATTAATGATTGTAAACTTCTTATTTGTGTATTTTTATCAGAGAGCCGTGACGTTTAAAATTTATGATTGTAAACTCCTTTGCTCGTATTTTTATTTCTTAGATACGACAATTAATTTTATGTTGTTTTCGAAGCACTTATAAAAGTTTCTTGATCTAACTTCAAGTTATTGTTAATTTTTTGTATGATAACTGTTTAGGCTACACTGAAAAAATTCCGGATTACGGTAAAAAGTACCGGCAATCAGGGTGCCAGTACTTTTAAGCGTAAAAAATATTTTTACCGGAACATGTTACGGAACAAAAAATCTGATATACGTAACTTTTACAGTAATAAATAGAGTAAAATCACTGTTATTAAATAAATAGTACTGTAATAATTATAGTATATTATTTTACGGTAAAAATGGATTTTACGGATGATGCACTTAAAGTGCGATTACTTTATACCGTAATTTAATCCCGAATTTTTTACAATAAATATGATAATTAAGAAATTTTTTTTTATCGTTTTTATTATCAAAGAAATAATTTGTCAGCAATTGCCTTTCAAATATTGGCGCAGAACATTACTGGAATCGATCAAATTAACATCTGATTAGGATAGTTAAAAGGAATCCAACCAAGTATTAGTATCTCAAGAGCAGTAGTACATTGCATTACATTCTACATTTATACATTTTATTTTATTTTATAATAAAAGGAACATATACGCTTAACAATTAACGGAACGCTTCACATTTGATATGTACTTATTCTCCAAAATAGGTTTTAATACTATAATTTTATTAAAAAAAATCTAGAAATGATTTTAAAAAAATGAGAAAATTCTAAAATACAACAATTAAAACACAGTTTTATTAAAATAATATTAACATGTGATTAACATGTTAATATTATCAAATTAACATGTGATTAGCATGTTAATATTATCAAATTAACATGTAATTAAGATAATTAACGGAATCAAACCGAGCATTCGTATCTCAAGAGCAGCAGCACATTACACTACATTCTACATTTGTACACTTTATTTTATTTTATAATGAAAGGAACATATACGCTTAACATTTAACGGAACGCTTCACATTTGATATGAACTTATTCTCTAAAATAGGTTTTAATGCTATAATTTTATTAAAAAAAATCTTGAAATGATAAAAAAAAATGAGAAAATAATTCTAAGAGTACAACAATTAAAAAACAGTTTTATTAAAATTATATTTTTATTTATTTTGAAAGAGAATTCTACTTACTCTACTTTTGTATATTTTAGATGCAAAAAATACATAGTCATAAGCTTTCCGATTAATTATACTCTATTAGAAATCTCACGCTAAGTGAAGAGATACTCTACTATTTTATTATAAGTTATTGTAAAAATTGTCTTTTTATGGAATTTACATTCAATTGATAAACACTTAAAATTTTAAGAAAAAAATTTATGTTAATTTTTCATTGAAAAATAAAAGCTTGAAGGTAAAAATGAGATACTGATTTAAAAAATGCATCATTTAATTTTATTTTAAGACGCATGCATTCCTTTTTTTTATTTTCAAAGTCAATTCTATATAAGATCTCTTTTATATAAATAAGAAAAGTACGTGTAAACATACGCTTTCACATTTTATACTTAAACTTAAAGAAAATTTTACCACTTATCCTTTTAGAAGGAGTTATGGAGTTAAATTTGAATATCAAATTCCATATTTTAAAAGTAAAATAAGCAAAGCATTTTTCATCGTTTTCTGGATTTCACAGTTAGTTATGATCTTTTATACATCTTTTATCGAGATCTTTTGCATCATGAGTGCCTTCGTCAATTTTTTTTTAAAAGTTAATACTGTGAATCTGTTTGTTTCAACAAATTATTTATTGGTAAGTTTTCGTTAAAAGAAAAAAAGCAGCCACCAAACATCTTTTATTCCACAGCTAAATAATTACGCAATAGCACATGCTCCAAAAACAATATTCATAGAAAACGATTTTGCTCGTCCTTAAAACGGTTCTAACAATAGTTTTCCATAAAAATAGAATACAATATTTTTTTCCTTGAATGTAACAACACAACCATAAAAATCTGTAGCAAATACAAACGTTACTTAATAAATTACAGAGATAGGAACTGATTCTTTTGTCTTGTATCCATAAACTTAGTTCCCTTTGTTCCACAAAGAAACAAGTGAAGCTTTAGCTCGAACAATCGCCATCTTGGATAGAATTTTTTGGCAGCGCTATCTCTATTATACCAAGGTTACATCCGCAAGACCTTGGCATGGAGCATCGAACTTGTGTCCTTTCCCCAGTTACATCCTACCCCTCAACTCATCCCCCCTTTTTGACAGAAAGGGATGGGGAAAAACAAACCTCTAGGGGATAAAGGGGAAAGATTTGGAATAAAAAAGCTTTGCAATCTGACAGAGAAATCAATGACGCGTTTAGAATTTCTTGTGGTGTTCTAGCTTGCAAGATTTTTGGGAATTAAAATTTCCGAGTTATAGTTATTTATGCTTTATCAAATTTAAAAACGATTAATATTATGAAAAATTGATGCTAAAATTTTTATATAATATACAAAATATATTCTACTTTCCTATTTTTTATATAAAATATTTTATGTGTGTATTTTTGCTGTTTAAACAACAAAAAAAAAAAACTAAAAGCCATATGACGTTCTCAGGAACAAAAGTGTGCTTTTTTACATTATTAAATACATCAGTTAATACATTTCAATATTTTCAATATAGAATTCATAAAAATTGCATACTAATCTTATCAGATATACATGAAATTTTATTTAAATTGTTTAAGTAAAAATTTTTTACAACATTATTTTAAAGTTTAATGTATTTTGCTATGTAAAATTATATTCTTTAAAATGAGGAGAAAATGTGTAAAAAAAATTTCGATCATTATCAAATAAAATAATAAAAAAATAAAAAAAATATTTTTTGTATTATAAAAAATAGTCAAATTTACTTTATGCATGGAATTATTTTTGGATAAACGAATTTTATAATTAAGTGCAAAATTTTTTAAATTCGTTGAAAAAGTTCTAGAGTTATAACGAAATACGCACAAAATAAAATTAACATTAAAAGGTCCAAACTTTGGAACGCTCTCCTGACTAAACTATTGAGATCATATTTTCTAGATTGCGGCTACTCCCTATAATTTGGGGTCAAAAATCCAAATCCGTCAGGAAAGAAAAGGTACGTTTATTCAGAGAAAGAACGTTTTTGCGTCTAATTTCTTAACTTAAAATATAGTCTGCATTTATTAATTAGCATATTTGAGTTCACCCCTTCGAACTATTAAGAAGGAGTCCTAGAACGTGAAGATCCGATCATTAGATCAAAAGTTATTCAAGGTAATGCGTTTTTTTTCCTTTTTTTTTTGCTCACTGTACATGAAAAATCAATTTTTTAAAATAATAATTTTTCCCTAAGCGTTTCGTCGAGTAAATTATAATGTTTTAATAATGAATTTGATAATAAATTTTTATTAAATTGCAACTTATTTAATAAAATTATATAAATTGTAAGTACCAGTAAAATTTCAAACTCTTTAAATAAGTAAATATGAAACATGTAAACAAACGCCTATATACATAAAATGTTAACAAAAAGTCAATAAAAAAATGAATGCCTAAGCATTTGAAACAAACAGAAATTTTTTAAGTAACATTTTGTATTTTTTATATATACAATATTGAAAATAATGACAAATATTTAATAGTAAAATTATTTACTTCCTTCTGGTAACAAATGATAAACAATTTCTTTTTCGATAATGTTTTACTTCACTTAAGTTACAATGTCTGTCAAATAAAATTTTAAGAGTGCTTAATTACAGATACGTTTCCAGCAATTCTTCCCCGAACCTTTTTTTCTTATACATTTCCTGCCAGCTTTCTAATGAATATTAATAAATAGTACACAAATCATTAATTAGATTATTAATCAATTATTCGGATAAATAAATAACTATTAAACAACCCTTATAGTTGCTAAATTATTTACATTAGCCTATTCGTAAGTATCTTACGAATAAGTAAGTTATCAACAGCAAAAACTCTTTAAGAATAAAACAACTTAAAAAGTACCAGCAACGGTAGAAAGTGCCAGCACATTGATTACTTGCAATTTTTATCCTAATGAGATCCGAAATTTTTTACAGTGTAGGAGTTTAAGTTTTGTTTAAGTGCTACATTTTGTAACAAAGGAAAGGAGGGAATTTTCAATATTATTGTACCTCCATAATGTTAAAAAAATTCATTATTATTGTACCTCAATAATGTTAAAAATGTTTCATTATTATTGTACCTCAATAATGTTAAAAAAATTTCATTATTATTGTACCTCAATAATGTTAAAAAATTTTCATTACTATTGTACCTCAATAATGTTAAAAAAATTTCATTATTATTGTACCTCAATAATGCTAAAAAAAACTTTCATTATTATTGTACCTCAATAATGTTAAAAAGATTTTTTATTCATCATTAACGAAACGACCTGATATCTTAAAATTTTTGCACTAATTGCTCATACATTTATATACATATTTTTTTAAGTAAGCTAAAAATATTTTATAAAAAATAAAGTTATAAGCCGATACAATAAAAATTAATTGAAAAACTTGTTAATAATGAAGTTTACTTTTATGGCTAGAAATGATATAAATGGAAAATGGAACATGAATCGAATAATAGGTCATACCAAGTCTCTCACCCTACTCTCAGAAAGAGATCACCATATAGTCTCCTTTGAGAGGGCTGAGAGAAATTGTATTGGAATCGGGCTCTAAATGTTCCAAAGATCCGGGTATTCAAAATTCTTAAAAATGAACCATCTAAGTTATTCGAATTAAGCAAATTACTTTAAGTGATTCATGTATCAATTTACGCTTTAATTAACACATTTTAAGTGAAGGTCTAACCGATAGATTCTTGTTATCAAATTTAAAGATTAAAATAAATATATTTATTTTAACGGCTTTGAATCAAATCAATAAATTCTTAGTACCTAATTCAAATAAAATCAATATGTATATTCAATTTGTTTTAAAAGATTTTGATTAATTTGATCGACTGGTTTAAATGAATCGATTTAAATCAACTTATATCAATCAATAGAGGACTGAAGCAATGCACAAAAGGATTAATTCGAATAAATGGATTAAGTCTAATGGATACGAATTAATAAATTTGATTCACTGACTCGTGCTTAAGTAAATTATTGCCGTCATTCGAATCTCTGATTTGAAAAAAGCCTTTTTGTATGCAGGAATAGTATCTAGTTCGTCGTTTATAGCTTAAATCTATCAGCCTTTACATTTACAAAATACTATTGAAATAGTTAATTTTCCAGTTTAAATAATCGAGCAGTCAAATCAAGAGTAAATGTTTGAGTATTTAAATTGAACATAAACTTCAAATTTAACTATAAAATTCTTAAAAAAATTCTGAAAATTTGACAAAGTGAATTCTTTTTTGTTTGTTTTGTTTTTTGTTCAAGTACAGTAAGCAAAAAACATAACTTTTGATGTTCAAATTAGTCTAGAATGGTATATTCGCTAATATCGTAAATAATATATAGAATAATAAACCTTTAGATGCGTTTATTTAAAAAGAAATTTATTCGAAAATTTTTCAGATTGATGTAAATTAGGCTTTAAACATAATAGTACATATTTTAAAAATTAAACTTTCATTATTTATTTAATATTACCAAAATATGTCGACTAAACAATATATTATAAATACAAAATATAATTATTTTTTTTGCAATGCATTGAAAAAAATTGAAGATGAAAAATAGTTTGAAAGAAAAATACTAGTAAAAATTGTTTTATTTTATTTTCCTTTCATTTAATCATTTTCACATCTATATTGTGTAAATTCATTGATTGCGAAACTTGAAGACTTTGCAGAATACGAACCACTCCCGTTATCGAAACCTAAAAAAAAGTTCCTCAATAAAAATTGAAACCATAATTAAACTTAGGAAATAATACCACAAATAAATCATTTACGAGAAATTCCCCGGTACACCTTTTCCTCATAAAGGAACACTGAAAATGTTCCTTTTTTAAGCAACTCCTACCTTTCCTTACTAACCCAAATATCCATAAGGAAATAATATGGAACACTTATTGGCGAACATCTTAAAATTCCCTAAAATTCCCTCTATTTTACCTCTTAGGCAGACAGATGTACAAAACAGCAATTCTCAAGGATTTTCTTTAGAAGATGATTCAGGGAGGCAGTAAATAGGGATGATGAAGAAGGTGAGTGCACCTTCAACCTGCATGAACCTGCAATGTCTTTGTTGGGAGTTTGAAGGTTGCACCTCCCAGAGGATGGGCCTCACCTTCCATCTAAGAAAACATAAACCAGCTCCTCTATTTTCGAAAGTGAATGTGGTGTTATATTATTGACAGAGCCTCTTGAGGAAAAAAAAAAGAATGTTTTTTCATGGTCGTTATTCTGTTGGAGATCAATTATTTCACTTTCGAAATGTTCGATCAAGGAAAAAAGGCGCAATACTGGAGCGATGAGAGTTTGAAATTGGGTTGCTGGTTGTGCAATTCTTCAACTTTTTAGAATAATTACTTGTTAAAGAAATATTCCTACTGTAAAGCTTCACGAGAAAAACCAATAATTAATTTTTGTTTGATATTTTCTTAGAAAGTGTGTAAGGAAATTAGGCGCAATATAGGCTGGGAATTAAGGCAGGATGTGCAGTTCCTTAACTTTTTAGAACAATTACTTGTTCAAGAAATATTCCTACTGTAAAGGTTCACGAGAGACCAATAATTAACATTTGTTTGATATTTTTTTAAGAAGTGTGTAAGGAAATTAGGCGCAATATAGGCTGGGAATTAAGGCTGGATGTGCAGTTCTTTAACTTTTTGAACAATTGCTTGTTCAAAAATTTCTATTGTAAATCTTCACAAGAAATCAATAATTAGTTTTTTTTTTATAGTTCCTTAGAAATGTGTAAGGAAATTAGGTGCAATACAGGCTGGAAATTAAGGCTGATTGTGCAGTTCTTTAACTTTTTAGAACAACTACTTGTTCAAGAATTTATATTGTAAAGCTTCACGAGAAACCGATAATTAATTTCAGTTCCCTAACTTTTTAGAACAATTACTTGTTTAAGAAATATTTCTATTGTAAAGCTTCACGAGAAACCAATAATTAATTTTTGTTTGATATGTTTTAGGAAGTGCGTAAAGAAATTGGACGTAATATTGGGATGGAAGTTAAGACTGGATTGTTGAAAGTTTAATTAATTTTAAAGAATTAATTTTCTTTTGATATATTTTGGAAAGTGTGTACAGAAATTAGATGCAATATAGGGATGGAAGTTAAGACTGGATTGTTGAAAGTTTGAAATTTGGTTGCTAGTTGTGCAGTTCTTTATCTTTTTAAAATGATTACTTTCTACTACTTGCTAGAATAATTACTTCTTGCAAGAAGGAAATATTTGTACTGTAAAGCTTCACGAGAAACCAACAATTAATTTTTGTTTGATATTTTTTAAAAAGCGTGTAAAGAAATTGGGCGCAATATTGGGATGGAAATTAAGAATGGATTGTTGAAAGTTTGAAATTGGGTTGCTGGTTGTGCAATTCAACTTTTTAGAATAATTACTTGTTCAAGAAGTATTCCTACTGTAAAGCTACTCAAGAAGCCAATAATTAATTTTTGTTGCATTTTTTCGAAGGTGTGTAAGGAAATGAGACGCAATATTGGGCTGGGGAAAATTTAAGGCTGGATTGATGAAAGTTTAATATTTGGTTGCTAGTTGTGCATTCTTTTACTTTATGAATAATTTCTTGTTCAAGAAATATTCTTACCGTATAGCTTCATGAGAAACCAATATATCATTTTTGATTGATATTTCTTGAAAAAGTGTGTAAGGAAATTAAGTGCAATATTTGAGCTGAAAGTTAAAGCTGGATCGACGGAAAATTTAAACTGTGGTTGTCATTTTTCTACTTTTTAAAATAGTTACTTGTTCAAGAAATATTCAAACTGTAAAGCTGAAAAAGAAATCAACAATTAATTTTTGTTTGATTTTTTTTTTAAAAGTGGGTAAGGAATTAGCTATAATATTTGGCTGGAAGTTAAGGCATTATCGATGAATGGTTAAAATTTATGTTTGCTAAAAATTGGAATTTGATTTAAAAAGTGTGCAAGAAATGTAGGCACAATATTGGTATGGAAGTTAAGGCTGGATCGATGAAAGTTTGAAATCGGGATTTTCTAGTTGCGCATACTTTTTAAAAGAATTACTTTCTCAAGAAATATTCCTAATGTAAAGTTTCACAGAATTCAATAATTAATTTTAAATTATATTTCTTCAAAAAATGAGTAAGAAAATTAAGTGCAATATTGGGCTGGATTGAAAAAAGACTGAAATTGAGGTTTCATAGTGGGGAAATTCTTCCACTTTTTAAAGCAATTTCTTGTTCAAGAAGTATTTATACTGCAAGGTTTTCACGAAACCACTTATTATTTTTTGTTTGATATTTCTGTAAAAAGTGTTCACCTAAAACAATTTAATCCGTTATCGTCTAAAGGCCGATCTACAACATAGTGTTCAGTTTACCAAACATTTTAACATTGTTCTATTTTAGACAACCGTCGTTTTTAGATTGTAGTCTTTATGTCGATGGAAATATACATTTTCTTAGATTCATACATGGTAGTCATATGTTATATCTGAGCCATATTCACAGATTCATCACATCTATTATTTTAATTCATTATAATGTTTTCTTCTACTATAGCTGAGCACTATTCAAGGAACAATCACTAGGTATCTCAATATAACAAGATTCCATTTGATTTACCAAATCTTTTGTTATTGATATTTTTTACACATCAGTCATTATATTGATGGAGAAATTCGTTTGGTACTTGCAGTCCTTATATTGATGGAGAAATCAGTTTTCGTTGAACCATATATGGCGGAAAGTATTAATTTCGGGACATATTCACAGTTTCTTAAGATAAACTCTTTTACTTTCTCATCATCATTACTTATTTTAACAGAAACAGGAAGCGAAAGTTTGTTTTCTAATACTCAATATATTTACTGATTATAACAACTTAATTAGTATATTTTAAGGTACCAAAACCATTAAGAATGTAATTAAGAGCATGAAAGTTGGATCATTCAGAACTAAAGTTGTTATGAAGCTCAAAGGTTTTTACTGTTGACCATAGGTTTTTAAAGTACTTAGGGTCTTAGATAGGTTTTTAAGAGATGAGGAGAAAAAGTACTAGTCAAAATTTCTGGAATCTATTCTACACTGTAAATTACGATAAAAAGTACCGGCACTCAGGGTACTGATACTTTTACCGACAATCCATTTTTACCATAGATGGTACGGAACAAAAAATCTAATATACCATATTATTTACAGTAATAATTACAGTAAAATCACTATATCACTCTAATTGAATCAATATTACTAAAAGAATTTACGGTATAATGTTTCACGATAAAAATGGATTTTACGGAAAAATGAATTTTACATATAATGCACTCAAAGTGCCGGTAATTTGATCCGGAATTTTTTACAGGTTATTACAATGCTTCTATTCACAAGGTGGTTTAAAATACACCACGGAGTTATAATAAACATACCGCAACAGAAAACGAGTAATGATAATATATATTATTAAAAAACATGAACACTTTTTTCAAACACGAAATGAAAAACGATTTTTAAAATCAAGGTAGCTCTGAAATAACATTAAATGGAATCCACTAATGGAAAGTTACGAAACAAATTAAAAATGGTATAAAAAACAATGAAAGTTTTCTTCATATCTTTTGAATCCTATCTCGCTCCCATCCTGGCTGGACAAAATTTACATCTTCTGTAATGCTTTCGCTGTTATCACAAACCTTTAATTTATGAGGGTTACTAAATCAGGTCAAAACTGGTTTTGGCGCTGGAAAGAAAAGGGTTTGATGTTCTATGAAACATCCTTTGAAGGCCACTAATGTTACATGTTGCTGGAAAAAAATTTTTTTTTGAATGATAATTGGAATTTAGTTCCATTTATTTAATTAAAAGAATTTTTTTCTAATAAAGTTAAATTCTTTGTATATTTGTGGTGTCTAAGAAAGTTGTGAAGGCAAGCTCAAAGTTTGTTTTTAAAATTTAATAAAATGACTTCATTCTGTTTTGATAAATGTCAAAAAGTTTTGTTGATATTGTCAAAAATTGTAAAGTTGCATGTTAAAAGGCGTTATGATAAATGCCAAATAATACGAATTTGGTTCCGTTCATTTCGTTTTTGTCACATGTTAAGGTTTCTATACATCTTATTTTATTTAAAAAAAAAAAAATTGCTTTGCTGAAGTTAGAGATTTCTATAGCCGTCGTTGAACTGCCGACCCAATTTTGGGTTAACGACTATTAATGTTCAACTCAGTAGCCTTGTAGTTATGAGCCCAACCCAGAAGACAAGGGAACTCCTGGATCAAATATTGGGAGAAATTTGCCTTAGTCGAGGACTTTTTAAGGGAACTAACCTGCATTTGCGTTACATGGAGTGGAAAACCACACAAACTACGGATAGCCTGACTGGAAGGGTACTCTAACCCATGATTCCGTGTACCACTGAGGATATTTCATGGCAGCACTGTGGTCGGTGCGAGCCAGGCGCGGATTCGTATCGATCAGCCAGATCTGGGATTCAAACCAGGTTGACCTCATTGGGAGGCAAAAGCTCTTGTGCTCAATTAGTAAAAAGAATAGTTAATCAATTTTCAAAGATATATTTAAAATATCAAAACTGGAACAAATATTTGACATTGCCCTAGCTTAATATAACATGCTAAAATGTTAAATTTCTTGAGTTCCTCAACGAGAAAATAAGTATGATCAAAACTTCCGGAATACGGTAAATATATCCGTGTTTCTGGCTCTATGGGAACACCAAAAAGTTCGGTCATGTTTATAGAAGCGTATGGTAAAATTAACAATAAAATATATGATAAAATTTTTTAAGTGTGGTAAAATGTGGTAATTTTATCTTGATATCTTAGAGCATGGCATAAAAATTTATTAGGTAAATTTACTTTTCAGTTTTATATTTCTACTACTTTTTTGCATTTTTATTTCTTTATTTTTTACTTTGTGGTATTTTTTACTGTGTGGTAATAAGAACAAAAATTTTGAAAACTTGAATTTCCGGTGAACCGTTACCATATGAATGGTTTAAATACCGTATATTTTTGTTTTAGTACCAGAATTATGTTGTTGTTTTTTTCTTTTCTTAAACCAGAAATGTCTTAAGTATACAGTTCGGTAATTTTTCCACAATTTTTTTTTTCTTCGTGATTGATATGAAAGAAAAACTGTTAAAATTCAAAACTTAAAAACTACAAAAAATTTTGATAAATGTCAAAAAGTTATATTGATATTGATGAAAACTGAAAATTTATGCGCTTAAGATCAATTCGATAATTTCAAAAATTCTTATACTACTTAAAACCTTGAAATTAATTTTTCTTGTTTGGTACACAGTTAAAAAAATTGAAGCGTGCTGAACAATATTATCGTTTAAAATTTTCTGCATCATTAATATGATACTAAGTTGAACCATATTACTGTACTTCTTATACTTAATTACACGATACTATCGCTCAACTTTAAAAGAAATGTGTTACAATTTAACACCTTATTAAGACTGAAGCAAATTTACATGATATTAGATTCAACTTTGAATTAATGTTTATGAGATTGTATAAATTAACTAACCCAAGTGATTCGTACATTTTTTTAAAAAAAGAACTTGTTTTTCACATATATCTCTTTCAATTTTGCAATACATTTTATTTCAATTGAAGCGTGATAATACAATTTAAGTTCTTATGGATGTTGCAGTTAATTTACCAGACATTATGATTTAAAGTTTAATCTATTTTTCTAAGCCGGTAACTATTTAAATATTCTTCTTTTTTAAATACTATCGATGAAAGCACAGATCACGATTTCTAAAGATAATCTGAACTTTTCGATTTAAAAAGATCGATTCGAAAATACACTGAAAAAATTCCAGATCAAATTACGGTATATAGTACAACTTAGGGTGCAACATCCATAAAATCCCTTTTACCACGAAATAAATTTTACCGTAAAATATTATACTGTAATTTTTGCAGTAATATTAATTGAATAGAGTGATTCAGTGATTTTACGGTAATTATTACTGTAAAAATTTCGGTATATCAGATTTCTTTTTGTTTCGTAACTTGATCAGGTAAAAATGAATTTTACGGGAAGAAGTATTTATAAGTTGTATTTGGCAAATATTTCATCACTGAAACTGTACTGTTTTCTTGGAACCTAACAAAGAGTTAGAATTTAAAAGTTTTTGTAATTTTATATTTTGTCCAAAAATTACAAATTTTTTGAATTTTTCAAGTAAACGCGATGTTTTCAAACATTTTTTGTTTCTAAAATGGTGGTGGGAGTACGTTAAAAAGTAGCAAAAGAAAATAGAAATATATTTCGAATAAAAAATGAAAACATTTAGTAAATAAAAATATGTTTCGTTCAATAAATATTTGATTTCGTTTCACATACAACTGTTCAAACATTGCATAGCATTTAAAATATATACAACGTCTATATACATTAAGAAAAAAATTCTGGTAAAATTACCACACTGCATTATAATTAGATTTCTTGTAAAAAAAAACATAATTTTAGTATTAAAAACCAAAACATACGGTATTTATAGCATTTATTCAGTAATTTTTCAGTTTATATGTTCCCTGTTTACTGAGAATTCTGGTTCTTATTACTACACATTTAATTAAAAATACAAAGCTGAAAAGCAAATTTAACCAAATAAGTGATTTTTATGCCATGCTTTAAAGCATCATGATAAAATTATCAAAATTTACCAGATTTACCAAATTTTATCACTTATTATAAAACCATATTTTACCGGTAATTTTATCAAAATCATTACTAAAATCATTACTGCTTCGGTAACAATTACAACTTTTGGTGTACCCCTAGGGTAAGTAACACAGCAAAATTTATAATACTCTCGCAGTTTTGACCAAAATTTTTTTCAGTGTGCAACACAATAAAATATATAGCTATTTAAAAATTGGGTTAAAAGATATTAAGAAAGTTTACTAAAACGCACTGTATTGAACTCAAAGCCAGTCGTAAAAAAACGTTAAAAACCTTTATTATTTATTTCAAACATATAAGAAAAACCATTTCTAAAGTAAAGTTAATTCTGGAATTACATTAAATGGAAACCATTAATGGAAAGTTACTAGATAAATTAAAAATGGTATAAAAAAGCTATGGAAGCTTTTTTCATTGACGAATACGATCTTACTATCATCTACGGGAAAAATAATTTTTGTGATACTTTAACTGTTATCTCGAACCTTTTATCTACTAGGGTTACTAAATCAGATCGAAACAAGTTTGGACGCTTGAAAGAAATACCGTTTTAAAAGGGTTTATTGTACTCCTATTCTCCGGAATAACCTTTGAAGGACACAGTTAATACCATAAAAAATAATTAGATTCAAATCATACGTGCCTGTCTAGGAGGGGACAAGTATTTTGTGAAGTGGTAGTATAATTAAAAATAATAAAAAGATTGCCAAAATATTTCTTAAGATTTCAAAACTGAAACAAAACTTTTGAATTATACTAGTTTGATTTAGCCTGTTAAAAAGTTGAAGGTTAAACGTTATTCATAGGGTTTCTCCTAGGAAGAAAAATCAAACTTTAAAAAAAAAAAAATGTTTTTTTTTTTTTTTTGTTGATAAATTAGGAAGTGATTTTTGAATAAGTTTTGCGGTAAAATGTGTTCAATTACTAAAACGAATTCATAAATGAATTTGCAAATATTTTTTTTATAATTTTAAATTTAAAACAATTTTGAAAATTTGACAATTTTAAAAATGTGACAATTTTAAAAATTTGACAATTTTGAAAATTTGACAGTTTTGAAAACTTGACAATTTTGATACATTATGCTATAAAGTTGCAGTACCTCTGTAAAAATTCCTGGATCAAATTACGTTATAAAGTACCGGCACTTTGGGTGCATCATCCGTAAAATCCGCTTTTACGATTTGTTTTTCCGCATAAAATAATATTCCGTAATTTTTACACTAATATTTATTCAACTAGACTGATTCAGCGATTTTACGGCAATTATTATTATAAAAATTAATGTATATCAAATTTTTTGTTCCGTAGCATATTCTGGTAAAAATGGATTTTACTGTAAAAAGTACCGACACCCTGAGTGATGGTACTTAATTTAATCCGTTACTATAGTTTGATGCTGAATATTTTTACAGTGTGCTTAGAAACAGGGTATAAATATATCAAGAAAGCTTATTAAAACGCGATGTGCTAAATTAAAAGCGAGTAGTAAAAAAGGTTAAAAAGCATTATTAATTATTTCAAACATGATAAAAAAAATTTAAAAAACTTTGTTACAGTCAAGGTAATTCTGGGATTTCATTAAATGGAAACCGTTATTGGAAAGTAACAAGATAAATTAAAAATGGTATAAGAAAAAGTAATGGAAGTTTTTATCACTGACAAATAAGATCTTACTATTATCTACGGGAAAAATAATTTTTGTAATACTTTAACTGTTATCTCAAACTTTTAATCTACTAGGGTTACTAAATCAGGCCGAAACAGGTTTGGACTCATGAAAGAAATACCGTTTAAAAAGGGTTTATTGTACTCCTGTTCTGTGGAATAACCTTTGAAGGACACAGTTAATGCTATTAAAATAATTTGATTCAAATCGCAATTGTCTGTCTAGCAGGAGACAAGTATTTTGTGAAGTGGTATTATAAAAAGATTGCAAAACAAATTTTTAATATTTTTTTTAAGATTTCATAACTAAAACAAAGATTTGATACAGCATGCTAAAAAGTTGAATGTTGTTTGTTAAGCGTAAATTTCTCTTTAAAAAGAATTAAAATCCTTTTTTATTTTTATTTATTTATTTATTTTTGTTGATAAATTAGGAAGTGATTTTTGTAAAGTGGTAGAAAGTGTTTAATAACTAAAAAGAATGCCAAACAAAATTCAAATATTTTTCTAAAATTTTAAATTTTAGACAAAAATTTGATTTTGTTCTATTCATTTTATTCATATATCATCATGATATAAGTTGCACACTGTAAGAAATTCCGGATCAAACTATGGTATTAAATACGGAAATTTTGTGTGCATTATTCGTAAAATCCATTTTACCGTAAAATCCATTTTTTCCGTAAAATATTATACCGTGATTTTCACAGTAATATTTATTTAATTTGAATAACTCAGTGATTTCATGGTTATCATTAATGTTAAAATTACGGTATGTTCCGTGTATATTGTTGTCCCATAACAAGTTCCGCTAAAAATGGATTGATCCGAGATTTTTTATAGAGTAGTATAATTATAAGTAATATAAAAGATTGCCAAAACAAAGTTTAGAATTTTTTTTAAAGATTTTTACACAAAATTTGAAATTTGTAAACTAAGATTTGAAATTGTACTTTTTTGACATCGCTTGCTTAAAAGTTGAAAATTGATCGTTAATCATAAATTTCTTTCTAAGAAAGATCGAAACTTTTTTTAAAAAAAAAAATCTTTTGATAAATTAGGATTGATTTTTGTAAAATGGTAGTTTGTCCTCGATAACTTAAAAGGATATCAAATTAGTTTTCAAGTCTCTTACTAAAATTTCAAATTTGAAAAAAAAATTTACATTGTTTTATCTTGATATATTAGTTTATAAAGTTGCAGGTAGACCTTCTAAGAGGTGTGAAAACCTTTCTGTCCCTTAAATAATGATTAAGGTGATTTTTTTTTAATAAAATAGTGTGCTCCATAATTAAAAAGAATTCCTGCTTAGTTTTCGCATATTAGTTTTAAAATTTCAAAACTGAAAGAAAATTGGAAGGGATTTTTACTAAGCATTATTATTATTATTATTATAATAATGCTGTAAAATTAACGTACTGTACGTTAATTTTACAGGAATTTTTTTCTCCATGAATCAATGAGATACTTGCAAGTAGCGTAGTATGGGTATCTCGAACCTGATTTGTTGTTGTAACTTACCATTTGTTTATGCATCAGCAACTGTTCTTTCCATTCTATTTCGAGTAAACCTAGCCGTTCAAGTAAGAAATCTATTAAGTGATACATTCTATATGCTTACACAGAATTTCTTTCACAAAAACTTCAATTCTTTTACTATGTATTTCTTACTTAACACAAAGACCGACATGAAGCCATGTAGGACATAAAGAAACTAATTATGCATCGAAGTTGCCAGGTTAACAAAACAAAAATATATCACGGTTACAGCAGAATGCATAAACAAATAATAAATCTAAGTTTAAAAGACGTAGCTGAGAACGAATTGTATTTCAACAAATTTGATGTGTGCTGCTATTTTTAATTAACCTCGCATTAATTTACATTTTAACTCATGTGGAGACACTTAGCTCAACTTTAACTAGCCATTTTGCTTATAAATGATCAGCTGGCGTTGACATCATAGGTCACATGTATGGGTATCTGTGATCTTCTTCTTAAAGTCCAAATACCCAATCATAAATAAAAAGTAAAATAAATAAAAAAGTTATAAATGAAAAGTAAAATAAATAAATAAATTATAAATAAAAAGTAAAATAAATAAATTATAAATAAAAAGTAAAATAAATAAATAAATTGTAAATAAAAATTAAAATAAATAAATAAATTGTAAATAAAAATTAAAATCCTGCTTTTAAATAGTTGAATTTAATTTGCGACTCGCAAAAGTAAAAATACACATTCAAAATTTTTTAAAAATGAGAATTAAAAAAGTCTCTATACTTACTTCCGAAGCTTACTTTTGAAACAAATTTAGTTAATTCATTGCTGTAATATTTAATTTATTAACTGTTAAAAATTTAATATTCAATTAATATTCACCGCTTTTAAAATAACTCAATATTTTTATACTTCAATATATTTTTAGTAACCTAATGAAATCACTTTTGTGGAGAATAAAGTTCTTAATTTTCGTGTACTAAGTATGAAAAAGTATATTTAACTTAGCAAAAATCAGTTTTTATGAAATTTTTTACTTATTTTTTAAACAAAAAGTTAAGTGTGTTTAACGAAGGTTAAAAGCAAAATAAAAGTACGTTTTTTTTGTAGCTTTCACCGTTTGTGTCTCTCTAAAAGGCTACAATCAGCAGAACGTCAGTTTAAAGGTAAGACGCTGTTATGTGAAAATAATAAGTTTGATCAATCTTTTTTTTTTTCTTTTTTTTTTTTAACTATTAAAAAAGTTACTCTAATGCTGCATTATCCGGATTCATTAGAGTTTGCAAAATTATTCATTGTTTTAAATGATTTTCATCGATTTATATCATCTAGGTATAAATATCATGCCAAATTGGCAATTTTTAAAAAATTTAATAACTAATTGTAATTAATTTAATTATTTATTATTTTTATTTTGTTCGTTCTAAAGCCTAGATCTGTGGTCCCCAATTTTTTTCAGTTACGGAATCCTGAACGATCGTAATTCTTTTTGTGGAACCCTGACTTCTAAAGAAAGTTCATTAGCTAAAAGAAAATGTAAATATGCTTAAAAAAAAAAAAAAAAAAAGTTTGATGATAAATACTGATGCAATCATTTGTGAATGAATATTTTTTTAGTAATGCGCCTTTCTTTTTAGTTTAATGTTCAATTCATTGTTTTTGTATAAAATTATTTTATATTTTTTGGTATTTTATTTAAATTACATTATTTTAATAATTCATAATTTAATTAATTGAATAATTTAAATGATTTTATAAAAATATCCTTAATATTAAATGAATAATCGATTATTGGATGTACACAAACCTGTTGTTTGAAAAATCAATACTGGTTAAGCAAGAAAAAGTCACAATTCACGGAACCCTTGTGATCTTTCTTTGAAACCATAGGGTTCCGTGGTACACTTTTTGGGAATCACTTGCCTAAATAATTCTTTACGACAAGACGGCATTTATTATTTAAAATAATAGTTCAGTCAGGAGAGCAGTTTTTTTTTTTAATTTACCTCGTCGAAAAAGCTTTGAAAAACAGTAAATTCTTCGAAAAACCTTGTAAAAACTTGGAAGCAAAGCTTGTTCTACCTATATACTTATAACTTTTATACTAACTTATTAAAATATTTGGTCTTCTTTACATACTAACTTATAAATCTATTTGTACTTCTTTATATACTAAGTTATAAATTTATTTGTGCTTATTTAAGTACTAAATTATAAATTTAATTGTAATTCTTTACATACTAACAAACAAATAAATTTCAACTTACATATTAACTTATTACATATTACCTAATAAATTTATTCGTACCTCTTTACATTCTAACTTATAAACTATTTTGTACTTCTCTACATAGTACTAATAAAAATTTTAATGTATGCGCTAGTAACTAAATTTAGCAAATTTTTTTCATTGAGGAGTTTTTTCCTTTCAAAAGCTAGGTTCGATATCTTTCATGATGTACATTTCTTCACTTTCGTGTAGTATCGAGATTTAGTAATGGTTGAGTGTATCTTTTTTTTGTTGTTAAACATGCATTGTTGTCAAGGTAAAATGACTGGAAGGAAACTACAAAAAAGTAGTATCAACTAATACAAATTTTAATGCATGCTCTAGTAACTAAATTTAGTAAATTTTTTCATTAAGAAGGAGCTTTATCCTCACAAAAACTAGGTTCGATATCTTCCTCGATTTCGTCACTTTCTTGGCGTATCGAGATTTAGTAATGCTTGAGGGCATCTTTTCTTTCGAAGATGCATTGGTGTCAAGGTGAGATGAAAGGAAAGAAACTAAAACCTTTAAGTGAAAAACACAAAGAGAGAAAAGGTAGTTTATTATAAGATTTTTATTGGAAGGCTTCAGGCTTAGGAAATTTAATTTAAATAATCGGAGAAATGTTTCAAATAAAATTTTAAAGTTAAAATGAAAATAAAATATTTATTAATTACGACTTAAAAATCTATGCATGTTGGCAAAGAAATATAGCTTATTAGCACTAAAATACAGAGTATAGTAAATAAGTAGTAAATAAAAACTGTACAAGTAAAATGTTTTAATGCAAAGAAACGAAGCGACTTAAATAAATACACAGTGAAATGTAGTTAGATTGCATTTGAGAGAGGCCAATTATTGTTAAATGATAATGCCTAAATGCTAATTATTGTTAGAAATTTTTAGTTTATGAAATTATTTCGTATAAAGATGTATTTAATCTGATTTTTCTAAACGCATAGGTTTTTACATTAATAAAAACCTACTTTACGAACGTTTTTTTATCTATTAAAACTATAGAAATTCGTCCTAAATGCTAATTATTGTTACACTGATAAAAACTATGATCAAAATTAAAAGAATATGGTAAAATTTGCAGTTTTTCAGACTCTCTTCAAAACACCAAAAACTTGGTAATTTTTCCCGAAGTGCTTTGATAATGAATTTGGTAAAATTAACAATAAAATACGGTTTTATAATGATATATGATAAAATTTGGTAAAAAATGGTAATTTTGTCATGATACCTTAGAGAGCATGGCGCAAAAACCATTTATTCTGTTAAATTTACTTCTCAGTTTTGAATTTTTTACTAAATTGGGAATTATAAGAACTATAACTGAGAAAACCAGGATTTTCAGTAAACCGATAGGAACGAAAAAATTATCAAATGAATGGTTTAAATATCGTATGTTTTGTTTTTTATTACCAGAACTATGGGTTATGCTTTCCAGAATTATCATTACTATGCAGTAAGGCAATTTTACCAGGATTTACCTCCGTGTGTCAAAATAATGAAGTAAATTAGATATACAGGTTATAGAGAGTTAACTGAATGAAAGCTAAAAAACTATTAAAAATAAAAACTTCATGACAAAGTTATTAATTTTCCTTCTGTTCCCAAAAATTACAATAATGTGTCTTAAATATGCAAAAAAAGCTAAAACAACTTGTTATTTTAGCAATTTAATGAATTAAATTTGAAAATGAGGCAATAGTCTATGTTCTTAAAGTTAAAACTTTTTTTTTTAAAAATTTAAATTTGTTTCTGGATTTTTATGAAACAATATTTTTATCTTATATTTTTAAATGAAAAAAAAAATGTTTTGTAAATTGCAACAGTCACTATAATCTTCACAAACAAATACTTTTAAAATTATATTTGTGTAAAAGGAGAAAAATTTTACATCTGATTCGGGCAGACATTTTTAAGTTGAAAACGTAAATATTTTGTCAGTACGAGTTTGGTGTTGTTGGTGACGTATCCTTAACTTTTTCAAAATAAAAATTTTAAAAAGAAAAAATCTATAACAATATTGCATTTCATAAATTACAGAAATTAACAAGTGCTATTATGATAATTAAAGCATTGATTTTTTTTTTCTTTTTTTGTGGAATGTAAATGATAGTTAAGTTGAACCCAGTATGAATTAAAGTTAATTAAGTTAAAAGTAAACTAAAAAAAGTTAATAAATCTAAAATCAGTTGAGAAATCAAAAATCAATTTGAACTAAACTAGGAAACACGAAATGAGACCGATGAATGAATAAACTAGGAAATGAGAATGTCATTGAATGAACAAAAATTAAAAAAAAAAATTCTTGTTAGTTCTGGTAAAAATAATTTCCTTATGGTATATGATAACATGGATACATAAAAAGGGGTATATTTTTGGGTAATCGGGGTAAATTTTTTCATTCTAAAGAAACTGAGGTTAAAAACAGTAAATATTTTGCAATATTATATTTTTTTTATTTCTCAGACTTTATAAGTTATTAAAGTATATTTTTAACTTATTTATCTAGATTTTATGTTAAAAGGGGTTAAAAAAAAGTAAAAATGTAGAAGATATCTCATCCACGAATGTAACTTTTAATATTAATGGGCAAAAATGGAGAAGTAAGCAAAAATGACGTAATCTAGTACTGAGTATTTATCTTCACTTCTGCAATTTAGGTGGTTACTCTCAAGGGAATGAAGTTAATCTTTAAAATAAATAAATTAAATAAAAATAATAAAAATAAAAAACAAATAAATGAAAGATAATAAGTAAATAAACAAAATAATAAAAAAATAAAACAAAATTATAAATAAATAATATTTTAACAATCTTTACTCTTTATTCTTTTAACACACATCTAATGTTTCTTTTACTGATCTTGCAAACATTCTGCAAATAATTTACTTAAAAACGCAAAATTATAATAAACGCATCTAATATGGACTTAAAACGTATTGTAAGGAGCTATTGCATGACAATAACAGATATACACATGAAGTATGGTTAGATAAAGATGATTAATCCTAAAATAGCTTACTTTATTTATATTTTTGAAAACAATAGTCGTATATGAAGTAAACTAAAATTCATGAAACCTAAAATACCTCTCTCTTTTTTTCTTTTTTTTTTTACTCTTTTTTTTGTAAAAATATCATAGATATACATAAAAGAAGATATACATAGAAGAAGATATGCATAGAAGAAGATATACATAGAAGAAGATATACATAGAAGATATACAGATGATATACAGAAGTTATGATAAACTAAAATTTTTAGAGCTAAAAGTCATTTTTTTACTCTTTTTTCATAATCTCATTTTGTGATTTTAATCAGCCCATAAAAAATTATTTAAAATTATTTATTTATTTAGAGTTGTTATTATTATTATTATTTTTTATTTTTTTTGTCTTGTGGATTTTCACGAATGTTCAGCACTTACCATAAATAAGCTAGAATAATGCAAATTTTAAAGTATATTATGTTCTGTTGACGTTAAATAGTTGATTTCTTTAACAGATAAGCGGATATTGTCAATTTATTCTGTGACTTTGCAATTTTGAACCCAACCTAGAAGACAAGGGAACTCCTAGGTAATGCTTCAAAACAAGCTGTATGAGAACTAAAAATAGCTATTGCATGAGATAAAAACCAGAAAAATATTTAAGGTTAATTTTCTCAATATAATTCTAAATTCTAACCCATGATTTTTTTTTTAAATTTTTGCTGATCCAATTTTGAGTTTACGACTACCAATGTTCAACTCCGTAACCTTGTAATTTTAAACCCAATCCAGAAGACAAGGGAACTCCTGGATCAAGTATTGGGAGAAATTTGCCTTCATTGAGGACTTTTTGATGGAAGTAACCCGCATTTGCTTTACATAGTGAGAAAGACCATGAAAACCTCCCACGTTTAGCCTGATTGCAAAGGGACTCTAATCCATGATATGTCTATCACTGAGACTATTTTACGTCAGCACCGTGGTCGGTGCGAGCCGGGTGCGAACTTCGTATCGACCAGTCATTGCAGGGATTCGAACCCGGGTCACCTAATTGGGAGATGAGCGTTCTATCCCCTGGTCATTTGGATATTTAGGGATTATTTATGCCAAAATTAGGGTATCCGTCATTTACCCGGTACCAGATTTTCATTACGAGGTCCCGGCAAAAGAATTTCTCTACCGGTACTGGATACCCTGACCAGGTTTCTAATTTCAAAACCTGGCAAATTCTACTGGATATTCAGTGCTAGGTAACATTCATTTATTTTCTACGCAACCGTATTTTGTGTCAAAATAACCTTAAAACTAATCATAAAAATAATTATAATTTTGGAAATCCACGCATACAATTTGTTTTTTAATAGTTGAGCTGAAATAACTGGTTTAAACATGACATATTTTACTGTTGAGCAAAATTTCAATTCAGAGAAACATTGGGTAAAGTACGTTTGGTACTGAGAAATATTTTTTTTAAAGAGAGAATACAGGACCTGAAAATTCAGATATCTATAGCTGAAAACTATTTCAACTAGACTAGCATGACATTTAAATAAATTCGAAATAGGTAATTACATTGATGATTGAAGCAATTTTATTATAATTTCTTCTTTACGTGGAAAAAATCGTAACACAGGTGTTACGTAAACCTACTCTTGTCAGCGAAAATAAGATAATAAAAAAAAAATCCCTTTCCTTTAGGTGTTTACGTAATATTTGAATACCTCGGTCGATGTAGCGATCTGCATATGTCGGGTTAACCGCGCTAGGTTTTCGTGGTTCTCCTTTCCATGTAAGGCTTATGTGCCATACTACCAGTTAAGTAAAAATAACAAGGTACAAGTGTCACGCCACTGATGAATGCGATGATAAAATTAAAGACAATCTTTGAAAATGCTTCCTAAAAAAACACTGTATAAACGACCCGCAAAATGTTTAAACTTGGCTAACAATATTGACGCCAAACAGAGGGAAATTGTGATTTTACATTTCAAGGGCAATGCCGGAAATGAATTTTTGCTCTGATAATCAATTCAAACTGCTATTAAAATAACATCCTCTCTTAATATATTTAACAAAAGAGAACTTATCTTAACTCTCTCTAACAAAAATTTAATATTCATCCCGAAACAAAGCAGCGTATTAAAAATAAAAAAAGGCCAAAAAATCCTTTCGCTCCGTTCTTTCTCCTTTCGCCCAATCAAATCCTCGAATATGGAGCCGCCACAGAATTATGTCAATGGGTCATGACGTAACATCCCCACCTTCCTCTTCACCCTCTCTTTCCCCCGAGTTCAACGCACTCGGCCAGGGTTGTGATTTCTTCCACCAATAACCGTACACCGTTTCATGGATCGGAAAAAAAGCATGGAGGAGCGAAGTTACAGTTAGCAAACAGTCACACATTTTGATTTGGCACCTTACTCTTCCTGACTGTAATTTGTTGTTTACATATCATTTGAATATTTTGGATTGCTTCTGCTAATTTAATTGAGGGCCATGTGCTTCCGATGTTGTGACACTTTTCGGACGATGATGCTCAGTTCTTTACCATGGAACCGGAAGGATTTTTAAATTGGATTTTATGTGTTTTTACTCAGGAACAAGTGTACAGTGTATTTGTGTACTTGTGTTTTTGTGCGTGAGTGTTCAGTGTACTTGTTTATATTAATTGTTAGACTTTGAACATGAGAGAAGATAATCCTATTGATTCTATTATAGAAGAATCTCTGCCAAATAATTATAATATTAGCAATATGACAGTGCCAACTGAGCCAATTGGTAAGTGTTCATTTAAATATTTTTATCATTATTTTTCGCTATTCTTAATAATATAAGAAAACCTTATCAATTGTTATCTTTGTTTATTGATATTCTTTGGGTATTACACATAAAATTTGTGTAACAATTTTTGTGTTTATAACGTAAACAATACATTAATAATAATTTATAAGTTTATCAACACTGCCTAAACAGTGCATTTTAATAAAATTATTTTTTTTAGAAAATGCCATTAACAATGACAAAACATCATGTCAATTACAAAATTTTTTTTTTTAATAAACTTAATAAGCTTTATAAACGTGTTTAAAAATATAAGAAACGTATAAAAGTTTGCCTTTTTTTTATAGTTTCTGTATTTATATAAAAGACATGATACAATTTACTTATTTATGAAGTAAACGGTACATTAATGCATATTTTATGTTTATTAACATCATGTATTATGCTTATTAACATCAATATTAACATCATAGTTTTAATAAACTAATCGTTGCTAGGAAATTGCCACTGACAGGAAAAGAAACATATAGTAAATAATAAAAAACTTAACTATTATTTATTAATCTATAGAAAGATTTATGTAAACAAAAGAAATATTTGATAGTTCTATTTGTTTATTAATAATTTGCGTATTAAATTCAAAACAGGTTAATATTATATGTATTTGTTGTGTAAACAGTACATGATTACAATTTTATGTTTATCAAATTTATGTAAACAATGAATTAAAAAAATCACTAAAAAAAAATTCATAGATGAAACATAATGTAAACAATTAAAGAAATTTAAGTTTTCAAAGAATTTTTATAAGCTACTACTTTATAGTTATTGACAATAGTTCTTTTTGTTTACTAATATTGAATATTACAAATAAAACAGCTTGCATAATTTGTCTATTTACCATGCAAAAAGTGGTAGAATACAAATTTAATGTTTTTTCAACTTACTGAAAATAAAAAAATTAAATAGATTATTTACTGTCAGAAATTGTTATCAACAGGGGGAAAAGATCATGCAAATATTAAAAAATCATGTAAACAAAAAATTTTATCAAACTATAATTTTATTGAATTATTATTTTTATTGAACTATCATTTTTTTTTATTATTTAAGAAAGGAATATTAAGATTGTTTTATGCTTTAAAATTCATATTCATACATTTGGTAAACAAGCTGAAACATTCCACACATTGGAATGTCATTTTAACAATTAAAATATTTACTTTAATCGCAATCAATACAATTTTCTAAGTTTTATAGTTTATTTCAGATTTTTTTAAATAATTATTATAATGTTTATTCTTAACTATCCTGTACTTGACATTATACTTAGGAAACATCATATAAGCATTAATGTAACTGTAATAAAGTGTTTTCAAAAGTAAAGTAATTAGCAATAATTAACTAAACAAATAATATATAAAAAAGTGAAAGGTTAACATATTATATATGATATAGACAGTTAACATTAAGTAAATTTTTAATTTTGTTTAATAATTTTTCATTTAATAACACATTTTTATAATCCATTTGCTTATGATAAATCATGTAAATAATAAATTTCAATAAATAATACACTATTAGAAAAATTTCAAAAAGAAGATAAAAATATATCATAAAAAATACATATATTAAATTTTAATGATACCAATAGTGAAAAAAATGGAAAAGATCATTCAAACAATAAATTTTGATAAATCATATGTTATTAGGAAAATGCCATAAAAAAGGTAAAATATGATGATATAATAAATTTTTATAATACCAATAGAGAAAAAATAGAAAAGATCATGGAAACAATAAATTTTAATTCATATGTTAAAAATGCCATAAAGGAATAAAGCAGATAAAACATGATGATATAATAAATTTTTATAATGGCAATAGTAAAAATAAAGATCACGTAAACAATAATTTTTCATAAGTAAATTGTTACCAGGAAAATGCCAATAGTAGTTAGAAACACATTGCTTAAACAATTAAAATCATGTAATCAATAAATATTAATAAGATTAACTGGAAAAATCTAATAAAAATAAATATTAAAATTGTTGACGATTATAAATGAGAATTATATTTCTTATTTATAACACAAAATTTAATAATGATTTCAAACAAAAATTTTATCTAACATAGATTCAAAAATTTTATTAAATTTTGTTTCTTTTATTAGATGAAATTTGTTTTAATTATTTTCAGAAAACAATTTGTTTCAAGAAGAAAACGAAAATGCAACTAACAGCAATCAAAAAGTTTGAATGGTTTGAAAGGAAATAATTTTCGATTTAAAATCAATTCATCATAACCTAATTTTTATCTAATAACTTAACTTTAACTTATAATTAGTTAATAGTAAGACAAAAAATTCATAAGGCGAATTAAAATTTATTACTAATTACAGTTTCTTATAGAAACAGGTAATAATTGTTAAATGTATTAAAGTAAGATGTTAAATTATAAGCCATTTTGATGTAAAATTTTAAAATGGATCTATTGATCTATAGTTTAAAATTGTAAGAAAATTTTATAAATTTGCAATATTGTTATTTTTACACGGAGAAAGAAGTTCTGGTAAAATTACCATACTGTATAGTAATGATTTTTTTGGTAAAAATAAAAACAATAATAACCAAATAATACCAAAAAAATAATAATAATAGCGTGGTAATGTAAACCAAAATGCACGATATTTAAAGCATTCCGTAGGTTATTTTTCTGTTTGTATGGTAACGGTTTTCAGGAAATTCTGGTTTTCAAAATTATAGTTCTTATTACCACACATTTAGAAAAAAATTCAAAACTGATAATAAATAGTTTTTATGACATGCTTTGAGGTATCAGCATAAAATTACCACATTTAACCACGTTCACCAAATTTTATCACTTATTATAAAACCATATTTTATTTTGAATTTTACCAAGTCATTACCAAAGCTCTTCGGAAAGATTACCATGCGTTTTGGTATTTCCAAAGAGCCAAAAACAGGGTAAATTATACCGTATTCTGGTAGTTTTGACCATACTTTTTTTCTCAGTGTGAAATTATGAATAAGTAATTATGTTTTGGATCAGCATATGAATGAAAGACATACAATTGTTTCACATTTATTTTTAAACGTATAAAGTACGAAAACATTGTTTGTTGTGAGATAAAAGATAATAATTGCAAAACTTATAAATAGTCATGAAAAGCAATTTTAAATTAAGGTTAAAAAAAATCAATGACAGTGTCTGATAAAAAGGAATAAAAATATTTATTTAAAAAAACAGTTAAAAAAATATTTATTTAAAAAGACAGTTTAAATTTATATGTCTCCTTCAAACTAATCAGGTAATTTATATGCCAAATTTAGTTATTTTGTTAGTGACACATAATAGGATTCCATAAATGACAGTTGATTCTAGTTTGTACCACCCAGAAGCGTTGTGGTAAAAATATCCCTAATGGTAGAAGCATGATGACTTAAAATTGCATTATAGTCAAGCTAACCGTGGGAGTTTTTCTTAATTTCAATTTTAATTTAATTGTTACTTTTTGTTCATTTAACGTAAAGAAGGCTTTTTAAAATGGCAATTTAGATCTTGCATTTGACTTATGAATATCCTCCAAATTGGGATATAAATTACAAAGATATTTAATACCGTAAATCCACTTGGTGGATTTAATGTTGTCTGGGAAATCATGAATTTTACCTCTGAATATTCTCAGCTCAGTATATGGTAAAAATTAAAATACTTATCCACTCAAATAAAATCAGCAACTACAGTAAAAGTATTTCAGAAAAATAATTTTCTACATAAAGAAAAAAATTCTGGCAAAAAAAAAAACTATATTTATTAGTGAAGAAATTAATTTTGTATTTTTTTCCGTTCTTATGGTAGCGGTTTACCGGAAATTCTTGTTATTATCAAAATTGTAGTTCTTATTAAAACTCATTTAGTAAAAATACAAAACTGAAAAGTAAATCAACTAAATGGCTATGACATGCTCTAAAGTATTATGATAAAGTTATCAAATTTTTTTACATTTATTACCAAACAGCATGGTAATAAAACCATATTTTATAGTTAATTTTACTAATAATTCATTACCAAAACGCTTCGGCAAAAATTAACGTACTTTTTGCTGTACCCATAGAGCCAAAAACACAGCAAAGTTTAACACATTCTCGTAGTTTCGATCATACTTCTTGTTTCAGTGCAACAATAATTAGCATTTAGGACAAATTTCGATAGTTTTAATAGATAAAAAATAGCTCGCAAAATAGGTTTGTCTTATTGTAAAAACCCAAATGTTTTGAGAGAAAAAAAGAAATCGAGATATCTACATAAAATCTAAAAATAAACAAAACCTATTAATTCAATTCCACCCACTAGTGTATAAAGCGTGATAAATAAAAACAATATCATCTCTCATTTTTAACAAAACCTACGGTATCAAGCAAGTAGAATAAAATAAAACAAAAACATTCATCACGAACTAACATAAAACGGGAGAAAAAAAATAACTTTTACTAGTAAAACGTAAGACAATTCCTTTTCATCAGTGCATTTGTTTTATTATTGGAAAAATTATATAGGTTATGGGTGCTGAAGTTGACCTACATAGAGTTTGTTGTCCCATCTAAACTTTCTGACCTTAATACATAGGCTAGGCGTTTTCACTTTACCTGAACCGCAGTAGACCTGCTTATCATTATATTTTTTTCACTGTCTATCTTAAAGTGTGGGGTGGGACTGGCCGTGTGAATTTGAAAGGGAAAACGAGTGGCTTCATTGTTTCTGAATGTAGATCACTATTTAAATGAGAAATTTATCCAGGATTCCAAGTTTTCCTTAGCAAGGAAAAATGTTCTGTAAAATGTTTTTCTTTTTTTGTAATGGATTCCACTCTGCTATTTCATTTATGACTTAAAAATGATAAGACACAATGGAAAATCGTTGAAATAAACTCTTAACTTTGATAAGTGGGTGGTTTACCCTGTTCGTTAAATCAGACAAGAAGACTGACGTAGTAAAAACAATTTTAGCTTGAATGTGTTGAAATTAATTATGTTTTAGAAGTTATTTTACGGAAAATTTGGATCATTAACTAGTTCATACCCTCCAACTTATGAGGATTTTGAAAATAATTCTTTCTAGTGGTAGCGAACCAAAGTAGAAATTTTTAAAGCAAATGGATCTCTCATAAAACTTTTATCAGAACTTAAGAATCTAGCCATATGGCCTGCACTTTTATAAGTAATAGTGAACAAGTTAAGCTAAAATTAAATTTTTTTTAAATATTAAGACATTAATTTTGCTACCGTCTGAAAAGAAGATTTCTGAAACTACGGAAATTCCGTAGCAGTTGGAGGGTATGCTAGTTTTTCACAAAATTTTTATTGTGACCGACTTATTAAAACTGACTTTTCAGAAAATATTTTATCTCAAAAATGGATCCTTCAAAATTAATATTTCGTAAAAACGGACCAAAAGCAAAACATTATATCTTAAAAACGGAGCTTTACCAGAAACTTCATAGGTAACGGTTAACAAGGAATTTTGATTTTCAAAATTATAGTTCTTATTACCACACATTTACTTAAAAATACAAAACTGAAAAGTAAATTTAACAGAATAAATAGTTTTTAGGTCATGCTCTAAGATATCATGATAAAATTAACAAATTTTGTTAATTTTATCAAATGTTATCACACATTATTAAACCATATTTTATTGTTGATTTTACTAAAATCATTAACAAAGCTCTTCTGTAAGACAAATTTTTAAATTGTATATATGCGATCAATAAATATTTTGTTAATATCTACCAACATTACCCCATTAAAATTTTCATTTGCATCAAATATATATAAATAGGGAATAACAGTCGACTTTTTCCAAGTTTGAATCGTTCAAAAACAGACGCCTATTTTCAAGACTTGTCAAACATGAGAATGGGTGCCTGTTTTTGTACGCTTGAAATATATTTTTGAAGCTTATTTATATATATTTTTAAATTAATGAAATTTTAAATCAGGTATTAATTTACCGCTTCAGTTTCAAAAGATTATTTATTTAATTTACGAACGTTATCTGGGTCGAGTTGCTCTAATTAATTTATTAAATTTTTAAATATAATTACTGTAATTAATAAATAATTTTGTTGATTTAATTTATTTAAAAGTGGACAAATAACACATTTTAAAAGTGCATTTTTAGTTTTTTTTTTTAGATTTATATTATTATTTATTATGATTAATTTAATATGATTAAATTATTATGATTAAACTATGATTAATTTCTAATTTTAATAATTCGTTTTAATGTGACACCTTTTTTTAGTAGAAAATTCTGTCTCTGATTAATTCTAGCTTTTTTTTAAAACTTTTTTGATGAGAAATATTCACAATTTTTTTCTCTTCATTAAATTAATACTTAAAGTTTTTTGTATTTTTTTAGAAATTGATATTTTAATAGCAGGTAATGAGCGAATTTTAAAATCTCATTATGTGCTCTTTCAATGATCTTTTAAA
This sequence comes from Parasteatoda tepidariorum, assembly GCF_043381705.1. NCBI lineage: Eukaryota > Metazoa > Arthropoda > Arachnida > Araneae > Theridiidae > Parasteatoda > Parasteatoda tepidariorum. The sequence continues at coordinate 38,175,897 of NC_092209.1, read as the reverse complement.
TTATTTCTTATTTATTTCCATTTAAAACTTATTTAATTGACAGTGAATAATTTTAATAATATAGTGTATAATTTTAATCTATGACATAAATTTTTCAAAATTAAATATTTAATGATCTCTTCTATTTATAAATTATTGTTACATATCGTTTTTAAACAGTTGTGTTAATTTTTTATTCAATCGATAAGAGTTTTTGAGTTACACTACTTTATTCTCCAAAGCAGGATGTGAAAACAGTTGTATTGAGACCCTGAAACAGGAAGAAAAAATACAAATCTATTCGTTTTTATTCAACCCATTTCATTTTTTCCCAGAATACGACCCTCAACTCTATACTCCAGATGATCGGATTCATCATCAGGTCTATGACCCACCTTGATCCCGTCTCCCTGATCCCAAATGAAAAAATCCCCTACCCCCAGATTTCTAACTCTACCTGCCACAATAATCCCTCTTTTTTCCCTATATAAAGTTATAGGAAGCATTTTAAAGATTTTAAAATTGAGAAATGTATTTTCGTTGAGAGAAAAATTACTTTTTTTTTAAAAAAATTAGTGTAACACTAATGTTTCTGTTACTTGTTTTATAAATTAGTGTAACACTATTTCTTCGAAATAAGTAGATTATTATTATTTTTTTTCTAAATATAACTAAAAAAATACGAGAAAAAATAACTTCCAAATGAGCGAAAATGTATTCGTTTTATGAATAAGTGCAAAATTATTACTTCTAAATAAATATTGTCTTGATTAGTATTTAAATTTTCTGAAAAATTGAATTGAGAAAATTATTATATGAAAGGAATTTTTTTTAATTATTTTTTTTTATGAATAAGTGCAAAATTATTACTTTATAATAAATATATTAATTTACTATTATTATTTTTGTAAAAACTTCTTTTATATCAAAAAATTATTATTTATGAATAATAATTTTAAAAATTATTAGTTTTTGAAAAAGTATATTATTTGCTTCAAAACAGATAAATTAATTTTATTTACTTTAAAAAAATAAGATTTATTAAATTGAAAAATATTTTTTAACCGTGGAAAATAATATTTGTTTTATAAAATACTGCTAGTTTATGACTTCAAGAAAAATGTATTATTTTTATTGTTCACTTAAATAACAAAAATTTTACATTTATTTAATAATATTTAAGACGTTAAACAATGATATACAATGAATAATCTTATGATTAAATAAAATGTTTTATTATGATTTAATTAATATTTTTTTAAGAATTATGAATAAATACTTTAATATTTAATAATAGATTAACATGATATAATATAATTAATTAAAAAGTTTTTTACGTTTATAAATAAATTTAAATTCCTTTGTCAGGAATTTAAATTTATTTATAATTTGTTATTGTTATTAAAATCGTTATTTAACAATTTTTATATGACATAATAAAGGAATTTTATTTCGGGATAAAATTATTCAGAGAACTAATATTCATAGGGAATAATTTATCAGTATAGGGAAAAAGCGTATGACCAACCTTGAACCACGCATGTGACGTTGTACTTACCCCATGCTTTACCCCGTGAAGTGCCCCATTGTTCCGGCTTTTGGGATTGTAATAATGGAAAGTGGTGGTTGTGTTGGCCTTCACCCCGTTATTCAGCGGACACCATCTTCCGCGTGCTGAAAGGCTGAAGATTGGGAAATGAACAGTACGCAGAGTACGCACCAGTCTCTAGAGGGGGAGTTGTAGGAACTATGAACAATTGCACATTCGTATGAGAAGTGGTGCAACTGTTCCAGTATAAAAAATACGGATTAAAACTTAACAATTATCAAGTTCCGTTATGATATCATTTCGTGTAAATATATAAAGCTATGTGTTTTTTTGTCATTTATACATCCCGTTGGGTAATATATGAATTGTTTTTAAAAAATTCAAAAATTTTCTCCTCACACTTTCTACTTTATTATTTTCGTGCAACTTCAAGAACATCACATAAATAATCAGTGTATGTTTTTGTTTTAATTTCTTTGTGGTAACTCATCCCGTTGATCAATGTATGAACTGTTTTTAGGAGATTCCAAAATTTTCTCCTCGCACTTTCTTCTTCATTTTTTGATTACTAATTCAAGAAAAACTTATTTAAAATTAATAATGCTTTTAAATTATTTTTGTTGTTGTAACTTATACATCCCGTTGGGTAATATATAAATTGTTCTTAGGAAATTTTAAAATTTTCTCCTCACATTTTCTTCTTCATTTTTTTCTTACTAATCAGGGAAAGATTATTTAAAATGATGTTTTTTTTAAAATTTATTTCTGTTGTGGTAACTCCCGTTCGATAATATATAAATTGTTCTTCAGAAATTTTAAAGTTTTCACTTCACTCTTTCTACTTCCTTTTTTTCGTACAACTTCAAGAAAATCTCATTAATAATCAGTATATGTTTTTGTTTTAATTTCCTTGTGGTAACTCATCCCGTTGGTTTATATATGAACTGTTTTTAAGAAATTCCAACTTTTCTCCTCACACTTTCTACTCCATTTTTTTCTTACTAATTCAAGGAAAACTTATTTATAATCAGTATATGTTTTTGTTTTCATTTCTTTGTGGTAACTTATACATCCCGTTGGATAATATATGAATTGTTCTTAGGAAATTCCAAAATTTTTTCTTCACTCTTTCTACTTCTTTTTTTTCTTGATAATTCGAGAAAGCCTTATTTATAATTAATGCTTTTTATTTTTTATTTTGTGGTAAGACATCTTGTTGGGTAACATATGAATTGTTTTTAGGAAATTCCTAAATTTTCACCTCACTCTTTCTACTTAAATTTTTTCCTTCTAATTCAAAAAGAATCTTATTAAAATCAGTATATGTTTCTGTTTTCATTTCTTTTAAGTAACTCATACATCCCGTTGGATAATATATGAGTTGTTCTTAGAAAAAAATTCTCCTCGCACTTCCTACTTCATTTTTTTTCTTCCTTTTTTACAATTTCCAGAAAACCTCAGTGCCGTTAGTCTGACTTTAAAAGGCTTTAGTGGATTTCTTCTCATTGGGCACAAGTGTTTGTTAAACAATATTTGTTTTAATTCTTGATTTAGTTCTCTTGAATATTGTCTTCTGGGATATGTTCCGAATGAAAAAGTATCATAAGCTGAAATGTTTTAATGCTATGAATATATGGCGGGGATTTTTCAATTTAGTTTTCTAATCGTTAGTTTAAATTGTTATTAAGTTACATTCTTTATTTTTTTTAATTTTCTTAAGCTTCCATTTGTTTTTGTGATATACTTCCTGCTGGCTCTAAAGAATTCTTTGAATTATATGACCTTAAAATGAGGAAGTGTTGGGACGAAAAATAGGAAACGATTTTCAAATCATCAAATAAAAATAACTGGTATCATCCCCATGACCTAAAATTTCCTTGATACCCGGAAGAACTACTACTGGAGAAAGCATTTTAAATAAATAGATGTATCATCTTTTAATTGCAAGTTTAATGACTTTCGTTTGTGTTTTGTACTCAATGGGTTTTTTAACGGATCTTTATTCAGTGTAACTAGTATATTGGAACAGTTATATTTTGTAACTTGTTTCGGAAACAATAGTGGTCGTTTTTTATATGTATTTATAACGATGGATATATTGTAAGGGTTATATATTGCTGGAATTACTTTGAAAGCAACGGGTTGCATATAAAATGGTATATTGTAAAATAATATTTGAAATTAATATTTCATTTTTCAATTTAAAAAAAATATCTGTTTTAAATAGGTAAATAAATTGGTTATCATCGATCTTAAAAAGTTGAATGTTCGAAGTGTAGGTATTGTTGGTAAACTCCCACACGAACCCAGTTTTGCTGACCCTGGTGCTAGCAAAAGATATCCCCAGTGATTTTTTCCTCTGTACATTGTAAATGAGAGTTGTGTTACATAAACAGATAGGCCATGGTGTTCGTTTATCCTAATACTTGGTTCCTTTGCCTTCTGAGTAGGGTTCTAATTCCAAAAATATAATATTTTACAGTTTTTCTTTCTTTTGGTCTCAAATCTACTACGTCTATAGTAAAGTGCTCTAAACTAGTGTTCGAATTTGGAATGCCTTATATTAAATATTTATAGCAAAATAAAATCTCATATCTAAAGAAGATCTATTATTTGGAATATATTTAAAAATTAAAAAATTTACTAATTTATGAAAAAAAAGTAAAATTTTTTTTGCTAATGCTATGACTAGTTTTAATTTATGTAGATCAGAAATTTGTAATACATACAAATTAAAATAAAACATTTTTAAGTTCATAACTGTTTTAAAAATTTTTAATCATAATAATGATAAAAAAAATCTAGAAATGAAACTAGCATAGTTACGATAAAAATCATTTCTGTAATTATTACGATATTATTTTATTTGATAATTATCGTTATTGGTAATGATAGCAAAATTAGCATTATTCACGGTTTTTTAAAATCGACACTGCACCCAGCACTAAAACGACATATCGCACAGAAATAGAATGCAATAAACAAAAGAATTGCTCATCTTAAATTGTTACTTATTTTATAATTACGTATATCATAATTATTTATATTACAATTATTTATATAATTATTAATTAACATAATCATTGCAAATTTTAAATAATTACGACATAGTATAATCCTTTACTAGATTTTTTTGTTATAAAATCAAATAGAAGCACTAAACATAAACAATAAGATTTTTAAGTTATACGAACGTATTAAATAAAATTTAAAAAATGCGCTTACAAGCGCATGCAATGCAAATTGTGGGAGAGTGGTAATCATTTTCCCTTCACTTTCACCAATCTGACCTTGTAACACACTTCTCAGTGTTGCCGCAAGCGGGCGTTGCGATCACTAATGCTTCTCTTTCATGCTCTTGCAGTCACGTGAATTTTGGGGTCACGAGCCGATCCAAAAGCGTGTCACCTTAAGGGTAGGTCGTTGCCCTGCTGTTTGATAAAAGTTTTCAGATCTGATTGGTTTAAACTCCTGATGACGAAACACGATTAGGCACGCCTATTTATTCCCTTTTTTTCTTCTTCAAATTCATTTTACTTTCCGTGGTCGGAGTAGCTGTCATGAAATAATTAAAATTATGCTAATGAATAATCTATTTATTCATTGTATCTAATTATGCTTACGAAATTAATAAGGTGTTTTTTTATAAAAGTTCAAAAATTATATGCTTGACAGAATTAAAATATTTTATTACTGTTTTGTCTGATTGCACTTTGTAAAAAACGTATTTTAATTAAGATTCAGTTAGGAATAATTTTTTATGTCATACCATACATTTTTTATTTATATATTTCTTATAAAGCCAAAGTTTAATAATTTATTTTCTTTTGATGCCTCTTCATTTTCGAAATTTTGATCGTTTCATAAATTGAAAAACTTAATCTCCTTTTATGAGTTATAATTTGAATTTTTCTGTTTTAAATTTTAAAAAAAAAGTGTAGTCAAATTTTTGGTCATAAATATCCGTAATATGTCTTCCATTCGAAAAGAAATTTCTTTCAGAAATAGAAAAAATGTAAACAAAATTTCTTTCATTCGAATAAAAAAATTTTCATAAGTGGAAAAAAAAATATTAGCCAAAACATTAAAACTTCTACAAAAAATTTTTTTTAAGTATAAAATAATTTCTATAGTTAAATAAAATTTAAATAGAAAAAAAAGTGGTCTATAAGGATTGGAAGGGAAAGTAGTAAAAATTCTACAAATTTTTCTAGAAATTACTAATTAAAATTATCATTGTTTGATTAATCGATTTGCGGGAGAAATAAATGTAATTTTTATTTAATTCTTAAATAGTTAAAGTACAAATCTTTAAGACTTTTATAAACAAATTTTGACTGATTCTTAAAATTCCTTTAATCTACGATATATATTAAGAAAATAGCTAATTAATTTTGTAAATTAACTAATTTTTGAAACTTTAAAAGGATCAATGAAATTTTTTTACAAATCTTGAGAAAATAAATTTTTTTTTTATTAAAAAGTACTCCTTTATTTAAAAATAACTTTACCATAGAACTTTCATTTGGTATATTATACCTCTTATAATAATAAAAAGTTTACATATCGCCAGAAATTGTTAATAAATGCTAACTGATTTCATGACAGAAACTAAGGGAAATAACTATCGCACTAATCATTTTTGAAATAGTTCTCTTTTTGTTTGATCAAAAATATCTTGATCATAAACAACTATATTCGTTAAACCTCTTTGTGTTTAACAAAAAATCTAACACATCATGAGAAATTTTAAGAGATCAGATAATTAATTTCGTCAATGAAATTTTAAGGAAAAAAAAACACAAAATTTTTTCACATCCTCAGAAATTTCGAAGTTTTTCTTAAAAAATGTTTTTATTTTTTATTTTATTGAATAATATCTTGATCATAGAACAATCATTTAATGTATTAAACTGCTTGTAATTATATAAAAAGGTGTATAGGACTTGATATTTAAAGAAAAAGTTGATTTTTAAAGCTAATTTAAAAAAAAAAAAAAAAAATTAACTAACTCCTTGATTTTACACATTCTCAAAAATATTATTATTTTCTTAAAAAGTACTCTTTTACTTCATTAAAAAATATTGTGATTATAAAAACCTCTAAACCTCTTATAATTAATTAAAAAAAGCTCCCATATCGCGAAAAATTAAGTAATTTTATACTAGCAAAATTAGGAAAAAAATGTAACACAATTTTAGAAATACATAGTAATACAAGCTAATAATAAACAGATTTATAGGAAAAAATTACTGTAAGTTCTTAAAGACGTTAGAAAAATATGAAAGCAGCAAAACATTTACATTGTGCTAATATTTTATTTCATGGCATTCTATCTATGAAATTCAATTACTCAATAAAATATTAGTCAATGTTTTTCCTCTTTAAAAGCCTTGAAATTAATTGTTCAGAAAAAAAAGTGATTTACTTTCAGAAAAGTTCTTTCTAAAAAAAATTATTAATCTACTAATCTCCTCATCTGTTTCACGACGATTTCCCTATCTTATCTTTTTTCCCTTTGGTAAAGGGAATAAGGGATAATTATACATACGCCAGCGAATGGATGACGCAAAATCCCGTTTTTGACCTATCTTTCTCACTAAGTTGAACGAACTCTGGTGTGATTTTAGGTCGAGTGTTCACAAACAGATCTTTTTATGACCGTCCTCCACATGATAGGGTACTCCATATTTGTTAGTCTCGGTGGAAGTTTTAAAATTCTTTTTTTTCTTTTTGTTAGTTATCGTTGGTCAGGAAAAATAACAAGTCGAAAAATTTATTCAGCAATTTTTGCTTAAGTTGCTTCTGTTTGAATATTTATATTTAAATTTTGTACATTTTGAGGACTTTTACCACACAGTTCTAAGAATAAATAAACTCCCTCAGTTATACTGCATTTTTATTTACAATTTGAACTCATTTTACGATTTTACTCTGGATTTTGAGAATATAACAATAAATATTCTAAAAAATTTTAATACAATAAAACTGTTTTTAGTTTTAAAAAAAATCAACTTTTTTGCTAAGTAACATTTGAGTATATGACAATTTATTAAATTGTCGCACATAAAGTGCCCCCCCCCCCAACATTCTTCGTTCAAGTTTTAGATTCATCGAAAATCTACATAAGGAAAAAAAATATGAACGAAACAGCTAGAATTTAGTAAAATTGATTTTGGTAGAATTAGCAATAGAATATGGTTTTATAATATATCATACAATTTGGTAAATGTGGTAAGAAATTTTTAATTTTAGCATGATAACTTAGAGAATGACATAAAAACCGTTTATCTGATTCAATTTACTTTTCAGTTTTGTATTTTTTTACTTATTGTGCGGTAATGAGAACTATCATTTTGAAAACCAAAATTGCCGGTGATTTTTTACCATATGAATGAAAAAACTACCAAATGAATGGTTTAAATTCCTTATATTTTCGTTTTTAGTACAAAAATTATGTTGTTTTTTTTTTTGTTAATTTTTAAAAAAAATTTTTTTTTAGTAGAAATGTTATTACCACACAGCACTGTAATTTTATCAGAATTTTTTTCTCCGTGTAGAAAATTTTCAGTTAAGGTTGTTGATGAAATGTTTATTAATGATTGTACAAATTTGAATGAAAGCATATTTAATATTATATGTTTACATAATTAATCTTAAGCATAACTAGTTGAAAGAAAATTTCAGATTCATACAAAATACAAGGATATTTGTTCTAAGGTTCTTCCATATAAAAGTATCCGTTATTCTTTATAACAAATTTCAGACTCAATAAACTTTTAATACTATTAATTTACTAGAATTAAAATTTCAGTGATAAACTCTTCAAAAAATATTTCTTCGGGGCGGTTTTTTCCGTGGATTTTTCTACAGAGGAAAAAGCTTACGATTCCTGTCTATTGACATTTACGAATTAGAGGAATTTTTGGACACATGTTTCATAAATTACATGGTTAAAATAAAGGTGTTATATGTCGAAATAAAGACCTTAGAAGGCCTCATCATTTTTAGACCATCACTTTCGCAACAACTTTTGTGTCCCTTTTTAAAGGGGCAAATATCGAATCCTTGATCTAAAAAGCGTACAAACAACCCTTATTAGAGTTGTCGTAATAAGCTAAACTACTTTTAAGTTGTTTTCCTCCTACTGCTTTACTTTACGCAGATACTCCTCCCAGAAAATAATTGAAGTGGGTAAGGCAATAGCTTCACCTAGGCCGTTTAGTACTTATTTCATCATAAAGTACTGTTTATCGCATTTATATATTAACGTGTTTTTTAAATATAATAATGCTGCATCATTATTATATTTGTATTAAGAAAACATGACCTGTTTCATGGTTAAGTGATTTAGTGAAGGCATTGTGATAAAAATTCGATTTAAATTAAAATAAATATATAAAAATATTAATATCATATTTGTATATTTTTACTTATACATATATACTTATTTTTTCGTACTTCATGGAGTTAATTAATAACATAATAGGTGCGATTATTAAAATTTTATAGATATTCTTACTTTATTTTTAACTGAAGAAATTGTATTTACAAATCTAACACAAATTATTTTTAATTATTATCTATTGTTAAAATAAGATATTTTGACTTCTTGTAATTATCTTACAGATAAAAAATACTTTTAGTCTAAAATTAAATTTCAAAAACTCGGGTATTTTTAGTCATTGTTAATTTCCTAAATTATTCTTAACTTATAGATTTTATATTTTATAATCAATGAATGATGCTATTTAATTGCAGTATAAGAAAATAATGAAAAAAAAATCTAATAATGACGTAATTCAAGGGGTGAAAATTGTTAGCGAGTTGGCAATCGTTTTTCTGAATGATATAGCTTAATTACCAGTAATATAAAGAAGAAGAAAAAAAACGGTACAAACAGTAATCGGTCATTAATAATAATTTTATTCACGGATCTGTATTGGCTCATGTAATAGAGCGTTCGCCTCCCAATACCAGGTTCGAATCCCAGAGATGGATGGTCGATATAAATTCTGCACCTGGCTCGCACCGACCACAGTGCTGATGTAAAAAACTGCCAGTGATAGACGTATCATGTGTTAAGAGTCTCCTTGCTGTCAAGCTGATCATAGGAGATTTTTCTGGTTTCCTTCTCCATGTAACTCAAATTCTGGTTAGTTCCATCGAAAATTCCTCCACGAAGGCTAGTTTCTCACAGTGCTTGATTCAGGAGTTACATTGTCTTCTGGGTTAGACTCAAAATTACTAAATTATAGAGTTGGGCATCGATAGTTGTAAACTCAGAAGTGGGTCGACTGTTAAAAGCCGGTTATAAAATTTTAAATAATATCATTGAGATGAGTGATATATAGTAGGATTTTTTTATTTTTCTTTAAAATATATCGTTTAACCGCAATTACATTGAAGACGAAAACTAGTGATAAAGTTAGACAAAGTTATTGATAATTATATTATTTGGAGGGATGAAAGAATTAACAATAAAAAAAAAACTCAAATAAGTGATAACTATATATATGGATAACCCCATTAAGTCTCTTTTTTACACACATGTAGAAAGGGAATTGGATATGAAGAAAGAGATAAGAGTACTGTGACGAAATAGAAGGGGGGGAAAATCACATAATTTGATTACTATTCAAGCGGAAATGGTATAGAATGAGGCTGAAACTATGAGAGACTGATTTCGACTGATTTTCCTAAGAGCTGAAAACGTCGACAGAAAAGTGTGCCACTTTCACTTGACGGGTCGTTCACTTTTGACCCTAATGAGTGAAAGTTAAATAGAAAAAATGAAAGAAAAGGAAATAAAAATAATCGAGTTAACCTCGTGCTCAAAGTTTATCAAAAGTAACTAAATAAAAATGGATGATTAGTAGCAAAGCATTTGATTAATAATTGTCGCTACAGTCGGAAGGTAGAACTTTTTAACAGAGATGTTATTTCATAATATATATAACAGCACTACGTAACAATTGTAATGCATACCGATATACATAACATGTATCTTTGCTCAAAGTTTATGAAATATAATTAAATAAAAATGGATGATTAGTAGCAAAGCATTTGATTAATAATTGTCGCTACAGTCGGAAGGTAGAACTTTTTAACAGAGATGTTTTTCATAATATGCATAACAGTACTACGTAACAATTGTAATGCATACCAATATATATATAATATGTATCTTTGCTCAAAGTTTATGAAATGTAATTAAATAAAAATAGATGATTAGTAGCAAAGCATTTGATTAATAATTGTCGCTACAGTCGGAAGGTAGAACTTTTTAACAGAGATGGTTTTCATAATATGTATAACAGTACAACGTAACAATTGTAATGCATACCAATATACATAATATATATCTTGCTCGAAGTTAATGAAATATAATTTAATAAAAATGGCTGATTAGTAGCAAAGCATTTGATTAATAATTGTCGCTACCGTCGGAAAGTAGAGCTTTTAAACTGAGATGGTTTTTCATAATATATGTATTAGTGCTACCTAATAATTGTAATGAATGGTACATAGTATTGGTAAAAACAATTGGGAAAATAACTTAGTTAAAAAACAATGATAAAAAATTGTCAAACTGCCAGAATTTAGTAAAATGTATCATGTTTCTGGCTCTATGGGAATATCAATGGGAACATCATTTTTAGGAAACGATTTAAATAAAACATTTTGTCTAGCTTGTATTGGTTTCAGAAATATAAATTATTTAAAATGTGTATTTAGGTAAAAAAAAATAGACAACAGAAATTTCTTTGCATTTCTATGCCTTAAATAATATTGGAAAAATGTTAAGGTGCGTAATAAATTGTGAACGATTTCTAAATTAATTTCAAACGAAAATGCAAATGTTTTAACGCAATTAAAATAATTTCAGACTCTAAATTATATTAAAAGCATTATTTGAAGCCTCAAAGATTTTATATCGATAGAAATAATTTGATTTAAACAATCGAAAAATTAATATCGATAGGAATTTTGTTATTTGAATCATAAAATATTATATTTAAACAAATATTTATGCAAATAGCAGTTTTGAAATAAAATTAATTAAAAAAAATTTTAATATTACATATGAATAAAAAAATATTAATAAAATAAGAAATATGACTTTTTCATATTTTAGTTTTTATTCCAAACATTAGAGTTTAATTTTAATCTATTTAAAATTTTCTATGCATGTAAAATAATATCATAGAAATAGAATATATAAAGTTCCGAATCGAGTTGCAAATTATTGAAATCAAATGGAGTATTTATTGCTGGAAGGGAGGAGAATAATTATTTCGAAAATTCGAGAGTGAAAGTTGTGTTTAACAATTTCTTAACTGTTGCAAAGTTATCACGTGACGTCGTGTTGAGGACACGTGATTTGTGTTAGTAGAGCTGAGTTGAAAGAGTGCAATGTACTTGTTGCCTACTTTCGGCCATTTTAAATCACGTTTTGTGAATATGTGTCGGGGGCAGGGCGATGGATTATGTGGCCATTGCTTTAAGGCCATTTCTTCTTTTTACAACGAAAAAAATACCAGAAGTTAAAGTTGAAAGTTTAACAATGTTGATACAATATTTCTTTAAGGAAAAATTTCTCAAAAAAAAATTTTTTTTTTCATCGTTAAAAAAATTAACAATGTTTGAGATTGTATTGACGTTTTCTGTACAACTAAAATAGTTTCAAAAAGCTAAATTTTAATTAGATTTATACAATTTTTCTTCAATAAATGATTTTTTGAACTTGAAAGTGTTTTCAATTTAAGTTTATAAAAGGTTTAAAATGTTTTAATTTTATTTCTAATATATTTATATATATAATGTTTCTAATGACTTAAAATAAATTTGAATTAAATTTTCGATTCGATTAAAAGTTTTCCTTAACTGAATAAAAAAAATAAAAAGCGAAAGTTAACAATGTTGATGGAATTCTTCTTTATTAGAAAAATTTTTTAAACAGGTAAGTCTCTCAAATTTAAGTTTATAAAATGTTTTAAGCGTCTCAAAATATATTTTTAAAAAACATATAATTTTTTTTCATCACTTAAGACTGCTTTAAAGTCTTTTTACATATTAAAAAAATTCAACGAGTTTAGTTAAATTTAACAATTAAAATAAAATTAATTAATAAAAAAAAATAATATTACGGAAGCAAAAACGTGATAAAATACTTCCACAATAAATTTTTAAAAAATTTTATGGCATTTTAAAATTCCGTTTGGTTCTTTTATATTTGTTACAAAAACGTTATTCATTACATTATACAGTGAAACCTCTTGGGAGCGACCACTCTCTGTTCCGCAGTAATGGAGGTTGGTCAGCAATGAATGAAACTTAGCGCCAATAAAAATAATACTTACTGATATAATTATGTGAAAAACAAATTTACAAATTATGATTAATAGAACTATTTTATATAAATAAACTGTTATGTTTTTTGTTTAAGTATGCATTTAAATTTATAGCATAAAAATTAGTTAGCTTTAAGAGATCAGAAGAGGTTTGTTTGTTTAAGATGCTTAGCTTTTTCTACAATAAACTTTTTTTTCTGATTAAACTTTCAACTCAAAAAAAATAAATCATTGATAGCATCGCCTTTAGTGCCTTCTGACTGCAACATGAGGTTGTAGATTGCAACATCTTATTGAGTGCTCTTTTTGATAACATCTTATTGATAACATCTTATTGAGCGCTCTTTTTAATAACATCTTATTGAGTGCTCTTTTTGATAACATCTTATTGAGCGCTCTTTTTAATAACATCTTATTGAGAGCTCTTTTTGATAACATCTTATTGAGAGCTCTTTTTGATAATATCTTATTGAGTGCTCTTTTTGGCAACATCTTATTGAGAGCTCTTTTTGACTATCTCTTTCAGACGATTTCTTCGTCAAAAAGTGGATCTCTAAATAAGAGCCTCACACAAATATTTTGAATACATTTTAATCTACTTTTTTGTTTTTTGTTTTGATATTTTTTCGTGTTTCCTTATTTGGCCTTTTCCACATGTGGTGCAGAGGTTTGCCCGGTCGCTGGGAGAGGTTTTGATGGTCTCTCCCAGTTTTCGAAAGAGCACTACAAGTAGAGAAACTACTGTAGCCGCTACTTTTTATAAATTGTAGTGTAGTGTAGTACTTTTTTAAAAAGTAGTATAACGAGTAGTCCGATGCAGAAAAAGCAGTAGTTTGTAGCAATTCCCTACAACTACTTTTAACGCTAGTTTAGAAAAGAAACATGGTTCTAATGCATCTGTTTTTTCGAATTTTATAGGTACAAATCTTCACAGGTCTGTCAAAGAATGCAAGAAAATGATCCTGTGACTGCAGCTTAGCGTTAACAGAAATTACGTATTTTATATCTCGTATAACTAATATTTAAACGTGCCATTACGAAAACTAGATAATTAATCACTTTGGCCACACTTTGCACACTCGTGAATTATTGATGTTATTTCAAGGGAAGGGAATGTATTTTCGATGTACTTAGTTTCTTAGAGGACAAAAAAAGCATTAAGCAATTAAAAAATTGCAAGTATTTTGTAATTTCGCATTTCTTAAATTAGATATTCGCTGTCGAAAATAGCAAAAAAAAGTTGAAGTTTAAATGAACAAATTTGAAAAATGTGCTTTAAGATAACAAACTGACTCATGTAAACGTATATAAATATTTCTCAATTATTCCCTTATATTTAATGTTGACCAATTTTTTCTTTAAAACTATTTTGAGGTGTACACAGTTGTAAATTAAGTTCTCCAACTAAGTTCATCTCCTTAAAGCAGTGAAGTAGTGGCTAAATTCCAAAGTAGTTAGTAGTCAGTGCAATTTCAAAAAAAGTTGTTGTAGTTGTAGTTAACTACATTTTTGACAAAGTTGTTGTTTTCCTACACTGGCCGTTAGTCAGTGCATTTTCAAAAAAAGTTGTAGTTGTAGTTAACTACATTTTTAACAAAGTTGTTGTTTTCCTACACTGGCCGTTAGTCAGTGCATTTTCAAAAAAAGTTGTTGTAGTTGTAGTTAACTACATTTTTGACAAAGTTGTAGTTTTCCTACACTGGTCGTTCTTAGAGGTTTTCTTCGACACAAAGTCAATGGAAAAAATTGCGTGCCTCCCAAAAGTGGTCGTATATAGAGGAGATCGCTATATAGAGGTAGTCTTTCCAGGCGATTTCACTGTAGTATTCTAATGATTGATTTTATGATTGAATCAAAATTTTAGCTATTACACCACATCTAAATACTGAAAGCATGTGTAAACGTACTCGGTATTAATATTGCAATTTATTGAAGTTCTAATTTTTAAAAAAATGTACATTTGTGAACCTAAAAGATAACTTATTTTCTTTCTAGCTAAACTGGATTATCTTCTTGTTAGGGCATTGGCAGGGCATATAAGAGGTGAAAGATAACATATTTCTAACGTGTTGTTCTGGCTGTTAACCTCTGATAAGAAAAAAAAAGGCCATCGCACTCTATAAATTTGACGAAGAACTTAAGCAAGAATTCTTTATAAAGACGATATACTCATTAATTTTACTCATGTGTTATAGAAACAGGGAACTAGTTTTGCTACTTGCTATTAATTAAAATTATGTCTGCAAAAGATTTTTTTGTGCGACGAAAAGGGAGAAAGAAATTCGAATTTCTCCCATAAACAGCTTGGAATAAAAATCTAACTAAATTGTTTTACATTTTTTATTAGAAAATTGAAAAAAAAAAAAAAAAAACACACACACACAAATATCTCTTTCGCGTGTTTAGAGTACAACTAATGTATTTAAAATCTATGAAATTCGACAATTTTATGTTTTTTTTAAAGGAATGAAAATATATAAATACAAATTTTTTACATGTTTAGTAATGATTTTGTTAAAATTAGCAATTAATTATGGTTGTATAAATTGCGATAAAATTTGGTAAATGTGGTAAAATCTGGTAATTTTTGTCATAATACCTTACAACATGGCATAAAAACCATTTATTCGGTTAAATTTACTTTTCAGTTTTGTATCTTTTTATTAAAGTGGTAATAAGAACTATAATTTTGAAAACCGGAATTTCCGGAAAACCGTTACCATATAAAGGGAAACATTACTAAATGAATGGTTTATATTCCGTGTATTTCGGTTATTAATACCTAATTATCATTATTATTTTTTTACCAGAAATGTTATTACCTTATAGTACGGTCATTTTAACTAAGTTCTTTTCTTCTTGTATCAATTAGCTTTCATTTTTGCGGAATTTTTATTTATTATTATTTATAATTTTGTATTTATTATTAAATTAAAATAACAGAGTTTTTTTAAGTTTGATTTTAAAAATTCGTTAAAAAGAATCTCATGAAATTATTTATATTTGCCTTGTTAAAACCACTACATATGTAAATATTTTGTTTTCAAACCATTGTTAAAATATGTCTTTTTCTAGACTCATGTTCAACTACTATAATTTTTTAATTAAATTTCTATTTTTTTTAAATGCTCTAACAGATATTTGTCTAAAAAAACATTTGCATCGTGTCGAAGTTAATCTTGTTTTAAATCAAATTAACTCGCATTGTTAACTGAAAATGTACTTGCATTGTTTACTTTCAGTTAAAACACGATTAAGAAATAATACTACTACATTAGTTATAAGCTGTAAAATTATTCTTAAAAGAAATAATAATTCTTGATGAAATTGTCATATTTATTATTTATGTACTCTTTCTCTAACGTAAGATTCAATACGATAGTAAGTCAACATTGTTTATGGCGTTTATTTTAATTTATTCAGAATTAATTTTTCAAATATTGTAAATAGATTATAAATAAAAAGAGAACAAAACAAAAAAGTATTCTGCGAATAAACAGTCGCAAGTGACACACTTACCTATCTACCGCCTGCCCTGATAGCCTATAGAAAATTTAATTTTTTCACTAATAGCTTCTGCTTCTTTTTTTCTTCTTCTTTTTTTTGTATAGTAAATGCTAAATAGGAAAAAGAAAAAAACAATAAAGATGTGAGAGAAAAACGAACAGGGAAGCGGAAAAAAGTGTGGCATAGTTTTTTTCCATCTTTTTACATTGTATTTATTTTTACTCTAAACTGCTTTGTTTTTGGCTTCATAAGCTGTTTTTACTTTACAAAAACATCTACTTTAATTTAATTAATATATTATATAACTAAAAGAAATATTTTTTAATTAATTAGAAAACAATATTCAACTTTCAATTAAATTTTATGATTAACTAAACTTTAAGTTTAATGATTAATTAATACTATTTTTTTTTAAAAAAAAGGATCTAAAAATTAACTAAAAACAATATAGCCTTTAGAATTTGATATTTTTTCCTTATATATATATATTTATATATATACCATTTAACTTTATTTAAGAATGATAATTATCCATTCATTGCTCACTTCTAATTGTTTTCTAGGATTAAAATTTTATCAATCTAAACTTTTATGAAAATTAATAATTAATTAAATAAATATTAATGGTGTTATTTAAACAATTGGTAGAACTTTTGTTTTATAAAGTAATAAATATTCCTGCACAAAGAAAAAGCAATGCAAAATCTGTATAAAGTTATTATGTATTTGGATAAAGTATTGGGTTAATTCTTTTTCTTTATTATGTATCCTTTTTAGGTTTATTTATTTCAAGTAATGGAATGAGTATAAATTAAACTTCATGGGGTTTAAAAACAAACAGTTTTGGATAATATTAGAAATAATAATTTAAAAATTATAAAAGAATTTTTAGATTTTATTTGTTTATTTTTTTGGTATAAACAAATAGCACAAAACTATTTATTACTTCATGACCAATGTACAAAATTTTTTAACAGCTTCAACACTTTAAACTTTTTCCCCCAACAGTTGGAAATTCCCTTCTGTTAAAGGGAAGATAAGAGAGAAAGAGGGAAAATGTAGAGAGTAGCTGTGGTCGATAGTTCGTTGACTCTCGACCTAGAAAGTAGAAGTTTGCGACATCCGCTCTTTCACCCATAGATTGAGGTAGCCTCCTGACCTCCACTTTCACTTATTTTCGCACACACAACCCTTTTTTTTTCTTTCCTTTAGTTTTTTTCTTCTTTTTTTTGTTCTACTTAAATCTAACTGAAGGGAATATTTTAGGGATTTTTATCACCCTTCTTTCTACACGTGTTTGTCTAATGATTTGATAAGCTTTTTAAGAGTTATCAGAAATTAAAAAAATAAATAATAAATAAAGCAACACATTTTCAGGCGTCTGAATATTTTTAAGATAACCTTTGTCTCTTATATAAGTTACGTAGTATGTTATTTTTGTTACATAATTTATTGCTTTTTTTCACGCCAAGTTAGGACTAAAAATTACTCACGAAATAAATGTTTCTAATAATGCATGCTGTTTTTAAAAGCTACTCAATAATTGACAAAACTTAAAAACAACGGTTTTATTACGAAAACTAATAGCATTTGTTTACTACGAAAAAAACGTAATTTAAATCTAATTTTGTAATTTAAAAATTTAAATCAGGAAAAACAATAATATTGATTGAAATATAGGAACGAATGACATTGTTTATATTGGTAAATTAAATGTTATTAATTTAATCGATAATGAGCAATAATCTAACTTATCTAATAAGTTTAATTTATTTTTCACAGGAAATTTTTCACATTTATTTTCTTGTTTTTTTTTTTCATTACAAATCATTTCGGACATACATAAACAGTAATAATATTAGTCGACTAAGGTTTTTTTATAGCATAAATTATTTAAGTTTATTAAAACCAAACTATAGTGTTCGAATTTATCCTACACGTAACAGTCAAGAAATAAAAATTTCCATACATTTGCTCCTAAATTTAGTTGCCTATTTTCTCTATTAGTAGCAGCATAGTGCAGAAAAAACACTTTTAAAGATTTACGGAAAATGATTTAAGCACTTTTCACCTTTTGCAACTGCTATATTACATGCAATATTAAATAGAATACATCTCCATAGAATATAGATTCAATTTTTTACAGCATTAATATTTCAAGTTTGTTAAAACTATTTTTAAATAATGATGTAATCAAAATTTTCCTTCGTTTGTAACGAAATTTAATTATATTGCTTCCCGGCCAGAATGTAGAAGAACCACATTTACAGATTTGCGAAAATTGGTTTAAGCAATTTTAACCTTTTGCAATAATACCTGCAATATAAAATGGAACATTACTTCTTAGAATATAGATTTAATTTTTAAAGCATTAATAATTCAAGTTTCTTAAAGTTATTTGTCAATAGTGTTCTAGTTTAGAGTATTCTAGTTATCTAAAACATTTGTGAGGAAATGAAATTTTTTATACATTTGCAACGAAATTTAATTATATTGCTTCCCTGAAAAAGAAGAGTACAATGCAGAAAAACAACTTTAACAGATTAAATGGTTTACTACTTAAAGAATTTTCATTTACAACTCTTAGATTAATTGGAGTAGAAAATAGAATATTATTCCTAAGAATATAATCCTTTATAATATTGATTAAAGTTTTTTATAGCCTAAATATTTCAACTTAATTAAAACCATTTGCCATAAATTTTTTGCTTTAAACTAAAAATATCACTTAAGAAATTTAATTTGTCGTACGTTTGCACCAAAATTTTCTAATATTGCTTTCTGATCAATAGCAGATAATGAGAAAAAAACCACTTTTACAGATTTTCTAAAAATGGTTTATTAATTAGACATTTCCCCCAGCTATAACATTTACATTCTCTAGAATATAGAAGGAATAGAATCTTCATAATATTGTTCTAATTTTTTTTTAAAGAATACATATTTCAAGTTAAATAAAACCATTTATCATTTTCTCTCTTAATATATTTTAAAATTAACAGTCACAAAACAACAATCAAAAATGTTATACGTTTGCACCAAAATTTAGTGACATTGCTTCCAATCAGTAGAAATGCAATACGAGAAAACCACTTTTTCATATTTACTAAAATATGATTTAACTGAAAACGATCTATATTTTAAAATCATATTTTTAATTCATTGCGCTTAAAATTGTTTGTGTTCTTAAGTTTTAAATTATAGGTGTTTGTGGAAAACTTATGCTTTCTTTTCAATAAAAAACTTATGTATGTGAACAATTAAATGTGAAAGTGATGCAACGTTTTACTTAAATTCATTTCATGGAAAAATTTATAATTAATTTTTTTCTCCCTTCAATCTTAAATCGATAAGGATCATTATTTGAACTGATCATTGCTTCCCTGCCCAAAACAGCAATATGCTGAAAAACCACTTTTACAGATTTTCTAGAAATGTTTGTAAATATGTATTGGTTCTTATTTTGGCTTGACAAAGCTAATTTTATGTCGAAATTGCAATAAATTTCAGCTTAATTTTAAGTTTTCTTTCTTAATACCATGATTATGATACTAATTTTAATTTTTACTTACTTATCAAACTATATTAATTAATTATATTTAAGGTTATACAACTAATGTAAACAATTTCTACATTTATGAATACATAATCTGTATTATAAAAGTTTATAATAGCTAAAATTATCTTAAATTTTTACCTAACTTGAAAACTTATTATTGAGTGTAATTTTACAAATCTGAAAACAGTTTTTCTTTAATTATTTTTTCTATTTTGTTTAGATTGCATTCAGTAATTTTGTTTCAGTTTGCCCAAAACGAACAGTTATTATTTAAACTGTTTAAACTTTCTATATATAAATATTTATTTAAATTAAAATTTAATTACTTATTTTACGCGGTTAATTATAATTTTTTTATTAGATTTATGGGGAAAAAATAGTAGAAAGTGTTTCCGTAAATTATTAACGTCTTAGCCTAAGAATTTCAATTATGTCTTCATTGTGCAATTATTATGTAACAATTATTATTTAAACAGTTTAAACTTTTCATACATAAATATTTCTGTAAAATAAAATTTAATTACTTATTTTACGCGGTTAATTATGATTTTTTTTATTAGATTTCCGGGGAAAAAATAGTAGAAAGTGTTTCCGTAAATTATTAACGTCTTAGCCTAAGAATTTCAATAATGCTTTCCTTGTGCAATTATTATGTAACAATTATTATTTAAACAGTTTAAACTTTTCATACATAAATATTTATGTAAAATAAAATTTAATTACTTATTTTACGCGGTTAATTATGATTTTTTTTATTAGATTTCTGGGGAAAAAATAGTAGAAAGTGTTTCCGTAAATTATTAACGTCTTAGCCTAAGAATTTCAATAATGCTTTCCTTGTGGGGAAAGTGAAAGTAATGAAAAATGATTGCGGAATTAATACAATTTCACCAATTTTTTTCCTGACACACTACTGCTACTTCCAATCCTTCATCGAAATCCTCAGGCTAATTTGGTAATCTGGGTTACGAGAGAAACTCAGCCTAAGTTCGTTGACCTAGTAAGGCTGCACATATGCACTAGGCGCGTTGCTATGGAAACAGATCCCCCCTTTTTTTTTCAAGCTAAACCAGGATGGGAAATGATGGAAAAGGAGGCTTTGTCTCTTAGCTTATTACGCATGCAATTTTTTTTTTTTTTTTTTTTTACAAATGGGTTGTTAATTATGGTTTATTTTATAATCGATTTTCGAAAATATAATAAATAAATGGATTGAAATAAAATTATAAGTCCTTTGTGTAAGTTATAAGTCCTTTGTGTATTAATTAATTGTTAACAAACATTTAAATATAATAAAGCGTTTATAATTAAAAAGCAAATGAATAGCAAATAATTTTTAAATGCAAATTATTTTTTAATGTGAAAAAAAACTCAATATTTTTGACTTGTGAAGAGAGATAATAGAAAAATTACTTTTTCGATAAATTTATATATATGTTATAAAATTTAATTAATTATTTTTATAAATATACTATAATAATCTTTGGAAAGTTTTTGTCACGGAGTGATTTATTTGCTTTTTCTAGTGATTTATTTATTATTTTCTTTATTTTTTTTTGTAAACGTAAAAAAAAAAAAAAAAAAAAAAAAAAAAAAAAAAAAAAAACTATGCAAATAAATAAAAATTTTACTTTTAATTGTTACAAAACTTTAAAATTATAAGAATTCTTTTGAAAGCAAAAATTTATCTTCGATAGTAAAATTATATGTTTTTTATAAATTACAAAAAGTAATAAAAGTTTCACTATTTTATGTTCTACATTGAATGTTGTGGTAAATTCACTTAGAATATTATAGTTAATTTAAACAATGCTTTAATTTACTATTTTTTTTCTTATTTAATATATTTTAACTATCCTTTAACAGGTTGCGTAGCCAGATTTTTCATCAAAAAATAAGCACCTTTTAAATACTTTTTAAGCACTCAAAAAATATTTTTAATCACTTTCCAAAAAAGGAAAAGAAACAAAATCATAACTAGGATCTGTGCAGTAACAAAAATTATTTTTTTCTTTCCTTTAAGGTTCTTAATTTATAAAAATAAAATCAATAAAATTCAAAAACTTTACATAATCATCATAAAATGACTAATTTTTGATAAATATTGCAGAAAAAAATTATAAAAATCATGAATTTTTTGTAATTTAAGACGACAATCGATACGGCAAAGAAAAAATGTCTTCTTAAAAGACAAAAAATTAAGCACATTTTACAAACACCAAATAAAAAAAGCACTTTTAAGGGCTTTTAAAAAACGTAAATCAAAAATAAGCAAATTTAAGCACTTTTTAAAAAGGCTACGCACCCTGTTTAAGTTAAGGTAGAAATTGATATGAGCCCCATTTAAAAAGTCATAAATGTACACTTTTTCTTATAATTTATTGTAAATAAATGTAATGATATTAATATTAAATCATATTAATTTATAAATAAATATATCATTAATTATGCATCAAAGTATTTGTTCATAAGAATCATAATATTAACTGATAAAATTTCTTAATTATTAAATTTTGTAAATGACAATATTTTATTTCAAAATTAAAACCCTGAACTCAAATTTCCACTTCGCAATGAATAACCATTTTAAAAAATTTTTTTGTACTTCATTCTTTTTCAATTCGTTGCGGCTTTTAATTATTTTTTATGAAAGAAAAATTTTGAAGGATGCAGACATTAAACAAATTACAGGTTTCTGAGTTCTTTGAAAAATAATGTTCGGTGTGAAGTAGTGAGCGGTTGAACTGGTTTCCCATCAGCAAGTGAAAGTGAAGGGGGAAATGAAAAGTGAAATCATGATCAGGTCATACGTTCAACGACCTCAAGTTCTAGAAAACTGGTACAGAAAAAGTTAGGAGGGATTAAAGTATGTCAGTGTAACTCCGCTACATTTATCTTCATTCCTCACTTTCTCTCCTCTTTCCACACAATTTGAGTGAAAATATACGTGCTGCCATCTATTGACAAGAAAAATAGTGTTATATTTTCTAAATTTAAAATCTTTTGTTCGAGAATTAATATTTTTAATAAATTCAACGAAGGCTAAATATAAAAATATTTTTAAAGAAAATATACTTCACAATTTCATGATTTCACAATGCTAAAAATAGTGCATTTGGTTTGCTATTATGAAAAATGAATTAAATTAAAAATAATTAAAAGCAAAGAGATATTTATTACATATTTATTATTTATTTAATTATGTCAGAATTATGTAATTTATTATTTATTGGGGAATTAATTCAATTTATTTTAAAAAATTTATAAGCTTGTATTTGGGGTTTAAAATAAGTTTTATTTTTCGCTGATTTAAACCTATTATTTAATTAAAAATATAAGAAATTATGTTTTTGTTTATAAAAAATTTATAATTAGTGCATTTAAAAAAAAAAAAAAAAAAGTAAATGCTGTAATTATCGGTATTTCTATTTATACAATTTAATGTTTTGCAAAATAATTTATCGATGTTTACGATAACTATTAAATAATTATAATAATTTTTAATTAAGTGAACATTGTTTAAAATTAATTATGAGTATTTGCAACACGATTTATTTTGTATGATTTTTGGAATTAGTATGGTATGAAACAAACTCATTATAACGTCGAATTCTATAATGATATCTCAATTTGATCTTTAAAAAGAGAAAGAAAAAAAAACTGTTCACTTTCAACCCTTTAACTTTGATACAAATATATTATAATTCCCATTGAAGTATGTTTGAAGATTTTAAAACGATTACCATTAGTAAATGATCTGTAATTAATCTGTTCAGTTTTTTTATAAAATATTAAATTTTTATTTGTAGATTATTTCTACGTCGAGTTCAAATCATTGATAATCGTATATTGATAAATAATCATTACCATTACAATATTAAAAATGATTTTGATCATTAACGAAATTGTATGCGCTAATATATATAAATATTTTATTTGATAAATTTTTTTAATAATTTGCATGTTTAAATCGTGCCATTTTTATGAAAATGTAATATATTTAAAAAGAATGACAAAAATTTACACTGCACAGACGTAAAAATAGTTATTTTATTGATTAAATAATAAATTAAATTTACGTGTACGAATTTGGGGTTTGATAGCATTTCTTAATTATAAGATTTTAAAAGTTTGTGTCCCCCCTTTTTAACCGCCATCATACTGGCATATACTGTACTCTATTCCAGAAAAAAAAGAAGAGGAAAATAAAGCTCTAAAGTTCGAGTTCTATCTATGTTATCTTTACTAAAAAAGTATATATACTCGTAGAAAAATACTTTAAAATCTTTTATTTATTTATTTTAAAATCAATAACCCTTAGTTTTTTAAGTTAGAAAATTTTTGTTTCCTTTATATTCTTCCTATTAAACTCCTTTCATTTTACAAAAATCTAAACACAAGGAGAGAGATTATAAAGTTTTATAGACTTTATCTTTAAAATTTGTAATTTCCTAGATCAAAGATTATTAATATGCAGGATTAATTAAATAATTTAGTTTTTGAGCTTGATCAAGCTAATTCATCTGTACATAAACTCATGCATGCGCGATTTAGTGTGCGCACCAAATCGCCTCCTCAGAAAATCAAGGTCGGCGGAAAAATACAGCATCATCCGTCGCCAAACTCAATTCACGTGGTTTCACTTTAGCAACGGTATTTCTATTATAATTTTGGACATTTCATCTTTTCGGAATATATTTAGTTTGTGGTTTTTATTTTTCTCTGAAATGATAGATTTTTCATTACAGCTTAGATCAGAATTTTAAGTTGATTTGAAAGACGCGGTTAGTGACAGTTAAGGTTTTAAGAAGACAAAAGAATTCATCGTAGAAGAATCAGGAATAATAAAAAAAATTATAATTATCTAAAAGTAATTCATAGAAACCATGCCACCCGAATATCAACCAGGTAAATATTTTAAAGAATAAAATTTGTTTAAAATCAGTTAAAGAATTTTTTGAAGTAATTTTTTTTTAACGAACTGTACAATTTTGTTCAAAATAATTGAAGAGCTAGAAGAAAACATGTTATGAAATTTTGATGAATAAACAGAATGAATGAATTAATCCTTATTAAAATCTATAGGAACAGCAGGAACAAAAAGCTGCTATCGTTTGCAAAACAACCTTTTTTTTTTTATTGAAACCACTTGATCGAAGATTAGAATAAAATAATAACCGTTTTATATAGTAAAACAGAACGTTTTCTTAAATTCCAAGTATTTTTTTCTTCAAAATTTGGTTTTATGTAAAGCGTTTTTTAACAAGGGCCCTCAACATGTTTTCCATTAACGCTCTTCAATCGTTAATGTATGTAATTTATTGTATTTATTCTGTGTTACTCTGATTTAATTAACTTTAAAAAATAAAAAAAGCATGGTTACTTAAAAAACAAGGATTCCTGATTTTAAAAACATGTTTTTCCATTAACGCTCTTCAATCTTTGTGCATGTAATTTACTGTATTTATTTTATGTTACTCTGATTTAATTACCATTTATTTAAAAAAAAAAACGTGGTTACCTAAAAAACAAGGATTTTCTTCATTTTTAAAAAATTCATATTTCTGTCATGACTGATTTGTATACAAAGCAAAGAACATGTTTTTAAGAATTGAACTCTGTGATAAAATTGTGTGGAATGTGATTTATTGTTTATCTTTCATATAAAAGAAATGTTTTCTTAAATTTTAGCTGATGTAATGTTAGCATTTTAAAAATGTGCTAGTAAATGTTTTTCAAAATGCAGTTGCATAAAACTGTGTAACTATATGGATTTTGGGAATAACTGAAACTATTAACGAACATTTCGAAATTTGTAAATTCTGCAATTAGAAGCATTAATATTATGAGAATTAAGTCAAAATTATAACTATCAAATGAATATAAAATAATTTTCTCTGATTACGTGTGATTTTTGAGTTTGAACAGTAATGTAGCTCGACAGTGTAATTTTTCTGACTTAATTTTCTCTTAATCTTTTTTTTTATCTTAATTCCTTCTTTGATCAAAGTAAATTATTATAAATAATTTACTATTTGCTTTTTTCGATGTTTTAAAAATGTATATTCGGGAATAAATTTTGTTGAAATGCGGCTAAAAAATACGTATAATTTTTTTGAATAAAACTATTTATTTGTAAAGCGATAAAGCATAATTTTATAATTATTTATTTCTTTCTGCTCATTTTTACGATTTAAATAAGACACATCGCTTTTTTGATTTCCGGAAAAATTCACTTAAGAAAAATTATTAGAAGTATAGTAATATAATAATTTTTTTTAATTACGACTAACATTATTATCAGAACTTAATTTCTATAATTATCACTATTATAACAAAATGTGATAATTTTAAGTATGAAAATTAGCAAACAAAGTTTATGGAATTATTAAATTCATAAAAAGTTAGTTTATTGAATTATTATAAAATTATATATTTTTTTTCGTAATAGTTAGATAATATTCACGTTTGTCTCTATATGTGCGGCTTTTTTTAATTGTTATGGAATAGAATAAATGAACAAGTTCAAAAATTCCATTTTATAATTTTTTTAATGGAATAGAAAATTGGATCTTGTAGTTTAAATATTATTGAATAAACAAAAACTTTTTTTTGAAGAAAAAATTTTTTTTTTGTGTCTGATTTTTCAGACAAAGACTTCGTTCTTGCGAGACCGCCTGGCAACGAAGAACTTTTTTTTTTTCAAGCGAAAAAAAAAACTATCTTTGGAATGTAGCCAGAGCGCCTTTAACTCTTAAGGAAGGTCGTTTATAAATTTTCGATTGTGAATTTTTGTGTTTATATTTCAAGGTTTGGGTTGCTATTTTCCTGTAGATTTTTTGAAGGCCAAGGATGCACCTTATCTAGAGTTTTTTTTTTCTTTTTCGTTTGATGATAAAGCAATTTTTTTAATTACTGTAACCATTAATCTTCTTATGAAATATTTCAGATTCATTTAAAGCTGTTTAGTGATTTTCCTTTATCTTATGCTATGTTTTAATTTTTTGTAAAATTATTTTAAAATTTTGCTTTGATATTTATTCTATTAGAAGTTTTTAAAAAAAATTAAAAAAGCTTTCAAATTTAGATATTTTTCTACTTTTGAGCTGCACATTTGATCATTATAAGTAATATTTTCAAAATAATAGATTTCTTAATTTTATTTTATATTTTTTTTAAAATTATTAGGCTTAGTATGTTAATAATAACACAATTATAAAGTGATCATAAAATTTACATTTCCGATGAATGAAGTAAAAAAGAGAAAAATCTACTTTTTATTTTATTTTACAAAGTAGATTTGTCTGCTATCTCTTATTTAGGAACTTAGTGTGTTCAGAAAGTATTGAATTTTTAAATACCTCTGAAATTTGAACCGACTTCAGAAGACGAAAATACTGAGTAAACTAAAAGATAAGTAAAGATCTCGCTAAGAATTATTGATTTTCCTATAGAACGGATTTGATTGATTTTTATTTCAATCCAAAATTTGTGATTAAACCTGTGTTTGTCGGATTGACGTCAAAATTATACATCAACTTCTGAAAACTTCGTCCTCTGCATTATCACTGTGATTTACACAAAATTGTTAATTCATATGATTTGTTATTTAACTTATTTGTTCTTTACTCTAAAAAAATATTTATTTAAAAAAACTGTGTATTTAATTTCATATGCATAAAAAAACTTGCAAACATATAAGTTAATTTTTTATACTAGGTTAAAATTAAAAGAATTTTTTTTTTATCAATGGATAAAAAAAAGTTTTGAATTTTCTAATGAAAATGAAATATTTTTGTTCTTTATTGCATTAAAAACTGAGCCGCTTTGTTCCTATAAATAAAAAAGTTAGCTTGTTAGTTTTATTCTTACCGATAAAATATCATGCAATGTTAGAAACTGAAATCTTGTAGTTCATATTGAAAAAAAGTTAAGATACGAAACTTTTTATTATTATTGTCAAAAATTTAAGTAGCTAAAAAACTGAGCCGTTTTCTTCCTATTGTCAAAAAGTTAAGGAATATGAAAAACTGAGTCCTTTTATTCTAATAGATAAAAAGTTGAGTAATTGTAAAAACTTATCTGTTTTGTTTCTATTAACAAAAAGTTAAATAATATTAAAAACTGAGGCTTTTCGATCTTATTAACTAAAAAGCAATGTAGTACATACAAAACGGAGTCATATTTTTCCCAATGACAAAAGCTTATATCAGAAACTGAGCCGTTTTGATGCACATGACAAAAAGTTTGATTTATAAACTGACCTGCTTTGTTTTACAGGATAAAAAGTTCAGTGACATTATAAACTGAGCCGCTATGTTTTACATGACAAAAAGTTAAGTGATATTATAAACTGAGCCGTTTTGCTTCACATGACAGAAAGCTAAGTGATATTATAAACTGAGCCGTTTTGTTCCTCATGGCAAAAAGCTAAGTGATATTATAAACTGAGTCGTTTTGTTTCATACGGCAAAAAGTTAAGTGGTATTATAAACTGAGCCATTTTGTTTCACATTGCAAAAAGTTAAGTGATATTATAAACCGAGCCGTTTTGTGTCACGTGACAAAAAGTTAAGTGATAATAAACTGACCAGTTTTATTCATGCTGACAAACATATAAGAAAAGTTAGACACTGAATTAGAGTTAATGCATCCAAAATGCTGATACCTTATGTTCAACTGTTGTAACAACACTTTCTTGTTGTAATGATTATATCAAATTTTATCGTAACAGCTTCTGCGAACAACTACTTATTTCCCATAAAATGTTGCAACCATAGCTATTTAAGTGAATTTTGAAATGATTTCTTTCACAAAAATACTGTTTGAAGATCAATTGTAACATTATGACTTAGACAGCTGTGATAGCTGACTATCATAAATAATAACTTATATTGATATGTCTGGATCTTGATTTTAATTTTTTTTTTTTTTGCTAGTATCGTGTCTGTAGGTCAACCTTGGTTGAATATGTACAGATAATATACACGCGCTTACTTGAAAAGTCCCGACAAAGTCAAGAGTCAGTGCGTCTTCGTCTAATTTTTTGTTTTCCTTCTGTCTAGAAAAGAGTCTTATGAGTTCATTCCCGACATTTTTCTAGACTCTTTCGTTTTTTTATTGAAATTTATTCTTAAAATTTATGAATACTTCTAGAAACTAAATCATAAACTCTTTTTTTTAAAATCATATTTACACCTTGATTTAAAGTTTACTTCGTTTTTATTTATTTTTAATGTAAATATTTAAATTTGGGAATGTTTTTTAAAATTGAATCATAAAAATAATCTCTTTTTTAAAATTTAAATTTGGATGTCGAGTTCAGTTCATTCTTGTAGTGTTCAGTAAATACTAGACTCTTTCATTTTTTATTGAAATTTATTCTTAAAATTTATGAATATTTCTAGAAACTAAATCATAAACTAAGTATTCTATTTTTTAATCATATTTACACCTCGATTTAAAGTTTACTTCGTTTTTATTTATTTTTAATGTAAATATTTAAATTTGAGAATGTTTTTGAAAACTGAATCATAAAAATAACCTCTATCTTTTTTTTAAAATTTAACCTTGGATGTAGAGTTTAGTTCTTTCTTGTAGTTTTCAGTAAATACAGAAATAATAATGTACTCATTGAGAAAAAAAGAATGGTCAAAAACTGACTGAATATGGTAAAACTTACCGTGTTATTAGCTTTATGGGAACGCAAAAAATCACGGTAATTTGGTAATGACTTTGGTAAAATTCATAATAAAATATTGTTTTATAAAATGTATTAAATTTTGTAAATGTGGTGAAATATGGTAATTTTATCATGATGCCTTTGAGCATGGTATCAAAACCATTTATTCGGTTAAATTTGCTTTCTAGTTTTGTATTTTTTACTAAATGTTTGGTTAATGAGAAATATAATTTTGAAAACCTCAATTTGCAGTAAACCATTACCATATGAACGGAAAAATTATTGTAATAATGGTTTGAATAACGTATATTTTAGTTTTATAACCAAAATTATGTTTTTTATTTTTATCTTTTTTACTAGAAATGTTTTTATTAACAATACGGTAGTTTTACCAGAATGTTTGCTCCGTGATGTTAAAATGATATAATCATAATTTTAGAAACTTTTAGTTTGAAATATTGAAAATAACTGTACATTAATTATTACAAAATAGTTCTGCGAGGGGATAAGAATTATTCAAAAATATCTTACTGAATGATATTGAGGGGTCTAAAATTATTAAAGAAATTATCACTAATAAGCTGGATCAACATATAATTGAATTATAAAAATTTAATTTAATTTTAATAATAAAAAAAAACTTGAAATTCTGATATCATCATAAAAAAAAATAGATGTATCATTATAAATACAACTTAGTAAAAAAATTAAATTGATATTTTAAGTTACTGGAAATATCAATTGAATTTTTTTTCATATCAATTTGATTTTTTTTCAACATTTATTAGTGAATGTTTAATAAACTGACAAACTAAGCTTGCATTACCAAGAAAAAGTGTTTAAATGTTGAGAAAGTTCGTTTAAAAAAAATTTTTTTCCGACTGAAACCCTTTTTTTTTTTCTTTCAAAAATGCGATAAAACAAATTAATATTCTTATACTTTTACAGCTGACCATGTACCCAAGACTGTTTATACATAATAAACAGTCTAAAATAACTGTTGTTACACATAATAATGAAAGGAGACTCTTTGAAAAAAAAATATCTAAGTGTAAAATAATCTTAAAAAATCATCTTGAAAATTTTAACATCTGATTTTTGTCAATTATATTTCAGTAATGTAGTTCTCAAAGCAAGACTGTTGCTTATGCTGGGGAATTAAAACAGTGTAAATTTAAAAATGCAGCAAAAAATAAGATCACGAATTTTAAACAAAAAGTTCAGATTTTATTGTATTGAATTAGGGTGACGTTTAGAATAGATGTTATCAGGACCTATCAATGGTAAAATAGTGAATTCTTGAAACAGTTACCGCCAAAAAATGGAAATATTAATACCAACGAAATGAAAATTTTTACATCAAAATCAAATTCACTGATACCATTGCTATACA
The DNA here is from genome assembly GCF_043381705.1 of Parasteatoda tepidariorum. Lineage (NCBI taxonomy): Eukaryota > Metazoa > Arthropoda > Arachnida > Araneae > Theridiidae > Parasteatoda > Parasteatoda tepidariorum. The sequence continues at coordinate 38,144,874 of NC_092209.1, read as the reverse complement.
ACGAAGCAAATGCTATTTTTGCTAAAATTTTTGCGATGAGCACTCCAATTTTTTATTTAAATATATATTGCTACTAAAATAGCTCGGTAAATGTAAACAAAAAAAACCTTCCAGCTAACACATTGTATCAAATTTAAACCGAGACTTTAAGAATCGAAGTTATCTATGCCGATAAAGCTAAAAATTGCGAATTCTAAAAAGGATCTTTAAAGCAAATCAATAAATGCTATCTTTAGCTAATGGTTGCTGACCTTGAACTATATCTCATCTGTTCCTGATGAGCCATTTTAATAACCTTCATGTGCACTCTGGATATTTTTTTTATTTCAGTCAATTGATATCGGATTACATCTTTCTTTTGGCGAAGGTGACTTTTTTAAATCTGAATATGGGAGCAACAGCGATAATTTCTGTTATTTTTCGGGTTTTTCGCAAGCACAATTGACGTTCGCAAAGTTGGCGAAAATATTAAATGATGTAAACAAGTGCAGAATTTTAGATTGAGAAACAATTGAATAACTATTTCAAAATTCATTTTTAAATTTCATAGAGGTCTAGACGATGGCTGGTTGATACGAATTTCGCACCCGGCTTGCACCGACCTCAGTGTTGGCGTGAAATATGTGATAGACGGATCATGGGTTAGAGTCCTCTTGTCGTCAGACTAACCTTAGGAGGTTCTCGTGGTCTTACTCTCCATGTAACGCAAATGGTTAGTTCCATCAAATAGTCCTCCACGAAAGCAAATTTATCCCAATACTTGATCCAGGAGTTCCTTTGTCTTCTGGATTGGGTTTAAAATTACAAGACTACGGAGTTGAACATTAGTAGTCGTGAACCCAAAAATTCAACGACGGTTATAAAATAAAATAGAGGTCTAGAGAGCCGTGGTGGCTCAGGGGATAGAGCGATGGCCTCCCACTAAACCGGGTTCAAATCCCAGCTATGGCTAGTCGATATGAATCCGCACCCGGCTTGCACCAACCACAGTGCTGATGTAAAATATCCTCAGTGGTAGACGGATAATGGTTTAGAGTCGCCTTGCAATTAGTCTAATCGTGGGAGGTTTTCATGGTCTATCACTCCATGTAATGCAAATGCGGGTTAGTTCCATCGAAAAGTCCTCCACGAAGGGAAATTTCTCCCAATACTTTATTTCTGCCAACACTTGATTGTCTTGTCTTCTGGGTTGGGTTCAGAATTACAGGGCTGCGGAGTTGAACATTGGTAGTCGTAAACCCACAATTGGGTCGTCGGCTGTTCAACGACGGTTATGTAATAAAATATAAGTCTAGATGCCCCTGTTTTTTTTAATTTTCACTGAAAAAATAAATATAAATATTTCATGTAGTTAATATTAGTATTTTAATGGTAATTTATGTTCATTTGACAAAGTTTAATATTAGTATTTCATAGTCCATGCCAGAGGTATAAGAATATAATGGTTTAAAATTGCAGATGCAGAAATATCGATGTATTAGGAAAGTTTTACATTTATGTTTAGAAATATGTAAAAATTAACTTTCAAATTTTAGCATTACTTACAAATTATTACAGTGTAGCACTGTGTTTCCTAGATTTAAAAGAAAAGATTTTTGCAGAATCTAAAATAAAAGTGTCAGAATTAAAATAAAAGAAAGTGATTATATAAATACAATATTTAAGTAATAGTTTTATTAAAAAAACAAATTACCTCAATAGGCGTGTTTTCTTACTATTTACGTTTATTACAAATAATTCATTTAGAAACAATTTAAACAACATGGAGAAATGTTTAGAGAAAGCCAAGGCCCATACAGACTTGTCATGCCAGTGATGTTTTGTCAATGATCATTTGTCACTCCAGAGATAAAATAGTTTCATATCTATAGAAATAATTAAACTATCGTTTTATGCATTGTATTATATTTAAATGTCGACATTTTAAATAGAAATAATTACAGACAATGTGATTAACTAAGAATTGGAATTATAAAATTTATTCCTTATAATTTAAACTCCTGTTTTTCTTCAAATTCATAATGTCATTTAAAGAATTGAATACACAAAATATGAAATTCTTAAGAATGATCATTAATTCATTAGAATAATTCATTTTAAAATGCTTAATAAAGTGTAATTTTGAATTATTCTTTGCAGTTTTCAGAATTGTAAGATGTTTCGGAATAACCCTTATGAATTAATTCTAAGAATTATTTACTACTATAATATTAAAATAATGTATATTTTGAACAATTTCTAACACTTTTTCGTAAACATAATTACTAAAAACTATTCATCCTTATTGTACTGAAATAATACATAATTATAAATAATTAATAGTTGTTTTTCATCATTATGTTGGTGTCTGCCTATTTTGTTTTAATTTATCGGTCATGTGTTGGGTTCGTACGGTTAATTAGAAAAATTAAAAAGTTGTAACAATATTGCAATGATGTTGTTGTTGTAGTTAATTTACGTCGCACTAGAGCTTCACAATGGGCTATTGGCGACGGTCTGGGAAACATCCCTGAGGATGATCCGAAGACAAGCCATCGCAATTTTGATCCTCTGCAGAAGGGATGGCACCCCTGCTTCGGTAGCCCAACGACCTGCACGCGAAGTCGAGCACTTTACGGTAGCACAGTTTAACGAGGACCAATACCGCACACCCTCGGTCCCTACGCAGACTGATCCAAGTGGTCACCCACCCGCACACTGACCGCAGCCAGTGATGCTTGACTTCGGTGATCTGCTGGGAACCGTGTCTTAACGATCAGTCCACTGCGGTACCAGTATTGCAATGAAAAAAATTAAAAATTTCTTTTCATTAGCTTTCATTTTAAGATTGAAAATACGGAACCCTCTTGATTTCACAAGATACATATATTAGAAAATATCAAGCGTAATACTGTATACAAATTTATCAAAATACATTTTATTTTCTTATTTTTGCTCTCACTTTTTAAATTTTTTATTGTTTGAGTAAAAAATTATTTCGAAGTTATCTTAGTAACTTTTACTTAAGATGGTGATGAATAATTTATAAAATAATATTTTTTATCGTTAATCCTAAAAGCAGTTACGACTTATATTTCACTAACCGCAATTTCCAATGTAAAATAACATGACACTCCGTATACCAAACGAATGTTTTTAAATCAAGTGTTAAAGAGCCAATTCTGGAAACTCTCCCGATATCCCGAAGCGGCAGCCTCTATCCTGTCCTTGGCCTTGACCAGATGATGAAGAAAAAGAAAATGCTGCTACGGATTTGGCTGTAGAATGACGTCAGCAGTTGGAAAGATGGCTGGCTGCAATGGGTAAATGTTTCATTCCAATCTGCGCATCGTTCTTTTTATTCTCTTTTTCTTAAGTACTTATGAGAATAATTTTATTAGAACGTCATCTCTCCTTCTAACAGTGTTTTTTTAGAAAGAGTATTAAAAATAGAATGAATGCCTTTGAAATGGAATAAAGGAATAAATATAGATTTTAAGATATCGACTAACTCTATCGATTTGAGATGGCGATAGAGATTTTTTTAATATGATTTTTGTCTTCAATAACTGTTAATTTTAGTTTTTTAAATTCTTTTTCTTCAAATTCATCGAAATGTTATTATATGTGAGGAAAAAAAAGAGTTTATGATCCTTATTTATGATATTATTAATATTGAATTAATATTAAATAGGTTTTGATTTTTTTGTTCTAGACGTAATGAATATCACAATGAACAAGGAATCTGAACAATTTTAACAAAGCAAATTAGATAAATCAAAATGTTCTTTTTTATATGTTCTTTTTTGACAGCATTGATTTTAAAAAACGTTTCAGACTGAACAAAAAATTATATTACCACATGAACAGTGTCTACATTTTAGTTATTAAATTTTTTATAAGAAGTAGAAATATCTCCATTTCATTGTTTATATCATCTGCATGAAATTCATTCTACAGAAATATAGAAAAGAAATTTTACTGTAATTTAACCACTTTTTTGTAAGATATTAGATAGCTTTATTTGTGATCAGGATGTTTTTTATTTCGATCTGCTTTTAGCTTGCATTGATTTTTAAAAAGCATTGTGATTTTTTATGTAATCAGGATGTTTTTTTATTTTGATCTGCTTTTAGCTTGCATTGATTTTAAAAAAAAGCATTTTAGACTGAAAAAAATTAACGTATTATCATAGAAATAACTGCTACAGTTCAGTTTTTATTAAGTTTTCAAGAATTAAATACTAAGCAATTTTAGATAGCTTTATTGTACTAGATATATTGATATTAGTACTCGTTCTGCAGAAGTAGATGAATAGATTTTAGATTGAATTGAATATGTGTACTGTTAGTTGATATGTTCTTATGATATTAAACATTGTCAAAAATTCTAAATTCTTATCCTTAAAAGCTTCCTATTAAATCACTCAAGTAGCCTTAATTTAGAGCAATATGCTATAATAGACACTTATTTTACAGCTGTTAATTTATTTACTTTCCGAACTATGATTTTGGGGAAAATGATAGCATATAAGATAAATTGAAAAAAAAATTTCAAGTAAGCTTTCTTCTGAAGCTAAGTTTGAACTCTTTTATTTATTGTTAATGACTGGTAAAATTGTATTTCATATTAACATATGAATAATACAAAAAGTCTTTCACAAATTTTTTTAATTGTTTTTCAGTTAAAAATAACATTTATGATTCGAAAAAGATAACTGTGCACACACAGATATTTTCTCTTCAATATTCATTAATTTATGTTTATTCATTAACATAAATTTATTTCATATATGAACATAACGAAACTGAACATGTTTAAGAACAATACTTAGTTCATTATATGATGGTTTTTTTGTTTAAATTTTTTCATGGAATTCTTACATTTGTAAGTCTTTTTTTAAAAAAAAAATATATATATGAAATTGATTTTATGCGCTTTTAAGTATAATTATTCTAACATATATACAATTTATGAGCATTACACGCCCCTATTTGTGTATTATAATATTAAGTAATTAAGTTATTGATTCTAGTACTTTCTTTCTTTTTTTCATTCGTTTGTTAGTTATTCTCAAGCCAAAATCGATCTTGTATATTTTGAATTGTTATTAATACAATTTTTAATATTTCCCAGAATAATATTAAGCAACGATATACCTTTTTCTAAAATTCATATATTTATTTATTTTTTTTAAGTCAAAATAAATCTAATATTTCTACCATCCTCTGACGCTACAAGCGGACCTCCTAGCAACAAGATTATTTAATTTATCACCGATTTCATCATAAAAAAAATAATAACTTTAATCTAAAGAATTGCAGTCACTGTACTGTTATCTGCTCTGTTCATTAACAAAAAATTTTTAAAAAAAGAATTAGTACATTAACCCAAAGACACATCTGGGGTATTTTTTAAGAACACACTTAAATTTTTTTTAATGTTTTTTGATAACAACCAATCAGACGTTTGGGTTTTATCTTCTTAGCACTTAATAGGTCATGCATGAACCGATATTATAAGCTAAGTTTATTACCCTGGTGTTTTGAGCGGGTGCGTTATCGGTTAAATTTGATATGCCGTATATTTTCGGGTAAAAAAAAATTATTTTCTCATAGCAAGTTGCTTAAATATACCATAAAGCACTCAACTGGATTTTTTTTCAATAACGGTATAGATTAATATTTAAGGTTGATTCAAGGGCAGTTTTTTCGTTTCTTTTTTTTTTTAATTGCCATCTGTGATGCAAAGTTTTTGAGATTATTAGTTAGATCTCTGGCAATAATAAAATGGTATTGACAGGAATGCTAAGTTTAAAAACGCAGATCCTTGAAAACCGTTTTTTTCTATTTGAGTAAAAAAAAAAATGTACTACTTTCAAAAGATACATTTTTTTAAAATTAACTTGAATAATATTTTATTTGGGCTTAAAACTAATTATTTACTGTTAGCAGTAATTAAACATCGTTATTAGCAATTTTATTGTGTTTGTGTAACGCGGCTATCGATTTATTTTCACAATTTAAAAACTGCAATTAATTATTTATGCACCTTATTAACAATAATAAGCTTACACATTGAAATCCAAAATTTATTATGTACACACTTGCAATAATAAAATAAATTTAATATTTATTACGTTCTAAAATGTATTTATTATTATATTAAAACATATTTAATTTTTATATTGGTTCATGATATTTTGAAATAAAATATATTATAATTTTTACATTATGAAATTTAAAATTTATACTTTTAACAAGTATAATGATTGATAGTATTATAAACTTTTTAATTCTACTTTTTTTTTTTTCTATTTGCTTAATTTTCTAATTGCAAAAGTTTCTAATATATACTTGCAGTAAATTTTAAAAATTTTGTTAAGAATAATTTTTTTTTTAAATGAAGTATTTTCTTTATTTTGAAAAAGACATTTTTATAGAAACGTATTAATTAGATTGAAAATCAAATGTTTGGTAGCAGTAACTTATTATAAATTTATTTTGTCTCCAAATATTAGAATACTTCATTAGATATATCTTCTTTTTTTTAATCCGTTATTAAGAAGTTTTCTTTTTCACGTAGTACTCAAGAAATAGTTAAATTATAATTTAAACTTTATGATGCAGTAGTGCCATCTGTTGATATTACTTCCATTCATTTTAATATGCTAATCTTGTTGCATATTTTTTAAATATTTTATTATATCTGCGTAAAAATTTAAGAGTAATAATAAACTCTGGTTGCTTTTATATTAAATCCAAGCTCAGTAAAATTTCATTAAGTGGTTATCTTTAATTTTATGCTTAATTTAAATTATATTACTTTAATATTCAATTAAAAAAATTAAAAATATTTAGAATGGATTTAATATTATGCATTTTAATATTTTTCTTCAGCGAAAAAATACAGTTCCTAATTAATACAGATATTTTTGGATTTTTTAGATATAAATTACTCGTTGACATAAGATAAAAATGCCTCATGCTTGAGCGCCATCTATCCCCGTTGGCCGAAACTACTAATTCAGGCATCTTCTGCTTGGTGTGTCATTGTACTTGACCTAGATTGGCACTGGGCGGTCGTTATGGCAACAGAGCTCTCAGCATGAGTGTTTGATGCAGAGAATAAGACACTAATGCTTCTATTCCATTGAATGCTTTCCCCCCTCTTTTTCTTTCTGCTTTTTCGAATTTTTATCCATTCGAAAAATAATCCTTTAAATATTTTAATAAAAATTTTTGCTTATTATGGTGAAATATAATGAAACATAAAATAATTATTCCGAATTAAAAATATTTTTTATATTCTAATTATTAATGTTTTATGAAAGAATCTACAGTGAAATATTTTTTTTATAAATATTTGTAATAGTTGTGAGTTATTTTTGATAATATAATAATTTCGATAAGCAGCTTAAGTAAAATACATTTAGTGTAGCACATTTAGTTTAGTACAGCTTCTTTTGTAAAAATAGAATGAAATTTTTTCCTTACATAGATTCATCATTATGATTCATACGCAATGGTCAATAAAATATTTATAGCGGCATTAGCTTTCTTCTTTTGGTGGATCGATGGAACAAACATAATTATTCTTTCAACATAATTATTTATTATTCATAATTATCGCTACTAACATAGCTATTTAGAGAAAAATTTAATTATACCAATTTTAAATCGAATAAAACTACTAAACAAAAAGTTATAATTTGTTACGTGTTCAGTTATTTTTTTTCTTCCAACAAGCTGAACGAGATAAATAGGGCCATAAAGTATTTGTAAGTTTGTATGTCTGTTTTATACATTATTTTTGAACAAGGAATCAAAGTTTTCCAAGTTTGTCCATAATTTAGAACAACTTTTTTTTGCTAATTAGCGCTAAACATAATAACGTGTCATGAAATAAAATCATGACGAAAGAAGTTTTCACAACATTTTATTTTAATAATTGATAATTTTCATAAACTGACTTCTTTTAAAAGTGAACAGTTTTGCACTGCTATTGATTACCCCCCGCCCTAAAAAAATTCGGATACAGATGTGCTTTGATTCTGCTTCAACAAATCTCTCGTTTTCTTTCTTTTTTTTTTATGTATGTTACACCGTAAAAAAAATTCCTGAAAAATTACGGTACAATTTTACGGGGAAAAAAATTCTGTCTAACCGTGATTTTTAAAGTAATATTTTACTGAATCTATGTAATTTAGTAAATATTACTGTAAGAATTTCGATTTAAAATTTTGCTGTAAAAATTGATTTTACGGTATAAAGTACTGGTACTCTGAGAACCGGTATTTTACCGTAATTTTACATGATTTTTTTTCCAGTGTAGAAAAGACGAGTCAGTGAATTGGAAGTTGATTTCACCAGTTTAAATTAATAAAATCGATGTGGCTAAGTTCAGTGGTAAGGCAGAAATAGTCTACAAGAAACTCACAATAATTATTAGTGAATAGTTCCAAATTCTATCGACTAGTTAAAATTTGTACTATTACATTATATTTATTAAATAGTATAAAACCAGCTGAAAACGACCATCAATGTAACATCAATTGCTCATGAGGTCATATTAGTAACTTTTCAAGATATTGCGAGGAAATTACCGCTAAATTATAATTGCAAATCACACGTTCAAAAACCAGAATCTTTCGTCGAGCTCTGCAACTCCTTATGTCATGAATTCTCTTGAACCTAACCTTCAACAATCGACCTTGTTGCAGTGTTATTGCAGAGTTGCAACAATTCTCGAACCGAACAGCGAAACTCTTTCATTTGATTGTACTTGAAAAGAGAGGAAAGTTTTCGAGGTTACAACAACAATGAAACAACAAATTTTGGCCAACAGCCTGGCATCTACTTTTAGCTGAAGGTCTTGACGAATGTATTACGAAACGTATTTAGCCTTGCTAATATATATGGCGAGTACACAAATAACGATTCATTTTCTTTGAAAAAAATCTCTTTTAGACAATAAACGAACGTTTTTATGGCTATTTTTGAATAGGTTTTTTTCCCATTGATTAATTGATGAACTTGACTTTTTAAAAGAAATATTTGAGTTTATTGTGAAAGAATAGGTTTTCATAAAATTTAGTTTGCAAAACCTTTCATATAATAGTCAATGGAGAATATAACAGAACAAATGAATTAAGAAATACAATGAATGAAAAGAACAAAGAAGAAGAAAAAAGAATCCGTAGCTTCCTCGAAGAAGAAAATCATCCTAGATGGCATAAAACAGTACTAAAACGTTTGTTTTGATAGGTACTAAAAATCGAATGAATTCTGATGAAAAATCTAATGGTACTGAATTTCGACTTCAGTACTCTTCAATGTTATAAAAATTCGTACCAAGTTTGGAATGGTGATAATATTTGTAATAAAAAGGAATTGTACCAAAAATCGTACTTTAGTTTCACAGTAATTTGTATCATAATTCCTATAATAGTAATTTGTATCATAAAATAATTTTATTGAATTAACACTACAATAAAATAAAATTTAAATTTTGTTTTATCGTTGTGGGTGCTTAAATGTACTTCGAGCACGAAATTTCGTCAACATTATTAGCATTTTTTAGAGTTGTGTTTTAGCTACTGAGTTGTTTCAACTACTATTGTATAAAATGCATTGTAGTTTGAGACCACAAAGGCTAGTGTAAAATATAGTTTTACCAATGGCTTAGCGAATACGAAAATTTTATACATAATCAAATTTGTAGTAACACATACTTATTACATTTTATTAATTATTGCGATTATAAGTGTTTGGTTGTCATTACTCATTATAAGAAAGAGATCTGAGCTTCATTTTTGTGTTGAAAAGTTGCTTATATATCTTGTTTACTCTTCGTATATCTCATCTTTACATATTTTATAATTTTACTTTATCATTCTATAACACTCTGTCCTGCTACAAGTTTGCATGATTGACAAACGAAATCCTAAATTTTAAGCAACCTTTCCGACTGGCAAAATAAATTAGAACTTGAAGTCGTTAAATTCTTAAAATTACTAGCAAACGATCACGCGTTCTATTTTAGAGCACTTTCACTGGTCACGTGGTTTTAGTGCTGATGCCTCTTTCCTGGTCCAGTTCGCACGTGCCTGCCTCCCTCCAGCTAGAATGATACAATAAAAAAACAGGTGATTCTTTTAACATCACCTATATGAATCGCTTGGTAAAAAAGATACTACAACTTCTACTTCCTCAATGGGGCATTGACCTCCATTCGATTCAGCATTTGCATCCCCCCCAAAAAACGTTTGCTCTCCATCTTCCCTGAAGAGTGCGAGATTACTAGGCCTGGAAATTGGGGTGGGGAAGAGAGAGATGTGCTCCAGTGATGGGCAGTGCTGTTAGTTTGTTTTTTGTACTTAGGTTAGGGCTGTATAGTTAGGGTTGATGACCTACGCGGTGCTATTTGTGGTCTATTGTGACCACCAGGTTGAACATTTGCTTCTTCCGGAAAAGGTTAAATTACGTGGGAGTAATTTACCGACAAAAAGAACGTTTTTTTTTAACTACAAATACTGTTATAAAATCATATTTTATGTTTGCAATTTTATGCTGAGCATTTTTTAAAAAGAAAAGGAAAAAATTGCTTTTTTTAAAACGTGTAATGGTATTAATTAGATACAGCTTTTATTAATGCAAGAACTATAAATATTTTTATTCATGTATGGATTTAATCTTTGTTATATTGCTATTTTGTCATCTTTATTATTTTTGCTCCTTTAATTTCAGTTTTAGCTTTATGTACATTTAGTCATTTTTAATTATTCACATCTTTAGTTTCAATCGGTTTCAATTCTAGCTTTTAGCTTACTACGTGGTTTTTAGTCTTTTTTTATATATGCTGTATTTAGTTTCAGTTGCATCCAGTCTTTGCTATAGACTCATTTAGTTATTTTTATTTATGAACTTTTTTAATGTTTAAAAAAAGTTTGAAATTGATAATTAATTTATAGTGAAAACAAATTAATTTTTATTATTTCTTCTTATGAAATAAGTGCACAGTGCAAATATATTTACAAATGTTTTTTGCACCAGATAATAAATATTAAATTACAAGCGGCATATATTAGTCAGATGGAAAATTCTCATGGTTAAAACAATTTATTTTGCTATTTATTCCAAACACATTTATTTGATTGATTATTATCGAATAAATTTCTAGCAAAAAGTTTTATTTCAAATAAAATTATAATCTATGTAAGTGTAACTAAACTATACTTACATTGTTACAAAGTTATATCGTAGATATTGTTTTGGAGAATTTTCACTTTCAAAAAGGATTAAAATAGTTATTAATAAATATTTTTTTAATCTAAAATTCGAAGTGTTAATACATGTTTTGGAAATCAAATTTTTGTTTTTAATTTTTTTAATGAATTATTATCATTAAGTTTTTAAATTAACAACTTAGTTTTGTTAACTTAAAAATAATAGTTAAGAAACAATACTTATATTCTAATTTTGAAACTTTTAATTATTTCTCAAACGTAATCAATATATTTTCATAAATTTTTAAAGAACTAATAATTTTTATTATTTAAAAATTTATTTAGTTAACGATAAAAACTTATTTAGTCATTGAATTGTAAATTATATTTAATTCTGGATACATAAGTTTTATTTAGTGTTTGATTTAAAAAAAGGATTTAGTTTTTAAGTTTTAAAATTTATTTAGTTATTGATTTAAAAAAATTGATTTTTTAATTGAAATATACAATTTATTTAGTTATAGCTTTTTAAAATTTATTTAGTTATTGATGTATGAAATTTATTTCGTTATTGAATTACACAATTTAGTAATTAATAAGAAAAATTTATTTAATAACTAATTTATGAAATTTTTTTAAAAATACTTAATAAAACGTAGTTATTTATTGAATTGTGCAATTTATTTGTCATTAATATGTAAAATTTATTTATTAATGTATTAAGAAAATTTACTTTTAATTTTACTAAAATTTACTTTTAAAATTTTACTATTTCATTAATTTAAAAAAAATATTTAAATATCATTAACATTTTATCATATTTGTTACCGTACATTACGATAAATTACATATTTATCGTATTTATTTCAAAACAAACAATTCGAAATAAAATTCTGAATCCAAAATGATAAACTAAATCTCAAGAGGACATTGCACCAATTTTTTTTCATACTTAGCAGTGTACCAACTGGAGTGGGAATAAAATAGTGTGATCAGGCCAGTACCTATTTTCAAGGTCCCTCGGTTATTGAACTCATCCGACAAATGATGGGGAAGCCCGAGATGAAGAGGGTGAGGGGGTGAATACGAGAAACATTTGTGGAGTAGGGGTGGGTTATTCGAACCTTCCAGAACACGAGACTATTAAGGTGTTGTGTCGGTCAGGAAGTACATAAAATTGTCCACATCAATAACATGAGCGCGTGGGCTTCTTAAAGAAAGAGTTTTCATCTGAAGAATCACCTCTTTCAGTCGACTTGAGGTTAAAGGTTATAGCAGAGCCGCTACCTCATGATATGTGTAAAATTAAGACTGACGGAAGTAAAATTTGGCAAAGGTGGTGTCGATGAACCTTGGATACAATGTCAGTAAAGCGATGAAAAAAAGAGCACTTTGTTTATTTAAGTCAATGTGTGTCTTGTTGAATTCTACAAAACATTTATATCTTTGATTTACAGTTAAGGAAATTTTAACATTCAAAAAGAATTTATTAGATAGCCTGTACAATTTTTTTATTTTTATTTCCATATCATCAGATGTGAATTTAAAATTTTTCTTCTTCTTTTTTCTTAATTATTATTCGAAATGATACAAACATTTATAAGTTAATCTTGATGAAGTTTTAAAAGTATAAATTAGCTTTCCTTAAATCATACATTCAAAAAAATAGTTTCATCCTTGAATTATATTAATTTACCTTGAACCAGAAAATCATGCAAGTTGCTAAAACCTTAAAAAGTATTAAAATGAATCATAATTTCAGTTTAAGTTAAACAACAATTTTGTGTACAATTTACTATAACTATATATATATATATACTATATTACTAACTATATATATACTATATTACTAACTATATATATATACTATATTACTATAACTGTATGAACAATATTTATGTTTTATTTACCCGATCAATTTTACGCGACATTATGGTTTAACGTAAGCCGTACTGCATTTTACAGGCTTTTCCATTATGAACTTGCATCTTGTAATTCATTTACTATGTAAAAAATTCCGGATCAAATTGCGATAAAAAGTACCGGTACTTAAGGTGCCAGTATTTTTTTCCGTAAGGTGCAATTTTACCAGGAAAAAAAAACAAACTGATATACCGTAATTTTTACAGTGATAATTGCCGTGAAATCTTTGAATCTCTCTAAATAAATAAATATTACTGTAAAAATTACGGTCTCATATTTCCCGGTAGAATTGGATTTTACGAATGATGCACCCGAAGTGCTTTGTACCGTAATTTAATCCGGAATTTTTTACTGTGCATATACAATTTTCTTTTCTGGTTGAAAATTGATATCTTCAAGCAAATTAAACATTTTGGATGCTGTCGGCTTATAATTGTTTTTCTTATCATTTTCTTTGTGAATAAATAATTAAAAAATCTTAAAAAAATCTCGAAAGTTATTGACACCAGGAGTATTTAGAATAAGCGACAAATCTCTAATGTATCTATCTGTAGAATTTATGTATTGTAATGATCTTATATATTGGGGAAAAAATATTATGAATAAACTAATTTAGTTAAAACTTGTTTATACATTTTTTGCGGTTAGGAAATTATACCGTATTCAGAACAATTTTTTCTTAATAAATAAACCATTTAATTTCTCCATAATCCTCCTTTTTTCCTTCAAATTACATAAATTCCATTATAGAAATTAATCGAATTTTTGAAGATTCATATTAATCTATAAAATAAGGTAATGCCGAAATTAAATTTAATGATTCAAAAAGCTAATCAGTTACAGTTGTATTATATAATACTATAAATTATATTAATATAGTTTATATATAATATATATTTGCTATATTTATTAAATTTCATTACAATAAGCCTAGATATTGAGATTGCTAATTAAGTTATTGATTTATTGAATGAATTTTGAATATTCTTGTCACTAATTTTTTAATTAATGAACATTATCATTGAACTTCTCGCTCTTGATCATTATATTTTTTTTAACTAAATAAATAATAAAAACTCGTAAAACTTCCTTTGAGAAATAAATTAGTTTCAGTAATTTTCTAATTTGTTGACAAACTAATCTCTCCTGCTAAATCGGGAATAACTTCCGAAAGGGCCTTGACCTCACCGGAGCAACGCCCGATCGCACTCTCTCCTCAGGTATGCTGCCGGAAGATGGGCTGCTTTTCACAAACAAACAAACAAATATTCCCTCCCACTTCCAAATCGGAAAATATCTTTATCCCAACATATTCACCACAAAGCCAAACGACATTTGCTCGGAACATGGATTTTGAGACAAATCATTTTCTTGTTTTGTATCCTGTTTGTTCTGTATATACTTTCGTTCTTGTCCAGAGTCTTAATGGCGGAGGAAATGGAATTATATCTAACGGATGTCAGTTTTCTTAAAGAGAGAGAGAGAGAAATAAGCAATTGATTTTTACTCCAGCTTAGGTTATTCACTCCGGTGATTTTTCCGTTTGTAAATGAAAAGGAAATTGTTCCTGAACTGTAAGAGGAAGCTTGTCCATCTTGAGGAAATCGTTTGGCGAAAAAATATTCGTCCGAAAATTCCTATTTGTTGAAATACATATTGAATAATAAGTTATGTTAGTTCCTCATCATTTTGAATAAGATTTTACAACGACTTAACACAAAAGAAAGCCAGTGAGAATCAAAAAAAAAAAGCAACTGTTTTAAAGAAATTGGTTTGAATATGTTCTTTAGAAATAAAAGTTTTAAATAAAGCAATGGAAATTTTAATCGTTTTCATAATATAATCATTTATATTCTTTGTTCATTACCATTTGCAAACGATTTAAAAGAAAAGCATAGAAAAAATTTCATGTTCGCTGAAATATATAATTGCACATATAGATTTAAAATCGTTCTAATAGTAAAATAAGTAATTAAAGAAAGCAATCACTTCAAAACAATTAGTCCAAAAAAATTTTTTCTGTAAGTTTTAAAAATAAAACAATGGAAATTTTAATCGTTTTCATAATCATTTATATTCTTCGTTCATTACCATTTGCAAACGATTTAAAAAAAATTCATAGAAAAAGTTTCATGTTCGCTGAAATATATAATTGCATATATAGATATAAAATCGTTCTAAAAGTAAAATAAGTAATTAAAAAAAACAATCACTTCAAAACAATTAGTCCAAAATTGTTTTTTCTGTAAGTTTTAAAAATAAAGCAATGAAAATTTTAATCGTTTTCATAATTATTTATATTCTTTGTTAATTACTTTATTCTGTGCTACTTAATTAAATAACTTTAATTAACATTTCATGTCTGTTGAAAAACATATAACATATACAAATCTGAATCGCTCTAGAAGTAAAAGAAGGTAATAAAAATAATTGCTTAATCAAAGAAAAAGTTTTTAAAATAAAACAAAAGATTTTAATTGTATTTATATCCATTAAAATTATTTGTAAATTGTCAATACGTACAAATTTATATTTAAATAATCATTAAACATATTTGCTTATAATTTAATCTTACTTCAAATTTTTTGAAAAATTTAATGAGCAATTAAATGTTTTGCAAACTATTTAAAAAAAGCAATAATCCGTAAAATGCTTTTAAAAAAAGTTCAACGTAAATTGATAGAGCGTCTAACTACGTTTTGAAAGCAATCTTCGCACTTGCATGTTTTGTCTGTAAGTAAACGAAAAGAACTATGAGTTTTGAACACAAGAATCATTTATTGAAAAAAAAATCAATCTAAAAAGTTAAATGCTATTTTTTTAATTATATATAATGCTTTTTAAACGTTTGAATCAATCTAATTTAAATTCTACGTAAAATGAATGAACGTTTAAATATGCTTTGCGAGCAGTTTAAAAAGAAAATTATTAGCGTAAGAAAATTATTTGCCGAAACAATTTTGAAAATTACATGTTTATACCATTGCTATAATTATTTAGGTTCTTCTTAAATTAAATAGGACGTTTTAAATGCTTTGAAAATTGAAATTACATTGTTTGTATCTTCGTTTAGTGGTCATTGACGAAATAAACTAATATCACACGCAACACATAAGATTTTGAATTCGAATTAAAAATTATCCCTTTCAGAAATATTTTTGTCTTCTTCACATTTTAGGGCATATTATCGCGTTTTATGGCAAAGAAGGTTGCAAAATTGAAATTCCGTCTAACAGTTTAATAGGATAATTCTGAATTCAATTCGGGTTTATATTTCATTACTTCTAAATTATTTATATGTTAGTTTAGAGTTCAATGACAAAATAAATTAAAATTACATGCAACAAAAACAAGAAGAAAAAGAATAATAATTATCTTTTTCAAAGATTCCGCTTTTTAAAATTTTAAATGCATGTTATCATTTTTCATGACTAAGAAAGCCGCAAAACCGAAAATTGGCTAATAATTTTGTTTGATTATTTGAGACCTGCTTTTGATTGCATAAAACTCCTGCCGTCTGTTAGTCTTGTGGTCAATGATCGAAAATAGATTAATGTTACAGGTGCAAAATAATAGGGGAAAAACCTCCCTGTTTCCAAGGACTATCTTAAGGTGAATGCTCAGTTTTATGTTCTTATGCTAGGGGCGCCTGTTCCTTAAACCAAGGACATTCTCTGATTTTCCAGGATACTTGGACCTAAAGGGCCCCTTAGCTGATAACGTCCTCGCTGGGCCTCAGGGGCCCATTATTAGGCAAAAATATTTTTGGCATTTTCCAAATCTTAAAATTGCGGATAAAGTGTTCTGTTGTAAGTTCGAATTATTTCATTCCATATTAAAGTTTCATTTATGAAAATATAATAATTATTATTAAAAGATTATAATAAAAAATTAATTAAAGGTGAAAAGTCAATTCTAAATAAATAAAAAAAGAAACTGATAACTTTGTTAATATTTTTTCAGGGTCCGAAAGTAACGGTGACCTCTTGGTCCGAGGCTACTGAAATTTAACTCGGACAATCACAAAATAAATTATAAATGATCCCCAGGATTCGAAATCAATATTAAAGAACGCAGTTTTTTTTTAAAATTTATTTATTTTTTTTAATTTAAGTTTTGTATTTTGGTCTGTTAATTTGTTACAAAACACACGGAGAAAAAAATTCTGGTTAAATTATGGTATTGTATAGTAATAACATTTATGGTAAAAATCCCCATAGTTCTTATTAGCACACACTTAGTAAAAAAATGCATAATTTAAAATTAAATTTAACCGAATAAATGGTTTTTATTCCATGCTCTAAGATTGGAACAAAATTGACAAAAATTATCCAATTTTACAACATTTATCAAATTTTATCACATATTCAAAAACCATATTTTATTGTTAGTTTTACAAAAATCATTACCAAAGTAGTTCGGTAATAATTACCGAGATTTTTAGTCTTCCCATTGAGCCAGAAACACGGTAAATTTTACCATAATTTGGTAGTTTTGACCATACTTTTTCTTAGTACACAGATTTCATCATAATTATGAACATTACATATTCTCTGTATGTTCTGAACATTACATATTCTTCTAGCATGTTAGCAGGGGTGTGTATCCCTTGAAGACATTTGCTGGCATGTTTATTTTTGAAATTTCGTTTGGTTTTCATTTTAGTTTTCTCATATTAATTTAAATTGTATATATTGTAATTTTACATCTAATTTCACTTTTTCAAATCGAATAGGGATAAGCAAATAGACCATTAAAAATACGCACTGACTAGTAATATCCTTTAGTTACTTA
Organism: Parasteatoda tepidariorum; assembly: GCF_043381705.1. Classification (NCBI taxonomy): domain Eukaryota; kingdom Metazoa; phylum Arthropoda; class Arachnida; order Araneae; family Theridiidae; genus Parasteatoda; species Parasteatoda tepidariorum. The sequence goes on along the minus strand of NC_092209.1, from coordinate 38,126,951 downwards.
ATAAATTAGTGACTAAATTTTCTTAATTTCCATTTCGCTCCGTTTTCCGTTTTTTCTTTTGATTGAGAAAAACAATAAGTTTTCCAATCATACTAAGAGAAAAAAGTAGACCTTTTACCGAAAAAAAATGTATTTCTGAACGTTTCTGGAAAGAAAACTGTAGAAAAAAATCATATTTCTGAAAAGATTGTTAACTTTCGGATAAAATGAGCACCTGAAAATAATATTTCTGAAAAGATTGTTAACTTTCACAAGTTTCTTTCGGATAAAATGAGCATCTGAAAATAATATTTCTGAAAAGATTGTTAGCTTTCACAAGTTTTTTTCGGATAAAATGAGCACCTGAAAATAATATTTCTGAAAAGATTGTTAACTTTCACAAGTTTCTTTCGGATAAAATGAGCACCTGAAAATAATATTTTTGAAAAGATAGTTAGCTTTCACAAGTTTCTTTCGGATAAAAATGAGCACCTGAAAATAATGACGTCTGAAATGAATGCGTAATTGTCTCATAACAAACGTAACATTCTATATAAGTGAAAAATAACGAATTGTTCCTTATTCTTTATCACGAATTTCAGAATAAATGGAATTGAACTTTCCGAACGATTATTTTCATTTCATAACTGTTTTAACGTTTACTTTTCCAAATAAATGCATCTGAAAAAAAAATTAGCACGCGTCTCTTTGTTTATGAAGTTTTCATTTGCATACGGCCATTAACCCTTTTTTCTTTAGGAATGAAGATTCAAAGCAGAGACCAATTCTTGATATTTGTTCAGCTGGATATTGCGAGATAGCATGAAATATGTTAGTTGAGGGCAACGTATGTTTTATATCTGTCCTTTTAGAACAAAAAAAAAATGTAGTTCACACTCTTTGTCTCTATTTGAAGGGGTTAAGGAACTATATTTCCTGATAAGCAATTTACTTCAAAATTTAGTATCAATACGGATGATTACTGATAATTTTTTTTGTAGGTGTCATTAAGTACATACTGTTATTTTGTTACTTAGTTTCATTTATTTTATATAGTAATATTATTTTATAACTTTTTGTTGTATAATATTATTTTATATCATTTTTTCTTTCAATTTTTATATCGTAGTCAAGTTTATTACTGTTATAATTGCTAATGGGGGCTTGGTATTAATCTGTTCAATATATTACCAAACAGAATGATATATGATATTAAAAAGTCTGTTCTATATCTACTTTTGTAAAAATGAATAAATACATAAAATAAATAAATAAGATAAAGATATAAAGCAAATATATAAAAATTAATTTATAAAATAAATAAATAAGATAAAAATATAAAGCAAATATATAAAAATTAATTTATAAAATAAATGAATAAAATAAAGAAATAAAATAAATAATTTTGATTTACACTCTTTTCCTTCAGTTAAAAGATTAACAAACTACGTTTCTCAACAAATAATAATTTATAAAATTTAACAATTATCCTGTGTTTTAGAGATTTTTTTGTGCACATTCTTATTGTCTCATGCATTTTTTTTTGTTCTTTTACTTTACTGTTATTTTTTTTTAAATATATTTCTTAAAAAGCAGCAATGCTTTTGTTTTATTGCTCAATATAAAAAATTTTAAGCATACACGAAATTGTGTACTTACGTACGCCAGAAATTAGTGGAATAAAAGTATCACTCAATTGTAAAGTTTTAAAAATTTGCATTGAGTTCTATGAAAATGTTCTCTAATTTAAAAAAAAATATTGTAATCGATTACAAGTTAATCAAGGTGTTTTCTAATCACCACCCTTAGTATATATTTTCAGATATCTTACTAAAGTATTACCAATAATATCTAAATAATACTATTTATAAAGAGCAAATTAAGTGAATTGCAAATTAAGTGAATTTTTATTGCGAATACTTCTTAAGTGAAAAGTATTTTTTTTAAAATTTTTTTAATTATATAGATTTTGTAAAAACTGCTTGAAAAATTTAAAAATTAGGAACGTATTCAAATTAATTTACCTACAGAAACGTTTGATTCATAATAGTTTTTCCTTAAAGTATGCATCTATCAGTCACCTCTATACCGAAAAAGAATGTGGTCAATTTGTGGTGTATAGTAATGACATTTCTAATAAAAAAAATAAAAATTAATACTAAATAAAAAAACAGCATAATTCTGGTAAATAAAACCAAAATATACGATCTTTAATCCATTAATTTTATAAATTTTCCGTTCATATTGTAACAATTTACCAAAAATTCTGGTTTTCAAAAATATAGTTTTTATTGGCACAGATTGAGTAAAAAATACAAAACTGAAGAGGAAATTCAACCGAATAAATGGATTTTATGCTATGCTTTAAGGTATCATAATAAAATTATTAAACTCCATCAAATTTACCAAATTTTATCACGTTTCATAGAACATTATTTGTTAATTTTACCAAAATCATTACCGAGGCGCTTCGGTAAAAATTAGCTACCTTTTGACTTTCCCAAGAGAAGAGCCAGAAGCTCAGTAAGTTTTACCATATTCTGGTAAATTTGAGCAAACATTTTTGTCAAAGTGGTTATTATTCAGAAAAATCATTCATTCATATATATTTTTGGATAATACGGTTTCAGATGGATTCCAGGACTATTCCGGGTAATTGTATTTATTTATAATCTTCAGCTGGCACGTGCATCCGATCTTGAAAAAAAGACGAATTTGCATTTTTATATTTTCATCTCCTTTTATATTATTTTCACCGTTACGTAAGAAACGCCAAAACAACTTCTGCTTTCTTTACAAACAAATAGACGAGGAAAAGCTAAAAATACGGACATAAATCTTTTCCTCTATCTACAATTCTGTTATTGAATCGGAGATGAAACTGCTGCAGGGGTCGGGCACACTTTCAGATGATAAACAGCAGATTTTTAGTTGAGGTGAAAGCGCACAGCCTTCCAGTGAAAGCTGCAAGTGGTAAAAATAAGTCCATTGGATCACGAGCCTCGAAAACCACTTTTCCGACTGACAGAAGGGAAAGCAATCATAAACACAAACAGCTGGACACGAGATCGACAGGAAAAATAGACTTATTTTTACTCGTGCCAGCCACGCGATAGCAGCTGAATAAGACACGCTTCTCGCAACAATGCTCCTCAAGGCTAGAAAACACATAAAAACCGTTCCTTTTTTTTTCTGCTGTCCCGTCCCACTAGTCAAAGGGGGTAAACAGACGAAAAGTGCCGTTATTTTGATGTTATGCTATCCCCTCGTGTTATTTTCAATTTCGGTTTTTATTACAATTCCTTTCCCTTCTTACAAGAAATAGAAAAAAATATTTCTGAGTGGAAGTTGTAGTATTTTTTTTGGAAGATTTTTACTGACGTGTAAACATGTAATTAGGTATTTGCTATTTCCGGGCCGCCTTTCAATTTTCGCGCCTGCAATCCTGTGGCTTGCACAGTTCATTGCAAAATTCAATCTTAGAAAGGAAATGTTAAGATTTAGCTTGACATGTAGGGTCATTTCCTTAGATGTGTTTTGGCTAGCAGTATTGGCTAATTTGCTTAGCAGATGTACACAATTTTCCTTCCACCGATATCTGAATGACAATTCAGATATCGGTTGGATCAATTGTTTAAATATAACTTTTTCTGGTAAATTATTGTCACGTTTTTGATGCTGGTAATTAACAAGTTATACTCGTAATAAAACTTTGCATGCATTGCTTTACATTATTTTTTCTGATAAGGGTTTGCATAATACCTAAGTAGTGGAAATTTTAAAACTAATTTTAACATATTTCTCAAAAACATGTAATCGTGAGTTTTAATTTAATTATATATTTTAGCATAACAGAGTTTTGAATGCTTTAACTCACATAAATGATAATGATTCGAAAATTCTATTGAAAATTAAGCTACTCACAAAAAAATAATCAAAATAAGTGTCTTATTTGATTACAATGTGAAAGTAATCAAATTCTGCGAAATATGTCAAAAATATTTTAGATACATGTAACTTATTTCTCAGAAACATGTGCGTTTGAACTTAGTTTCAAATTATAGCATAGCACGTGTAACTTAGTATATGATTTAATGAATTATGAATGCTTTTGAAATTCACTCAAATAATAATGAGTCGTAGATTCTGTTGGAAATTAAGCTACCCTTTAAAAATAATCTTAATAAAAAATCAGATCTGATAACGGTACAACGGTTAATAACAAAATACTTAGAAAAAATAAAAAAGTCATTTTGTTTTGTCAGCTTCACGTTCTACGAGCTTGCAAGGTTAACAATCTTTACTTTTGATTACTGATTTTATTTTGTAGGTTATTGTCCATGTCTAAATGTTATCGGTTGTTTTCTAAAGTTATGTTTATCACACGTCGACCGACCTGTTGAAGGTATTGCTCTCTTTGTAATGATAACTTTTTATGTGAATTAAGCAGTTTCTATTTAATCTGACGCCATAAACATCAAACTAAGAATTATAGGCTGCTAAATAATCTTGTATTAGAAACGAACGATAATAATAAGTATTAGATATTAACTTGATTTACACAATTTATGTTTTTAACTTAGTAAACCACTTAAATTATAACATATTAAAAAATTATAACACTTGAATGCTCCGAACTTCCAAGTTGCTGCTTATGTAAAATAGAATAACTCTGTAACATTCTTATTATGTATATTTTACTTTAATAATTACATTATACTCCACATTGTAAATAATTTAAATATTCTGGATATTTAAATTAAATACGAATTAATAATAATTCTGCTTCTTAGTTAATAAGTATTTTTCGTTTCGGTAATAAAAATTATATAACTAAATTTTTAATTTGTTACTAGACTTTAATGGTCGAATCAGCAATTTAGAACTTAAAACAATTTCTGGTATTTTTATTAGTTAGAAATTCGCAAATTTTACTATCAGCAATTTTTTTAAAAAAATAATGCACTATTCTTTTGGTAAATGCGCTCTTTTTGTTTATCATTTCTTAGAAACAGTTCTTTATATTAAATTATATTTTTCATATAATTCGTTATAAAAAGTACGGTTTAGTTTTCGTTTTAGAACTATTGATCACTTCGTTAGAAACTTAGAATTTTCAATGAAGAATGAAGATAAATTTTAGCATATTAGTTATTATATTAGTATTTAGTATATTAGTATTTAGTATATTAGTATTTAGTATATTAGTTATTATATTAGTTATTATATTAGTTATTATATTAGTTATTATATTAGTATTTAGTATATTAGTTATTATATTAGTATTTAGTATATTAGTATTTAGTTTAAAAGCTCAATTTATAGCAATTTAACAATTAAGATTGAGATTAAGTTAATTTGAATGAAAATTTTAATTTCAATATCAACTTTATATATCTAGCATTTAAATTTTAACGAAATATACGTATTAAATATTTACATATTATTTTCATAACTGAAGTTATAACTTATATAATTAAATGAGAAAATGGTATTACTTTTTTCAAGTTCAATAATTTATCAGTAAACATTTTGATATCCAAAATTGCCATTTTAATGCATACTAAATGAAAAAACTAGCTCGCTACAGTGTAACATATCTTTAATGTGACCTTTTACAATGTTTTCTCCTGAGGTTTTAAGATGCGTCTGGGCAAGTGTCTAGCCTTGTCTGGAAAGAATTTGGCGTAGCAAATTTGCCACAATGTTTCTGATATCAAGTATACAAAATTAAATTTTTGTCTGGCTGATATTAAATTTGTTTCTTTGTTCCAACCTGGCAATAGGCATAAACATGTGAGAAAAAAATGAAAAAAGTATTTTTTGTAATTTTTTGTTTATTTTATTGGCAGTTTCATAGTCTAAAAGAGTAATGCGCAAGAAGACAGGTGAAATCGATTTTTGCGTTGTCATGGAAACGCAAATCACTTATTGTTTCCGTCTAGATATCGTTTTCTCTGATTAAAATCCGAGAGTTTTTCGAAATTTTAATGCTTAGTCAGAACGCAACAATTTAAACATGGAAAAAAATGTTTTTTTTATTTCTGTTATTGAAACAATTTAAGTCATAATAAAAAGTTACAGTTAGAAGTACAATTAATAAAAGGTAACAAATAGTAACGAAGAGATAGATGGTTTACGTTTAAAGAATGAAATTAAATGTCTCTTTTTTTTTCTATTGCTTAAATAAAATGTTAGAATTAAATTGCTATGGATAATTCATTATTATAAATTAAATTTCTTATAAAAATTGTGTATACTAACTTAGCTTAAACTTTAAAGTAGAGGAAAAAGTAGCCTTAACAATATTTTATATATTCTGAGGTTTATTTCACCTATATTTTCTCTGAAAAACAAAAGCACTGTCTAAACTAACAGTATATGGTAAAACATACCGTATTTATGACTCTATAGGAGCACTAAAAAGCTCTGTGTTTTTACCGAAGGGCTTTGGTAATGATTGGTAAAATTAACCGTAAAATTTGATTTTATAATGTGGTAAGAAATTTGGTAATTTTATCATGATACCTTAGAGCATGTCATAAAATCCATTATTTGGGTAATTTTTAGTTTTGTATTCTTTACTATATGTGGTAATAAGAACTATAATTTTGAAAACTAGAATTTCTTGTAAACCGTATATTTCGCATAACAACGGTTTAAATACCGTATATTTCGGTTTTATTACCAGAATTATATTGTTGTTGTTTTATTCTAGAAATCCCTATTATGATAATTTTACCTGAATTTTTTCTTCCTTGTATTTGCGTAAAAAATGTAATTTGTTTGAATAGCCAGAATTTCTAGGATAAACCGTTGCTAAAAGAACGGAAAAATTAACCAATTAAATGGTTTAAATAACATATATTCTGGTTTTAATACCAGAATTATTGTTTTTATTTTATACCAGAATTGTCAGTACGGTAATTTTGTCAGGATTTTTTTTTCTCTATTCACCTATACTTTAAAATTAAAGAAAAAGAAATTGGTAACTTTATTTTTTTTAAATTAAATAAAATTTACTATTTATTAAAAAAACAATAACTTTATTTTGCTCGAAGTCTTGCTTACGTCACGTTTGTTTGGGTTTATTAACCTCTTCTGTGGGACTTGGCAAGGTTGTGCAACGTGCCATTGACCTCCTTAACGCTCTAAAAAGTTTCCATCTTTCTGTTGTTTTTTTTTCTTCTTCCAAATTCTTTTTTATTATCCTCTCTCTTTCCTTTCCTCTGCCGTGAAAGAGAATTGAGATTATCCATTGGTTTTTGTTTTAACTTAATCCCAATTGCTTCAATGAAATAATTTTAATCACCTATTTCGCACATTCCGGTTTTCTAATCTCTATTTTGTGTTGGAATTATGCTTTAAGTCGATTCAGCGAGTTGAGCAAAAACTGAGTAAATAAATATCTTTGTAGAAGGTCATTGAACCTTTTAAAATCTAAAATTACTACATTTGTTGTTTAACAAATTGCATATTGCTTAGATGTTATACAAATTGCTTAGATATTGGGGAAAAAATTTAAAAAAAATTATTTACTTGTCCTGCAGTTTCTTTGAATTTTAATTTTATGTTTCTTCAAATTTTATGTTTATTAAAAAGAAAATTTTATTGTTATGAAAAAAAAGAAGAATTAAAATCAGTTTTTGGGATCTTTAGAAATTTATCGTATTTTTGTTTATATTTTAAAAATACCGCATTTTAGCTTCTCTTCAATACTGTTAAACTGTAGGCAAATTTATTATCAATTTTCTGCAAAAAAGTCTTTAAAATGGTTAAAAACTAAAAGTTTTGAAAACGTTTAGATTATTATTGCGCGTTAAAAGCAGATCTTTGGAATTAATAAGAAAACGATTTTGAATGAAGCTATCTATAAAATCGCTCGTGGTTAATGTATTAAATGTCTTGAATTTTGATTTTTTTTTTCAAGCAGTTTAACTTCAATGTCCCACTTTTTAAAAAATATAAAATTTCATTTGCGGAAAATCCACTAAAATCATCTTAAATAAAAATAGTTTAAATATTTTGAAATATCTTTTTGTATCTAAATATATGTATGACAGGAAAAAATTTCTTATTGCTTAATCTACATGCATATGCATATATGAAATAGATATAACATGTGTGTGTTCTGCGTATTCAAAATATACTTTAATATATTTATAGTATATTTTTGTTTTGTTTTTATAAATATAACATTAGATTTCAGAATGATGATCAAAATTATATATTATTTTTCAACTGAGTTTTTGGAATAATTTGGTTTCTTAATTAACTTACTCTACCAATAATAAAAAAATTATGAAAGCAAAACAATAATCACAATATAATTGCATTTAGAATTATTTTCATTTTCAACCGTTGAAATAAAATTTAAACTTATCCTATGTTATAACCTATTATGCATTTCACCAAAAATACTTTGATTATGTACTTAGATTTACGTAAAATTTTTATATAACCGTTTTATAATACTTTCGTTTTTCTCCACAATGATATAACACGCGACAGTATGGTATAACACGCGACACGCGATTAACCTCACCTCGCATTTTTGCGTCTTGTTTATTTCTGTAACAAAATCAAGCATAATAATTGCAATATTTTTCTAATTGAAGCCAATTTTTAGAACTGATAACTGAGCAAAGAATGCTTTCAATCAATGCTTGCTTTAATACTATCATCTTAATTTTAAAAGCATTACACGACGAAGGAAATTCTGGTAAAATTATCATAAATGGCAATGACATTTTTTTGGTACAAATAATTCTGGTTAATAAACCGAAATATACGGTATTTAAACCATTCATTTGTTCGTTTTTTCCGTTAATAACAGTTAACCGAAATTATAGTTTTCAAAATTATTACAGCTCTTTTAATACCACACATATAGTAAAAAACGCAAAATTAAAGAGTAAATTTAACCGAATAGATGGTTTTTATGCGATGCTCTAACATCAAGATAAAATTAATATTTTTTCCACTTTTATAAAACCATACTTTATTGTTAACTTTGTCAAAAGGATTATTGAACAGTTTTGATAAAAACTACCGAGCTTTTTTGGTATTCCCATAGAGCTAAAGACACGGTGAATATTACTATATTTAGCAGTTTTGACCGTACTTTTTTTTTTCAGTGTGGAAATTGAGTTCTTTTTTTTTTTCTTTTCTTTTCTTAGTACGTCAACAAATGAGATTTTTATATTATTAAACTGTTTTACTTTATGTACTTTATTTTATGTAGAAAAATATTACAACATTAATAATATTCCACTTTCGATTTTTTTTCTCACCCTGAAGTCAATGTTTGATCTCGTTATGTGGTCAAACACGCGACGTCAAAAGCCATTGACCCCATTTTTAAATAGCCTCAACCCGTGTTGTGTGTGTGTGCTTCCGCGTTTTGCGTTTTCTAACAACCCTTAACTCTATATTTTCAAAAATGAGAACGAATGATTAATTAATTTAGATTTCGTGGCTTTTTACTTTTATACCTTTTTTTTTTTTTTTGAAAGAAAGTGTAGAACTTTTTGTTTCAAAAACCTATCATCGACATTGTTTTAATTTTGAAAAATTTTTAACGATAAAAAAATTAAATAAGAAAAAAATAGTTATAATTAAAAGATGAAAAAAAAAAGATTTTACGATAAAAAAGTCATTTTTTTTTTTTTTGCATTCTTTTAACCATTAAAAACTAATTGTACATTAAGTTCGAATTGTAACTTTAAATAATTATTTTTGATTGTTTAAATAAAGTTATTCTTAATTCTAATGAATGAAGTAGTTGTTTTCAATTTAAATGAAGCAAAAACATAATATTTTGAAGGTTAAGATATTTACTATGAATTTCTTTCGCATTATTTTTTAATTATTAAGCATAGCTACATTTTATAGCTCAAAAAGTTTTAAGTTTAAATCATTAACTTTTAACTGTGCAAATAAACTTAAAGTTTTTAACTTTTTGTATGAAGTAGTTGTTTTTAAATGGTTGAATAAAATAGTCGTTTTTAATTGTTTAAATAAATCATTTTTAATTGTTTTAATAAAGTTGTTTTTATTTGTTTAAAAGTAGTGGTTTTTAGTTTTTTTTTAATTCGATAGTAGTTTTTAATTGCTTAAATAAATAGTTATTAACAGTTAAAATATTTTTAATTGTTTATAATTTTTAATTGTCTAAATAAAAGAATTGTTTTTTATTGTTTAAAAAAATCAACCCTAAAAAAAATAGAATTTTTTATTTAGTGAATTAAATTAATTTTTTTTACAAGGTTAAGATACTTGACGATAAATTCCTTTACATATTTTTTATTTATTAAAAATATTTGGCATCATTTAAGTCTTGAATTGTTTAAAATTTAATGTTTTTCACAATTGACAAACAATTGTTTTTTATTGTTTAAAAAAATCAACCTTAAAAGAAATAGAAAATTGTTTTTATTTAGTGAATTAAATTAAATTTTTTTTTTATTTATTAACAATATTTGGCAAACTTTAAAACTTGAATTGTTAAAAATGTAAAGTTAAAAAAAAAATTTGATCTTTTACTCTTGATATATTTCCTAAGTTGAATGATCTTTAAATAATGAAAGTTTTTATTCTTATCTTTTTTTTTAGCGCGTTCTTCATTTATTGCACACTAGTAAGCAAAAAGTATGTAAATAGGTGTTGATAACCGCTCATTATGGTAACTGATCTAAATGTTCAAACTAGAATAAGTACTTCCGCATAGCATTTAAATTAAATCCCAACAGTCTTGGTTTCCCTGATGCCATTCAACTAAACCTAATTTCAATTGTTCATAAGTAAATATATACCTTAGTGCTTATGCGGAAGGAAGAAGATAAAAAAAATCTGATAACGTTTCGTCCTTGTTTCCTTTGATGGTACAACTAAGTACTGATACAGACTTTAATTGAAGACTGGAGTTAAATGTTTTGCTTCGCCAGTTTTTATTACTCGAATATGTTGGCTGATTATAATATTAGATAAATGAGAAAAAAATGTTACAGTGAGAATATATTAAAAAAATATACATTATAATGGGTAAGGTAAGTGTTATCGTAGGGACAAATTGGATATTGAAATATCAGTTATTGAATTCGGCTATCAGCAATTTTAATCATACAATTTGAATACACAGATTTATCATTTTAAATTGCTTTTGCTATATATAATATTGAATATTGTGAAAAGTCTGTCAAGTTTAAGAAAATTGGATGAATTGAGAACAAAGATTAATTAAGTAAATAAATACCTTGACTTTAAGGTATATGAAATTTAAAAGCAAAAAGAAGTTATTAATGATTTTAGTCTATTTGTTTCTGTTTTTTTAAATATACTAATTGATTTAAGTATTATTATTATTGTTTATTTTTTTAAATTATTTGAAAATAACACCATTTAATTGTTTTAAATTTTTGCCGGTCAACTGAATGCAGAATTATATAAATTCGCATTTGTAATTGGGAAAATTTATTGGGATGCAGGTTATTATGACGAACTTATATCTTGACTAAATAATGATTATAAACGTAATCTTCCCCTAATTTTATTAAAAATAATTTATAAATTAGTAATGGTAAAACTTATCGTATCGTGATTCAGATTTCTTTGTGTTGTATAAAATAGAGACTATGAGCAATTTTTTACTAATTTCATAAATAAAATTTATTTTTTTACATAAAAGTTTTACATGCGTAAATTTTTTTTGAAAAAAGCTAGCATTTTAATTATTGAAAAAAATATTTATAAAACTAGCATTTTAGTTATTTTGATTTCTGTGAGTTAACTGATATCACTAGTTGCTTATCATCTACTTTTATACTTCCTATACATTAGAAAGTGTATTGGAAATAGGAAAATTTAAAGGGGGGGGGCATTTAATTTTAGATTTAAATTTAACTATTAAAAAACATTCTGAATAAATTTGACTAATTTTGCAACTAAAATTTACTTACACTTAAAATTTATAAATAATTATTGTTTTAAAGAAATGCCCTTTAGTTATTTAAATTTTTGAGAGTTAACTGACTTCACTACTTTGTGCAGAAATTTCTAAGTTAGTAGACGAATTTCTAAGTTACTAGACGACTAGGAGCGTCGCCTTCAGTTGAACGGACATTGAACCGAAGGGCTCAGAGCTCAATCACCTTTCGAAAGATGGCTTTTTCTACGATTGGCTTTAAAATGGCCTTTTTCTAATAATATTTATATTGCTACCATTATATATAATGTCATTTTGGAACTTATTAGGCAATAGCGATTTACTGTTGACATATACACATTACTGTTAAAGTCTTTTCAAAACAGACAAAAATAAACATTTGTGAATGTATGTTTATGGAAAAAAATGCATGCTTATTACCTTCTAGTTAACTGTCTATTTTACTGAAAAGACAAATAACTTTTTAAGATAATTATGTATTCATGGTAGCACTTTCTACAATTATGTAATATCGGAGGAAAACCACGAAAGGTTGAAGATATGGTAAAATGAATGCGATCTTGTTAACTAGTATTCAAACGCTAAAAATATAATTACCATATTACTTTACGAAAGTATTGTTAATTATTATTGTTATAATTAACTTAAAAAATTATTTGACTCTTAAATATCCCATATAAACACAAGAAAATATTTTGTTACTTGTTAAACTATTTTCATTTATCTTTTTATTAAATAACTCAATGATTTACTCTTGTTTTACAATTTAGTGTTTTTCTGTATTTATAAGAATTTCGTTTTAATGCTTTTTTCCCGTTATATTTAATCTAAATAAAGCTTCATTATTTATTTATTATTTATGTTGTAAAATAAAACAGTGATACTTTAGTTTTTGTAAAAGAATTGTTAATGTTTAATATAAATAGTTGTCAAAATTGTAAATTTTTTAATTTGTTAAGAAAATGATTTTATTTTAAAAAAATTAAATAATTTTAACAAATTGATAATTTTTATTTTAAAAAGCTTAGTATAATTGGTTTAGATTTAAAAATAATTGCATTGCTTCTTTTCATTAAAAGCTCAATTTTTTTATCGCAATTTCTATGATTAGTTACTAGCTATGTCATATTCTTACTTCACTCAACATTTAAATCGAATAAACAATTGAAGAAGTAGCAATTCAAAAATTAAGTTCCAGACACAATAAATTAATACAACCAAGAATCTTACATCATCCTGTCTCGTTAAAATCGTTGCGTGTTTCTCCCTAATTTTTCTATTCTAATATAAAAATTTATCACTGCCATAGTCAGTTTGATTTTAGATTTAAGATTGGCTTTTAGATCGAAAATTTAAAGGTACCTAATAGTTATCATTTATTATGGTTAGTATGATTTATTGCGCTCTTTTAGTTCAATTTTTAAAGAAAATTGTGAGTTGATTAACAATAATGTGAATTGCAAATCAATAAATCATAAGTCAACAAGAGAAATAAGGAGATCTTACCATGAATTACAACTAACACAAGTCAATCAAATATAAGAGAAATTAAGAGATTTTACCATAAATTACCCAGTTGTAATAATTAACAGAATATGTTGCTATGTTAACCATTGAATCGATTCTATACCTACAGTTTCTCGTGCGTCTGTGAGCAAATTTACGATTGATTTTGTAAAACATAAAATTTGACTATGATTGAAAAAGATCAAATAAAATCAGTCATTCTCAATAATGTGAAAAATAGTTAATTTATGAGATTAGTTATTAAGTATTAGTTTCTGTATTTCATGTAAATGTATTTCATGTCTACGTCGAATAAGTGCTAAAGTTCAATAAAAAAAAAATAAAAGAGACTTAGATGTTATTCTAATGCATGTCAGTAAAATAACTATTGGAATATAAGCGATTTCTAAACATTTTTTTTTTTTAATTTCCTTTTTTTTATTACATAATAGCTTGCATTTTTGATCATGGCTGCCTCGAATTTAATGAGTATTAAACGGTTTAGCGAGCAAATTATTCTATCTCATTATTATCCTATGGTCAAAACTACCTGAGTATGGTTAAACTCACCTTTTTTCTGGCTCATTGGGAACAACAAATGCCCAGTAATTTTTCCCGAAGCGCTTTGGTAATAATTTTGGTAAAATTATGATTAAAATATATATTTATTATATGTAATAAAATTGGGTAATTTTATCAAGATATATTAGAGCATAGCATAAAAACCATCCAATCCGTTAAATTTAATTTTCAGTTTTGTATTTTTACTACATCAGCTGTTATAAGAACTATAATTTTGAAAACCAGAATTTCCTGAAAACCAGAACTGAAAAATAACAAAATAAATGGTTTAAATACCGCATATATTGGTTATTAATACCAGAATTATGTTTTTTGTTTTTCTTTTCTCCGTGTGCAGCTGTATCTATTTTTTGCCGTTTTCTTTTAAAATACTTATATTTTCCTAAAATATTGAGAATTTTTTTTCATTGAACATTTGGCATTTTCTTAAATTTCAGAGATTAGTATTTAATTAATTATTGGTCGTGTTATTTACTTCAATTTATATTTCAACTGAGTTTAATCAAGATATTTGACAGTATGTTTTTTAAATCGACATTCTTATAGAAACAGACGATGCAGATGATATGAAAATTGTGGGAGAAGGACCATTGTAGATAACCTTAGCTCAGAATGTGTGAGAGTGCTGAGGTTAATGCACCCCTTGTGTCAGCGACCCCTAGTTTCAGATTTCTTCCGCTTTCTATAAGGCCCAAATACGCCCTCGCTTTTCGTATAAAACTTTTTTTTGATCTGGTATTAAATATTTTTTATTACTTTTAACTATTTAAGCGAAACAGATGATTATTTCCGTATTGATATTTTTACTGTTATCGTACCTTAAGTTCAAAGTTGTTATATTTCGTTAGACGCAATTTAATGATATTTTTGTAAATTTATTTTTCAAGATGCAAAACTAATTTCAAGATACATGTTTTTTTCCTGAAAAAATAACATGTAAAATGTTTTGCTGCTTTATTTTACTTACTTGGCAGTGATGTATAAGTTAATCTTGAGAAAAAAATCGTTTAACTACTTTACTATCAAAACAAACTTATTAATATAGTATAAATAAGTGAAATAAATTTTATATTACGGTTTGGAATGTTATAACAAAAATAAATATCAATTTTTATAATATCATTGGAAAAGCTTTTTTTTGTGTGTGTTAGTAGATAATCAAATAAACACTAATTGCAGATCTATCTCAAAAATATGTATATTTGGACATATTATATCGTAAATTATTAGATAAGTGATCCTACCAAGAAAAATTTATATATATAAGTGCTTTCTTTAAACATAATTTATTTAAGAAATTTCTGTTCAAAAAGTATAAAATCAAGATATATTGAAACGAAAAAACTAATAATTTATTTTAAATATTTTTTTAAAAGAACATTAATTGTGAAACGCAGAGTTATATAGACACTGATTTTAGTCCTATAAGTAAAAAAAAAAATAAGCCTGATTTTAAAATTTGTCATTAAAGAGCAATTATGCCATAAAATTATTTAGAAATGCATTAAAACGCAATTTAAAAAATTTTACGAATTAAATTAAATTTTCTTGATGAATTAATTCATCCATAGTTTTATTAAAAAGTAATCTAAAAAAGACGAAAGAAATATTTTTTAAAATTTTATTTACACTAAGAACCCCTTATTTGCACGGAGGGACTATACTGAGGCTGGATTAGAGTTTTTAGGAATTGGTTTTAGGCCATATTTTATTATAGATTGTATCGAGAAACAATCTGCACAAAAATATTTTATTAAAACACTATTAAATATCAAATTTTTTAAGCTGTTGATTTCTTAAAAAATATATCTCAAGACAAAATACATCAACACGACCTGTAGTTATATAAAGAAGATATTATTTTAAGGACTCTTTACTCATTGTTTAGACCCCCAATTTGATTATTTTTTAAAAAGTTCAAATAATTAAAATGAAATTAATGCAAAAGAGCAGTTTAAAAAATTGGCTTGATTGTGCTATCCATAGTTGCTTCTGAAAATTTCAATTTTAAATATATATTTGTTGTTAAATAAAAGCAAAACTAAAAAAATATTAATAATAACAATAATAAAACTGAATAGAATTGATGATAGATCAAAAATACGGTTCGTAATTCAATTAGTGTTATTCAGTTCTGATATCACAAAATGCAAATGTCATTGACCTAGAGCTCGCGTTAATAGTTTCCAATGTTATTAAAAGTAATTCTAACTTAAAGCTGAATTTAATGATTGAACAATGAATATTATTTAACTTATTTACCAAAAAAAAAAAAAAAAAACTTCCATTTTTTCCCTGGGAATTGATATTCTATCTAGTAAGTAAAAGTAATGAAGATGCCATTGACCTATACGCTCGGAGCTTGAACCGTGAATGAATCACTTAATGTTTTAACTTTTAAATCATTTTAAACGCAGTTTAAATAAAATTGAATTTAAAGGTTAATCGTTTTCTCAGTTTTAAGTTATTTAATGTTTTCCGTATAAATTAAGCATTTTTTTTTTAGGAGAGAATTCCTTTTTTTTCCTCGCATTGAAAAAGTTGCCGAAGCCATTGACCTGTCGTTCACAAATTATGAAGCAAATGTGTCATATAAGTTTTTATGTATTTATTTTAAGTTTATATGAAAAAAATAATTAAAATTTAGTATAAAATTTTTGAAACATTTGTATAAGACTGATTCTGCCAATAAAAAATTTATAAAATAAGTTACAAGATTTTTATAGAAAATTAGCTACTATTTTGCTAATTTTGTGTATAGAATTTTTAAAAATTTTTAAGTACATCATCTAAAAAACTTTCCAAATGTCAACGACCTGCAGCATCCGAACTTGCTTTATGCTTTAAGGTTTAAAAGGCAATGTACCGTAAAATATAATAGAATGTTGGAAAAGTTACTAGTAAAAATTTTTTGTAAAAAAAAAAAAAAAAGAGTTTAATGCTTTTATTTTGATAATAAAATCTGTTAATGATTGACGATTCACGATTACTGCTAATGAATCACGATTTAAAGGACAATATATTATTGTGCCGATATAATATTGTTAAGAATATAATATCGTTAAATATAGTGACTGACATTTGTTAGAATTCGTTCAATCAAACTTTTTATAGCTAATAAGCATTTGTTTAAAAAAACTGAAATAATAATTTTTAAGGTAAAAACATACTCGAGTATTTTTTACGAAATAATATTGTTTTATTATGGAATATGCAAATTCTCAAAATTGTTAGTTTTTAATATCTTAATTTGTTATAATATAAAAAAGTATTATTAAGTATTATTTCACAAATTTTTAAAAAAATATATATTTTAAATAATAATACTTTTTTTAATGTTTATATATTAACAACTATAAAATAAATAATCCCAAGAAACTTAAAGTGGTTTGAAATTAAATTTGAAATATAAAATGCGCTACTTCTGGTTTTCTAGTTTTGTTTCTCACTTTTTTTTTCTCCTCATTCACTCCTGGCGAATATTGAAAATGGGTGCCTGTTTTTGAGCGCTTGAAACATCTTAACTCTTATTTCTAATTCGTATGTTTTTGAAGTGAATAAAGTTTTAATCTAGTAATACCAACTATATTATTTTACTCTACACTTAATAATCTCGTCGATTAATGTATAAACAAACTTTTTTTTGTTAAAAAAAATTCACTGATTAGGTTGAAATTGAAAGTAAAATTAGAACATAATTTTAAGATGTAAGGTTAGTAAGTTGAAGTAAATAAATTTTCTTTAAATCGAACAGGAATTTCACTTTTACTCTCCATTATTAAAAAGTACAGAAGGATAGATTATGATTGAAAATAGAACTTATATAATAATAGCACTTTGAAAGATAATTATAAGTTTTAAGTGCTAATAAGGGCAACGACATTCTCTGATTGAAAAATTTCATGTATCCGAACGGCAATTCGTGAGTATTTTTTCCACGAACCCGGTAGCGTAATGCCAAAATACCATGCCAATTCATATCCGCCGATCCAATATCATCAACCGAGCATGGCCCACTCTGTCCATTAAGCTAACAAAAAGTCGGTGTCTAACAAAGCAGAACACTGGAATTCTGATACTAACAACAACTCCAACATCAAGAAGAGTTGTAGTGCTTCCAAGTTCATTGCCATCCAGATTATTTGTTGTTGTTTTTACTTTTTGTTTCCATCAGAAAATCTTTACCAAGCATTTTGGCTCACGTAACACACTTTCACTTATTCCAGAGTCAATGTACCGCGTTGACCTTGTCAAGTTTTTGTGTGTTTTTAATGTTGAATTCTCTTTAACTTCAATCATTGCGTCATTTGAATACAAGAATGAGATTTCTGTTTGTTGACGTTATTAATGACCGGCCGGTGTCTATGTTGAAATGAATTGTCTCTGGTTTTTATTTATATATAAATTTGTGAATTCATTTAAAATGGCGTCGAAGGTTCAAGAACCTTTAGGAATATCGGGAATGGTATTTCGAAATTAAATTCAGCCTTATGTTTTTAAAACCCATTTATCGCTTTGGCATTGCTTCATAAAGGTTACAAAAGAATTGTTGCATATGTTTAATCTAATGGTTACACCCCATTTTATGATATAGGCAAATGTCAGAGCAATTTCATTAAATAAATAATATGTTATGGAGTAATGTAGAATAAATATACGCCTTCCTTTTGTGGTTTTTAGAATACAATGCGTAATTTACCATGGAATAAATCATTTAACCACAGTATAATGTTACTGTTAGGGGGAAAAAATTGGTTGTTAAGGTTGATACAATTAATGTTAAGGTGATACGGTAATGATTACAATTTAATGGACGGGGTATTGTTCAAGTTATTTCATTATTGTGATTATTTAAAAATCAAATTAATTTTCGATCAAAACTTAATGATATATTATCCATTTTATAAGTATAAAAAGGATTCGCCCTAAAATGGATCATATTGTACTACAATACCAGGACATAGAATCAAATAACGTTTTAAATTTGCTGCAATAATGTACTAAGTTGTATTTTACTACACTCTTTCATGAACAAAAATAAAGAATTGGACCTAGGCTGTTGTATTAGTAGTAAGTGAAACTATCAATGATGTGGTAAATTTGATAAATGCGACCCAATTTTTTTTAAGTTATAAAAAGTTTTATGTCTTTGTACCACAATATCTGAGCATTGAATCACACTACGTTTCTTGCACAATAATGTGCTAAATTAATTAATATTATGCAGAGATCGAAGCTCATAGGCAAAAATTTTGGGGTGATAGAAAACATTTAAAAGAGCAATGTTCACCATACAATGCATGGGTGCAGAGCAAGCGGTGAACCACTAGGAAATATCCATTACTGTCGCATGTAAGAACGAAACACCAAACGAATGGAAAGAGTACTAAATTAATTTTATTATCCGCCTATAGGCCTAATTACAAAAACTGTGTTTTGTACTTTTATATAACAGTAACGGATACCTCCTAGTGGTTCACTGCTTGCTCTCCGCCCATGCATTGTATGGTGAAAATTGCTTGTTTATATATTTTCTAACCCCTTAAATTTTTTTATATGAGTTTCGAAATGTTCTATTGTTCTTTTTGAAACACGTTATCGTATAAGATAGATACCTAGACCAAATATCGAATCATCTAGATCAGAGCTTATTAAACTATAACTCGTGTCTCCAAATGGGCCTAGACAGTAATTGCTGCAGAAAATTTAAAAATTTTTTTGATTGGAAATTCTGGCGCAATGCTTCAATAGAACTAGTTAAATGACAAAAAAAAAGTGTTATAATTGTTAAAATAAATGTTTTCTGTACGATTAAATTAAAAACTTTCATTGGTTTGAAATTTTTATGTACCTTTGGTTCAAATTGTCAGCTCTTAGAAATGGAATCATCTCAAAGATTGTTTTTAACTAAGTTGTATAGCATGCTGAGTTAAATATTATCTTAAACTTAATATCGATGACTTTTTTTTTTATGTTTATCTTTTTATTTTTTCTGGCGCGTATCAGTCGCGTGCCCCCAGAATAAAAACATGAAGGGTGAATGAAACCAAAAACAACTTATCTGAAGGAACGGTTTCTTTTTGTTATAGAAAATGCATATGCTGTATGTTATCCCCTATATTTTTTATATTTCACTGCCCCCTCCGGAAGTGGTGCACGAGGACGTTACATGTCCATTATCCTTTCACTGTGACCACTAAAATGGATGTTTATGCCCACCCACCCCTTTGAGGTGTTTTTCTGAAGTTTTTTCAAGTTGTTTTTCAAAATGGACGAGGGTAATAGAGCCAGCTGGGGTTATATTAAATTAAGTGTAAATATGTTGTTATGAACTCACCATCGAAAAATATATTCGGAAAAGAACTTTTTTTTTTACAAAAGTTGATGAACTTGTTTCTGAAAATTATTGAGAAGCAAATATGTGTAGTTTATATATGTAGTTTATGTTTAGAAAAGTTGTTACAAATTTACTAATGAAAAATATGTTTAGAAATGAACTTCAAAAATTAATGAAATTGTCACTGAACATAGTTTGAATGCAGATGTGTGAAGTTTCGTATTATAAATTTGCGATGCCAATTATGAACACTATTCCAAAATCTATAGATTAAGATATTTTAACTCGAATACTACGCTGATTTTTATGAACTAAAATCAATATTTATTAGAAATAAAAAAAATGACATGTGTATCGTGAAATTGATGATTTTAGCGTATGATCAATAGAGGTTTATGTTATCGATACATTTGGAATGGTATGCTTTATTTTAAGTTATAATTTTAAAAAAGAAATTGAAAAGTTTTTTTTGTATTGTTTATATTGTAATGTGCAGTTTTAAAAAACGATCAGCTTTTCAAAATTGCTTAACTCATGCTTTAAGAGAAAATTTAGAATGCAGTTACATATTTTGGACCACTAAACTAAAAACAAACTATACACTTTTGTTTAAGTAACGACACTAAATGATTCAATATGATTTAGCTGCAAACTTTTTTAAGCATTACATTAGTTTAATTTACTTTTTTAATTGTAACATAACTGTTATTGTAACATTCGCCTACTATGCATTTTAACTATTATAGTTAAAATAACTGCTGTAGTTATATTCATTAAAAATAAACTGCAAAAATTAAACATCATGAAATATTTTATTATAAAAATAATACTAAATTATGGATTATTTAAAATACATATATAATTTTAAGAATTTTTAATTGCCTTAATTTATTCTATATATTGTTATTAAAAAAATAAGCTCAATATATTAATATTATTACTTCTTAGAAAATGCATAGATATGTAAATAATGTGTTTTACGATTAAGTTTTAGTAATACATTATAATAAAAATAATTAATTCCACAAATTAAGTTATAAGATTTTTTTATGTACTTTAGGTAAACCAAATTATGTATTTCTTACTTTTTTCTTAAAGTGTGAATCATTTTCAGAGTTTGTTCAACTTTTAAGAAGGTGCAGCCTGAAGTACCCTTAAAGGGCCTTTTTTTACTTGACATGAAGTCGTAAACATAGTGCCACGTGGGGCCTAATAAAAGGGGTATTTTGTGTTTGCTGTTTTTGGTTTTAAAAGGGCGGATTGGATCGTTGAGCTCTCGCCCAAATGCGCAAGGCATATGCTCTGATTCAATTTTATTTTTATATTTAAAGGAAATAGTATTAGCTTCCATCTGTTTTGATGTTTATAGGTTTTGGCTTAACTAACCCTGCAATAAAAACAAATTTTCTAAAACATTGCTAGAGTTTCTAAGCAATTTTTTATTTGTTTATTCCGATATACCCGTTTTACAATAATAATTTCGCTTAATAATAATATTAGATGCTATTTTACTATACACGCTGTTTAACTTTGCTTAGTTCATGAAATAAAAATATTAAAGACTAGTCCAGTATGAAAATTTTTATCTTTGTGTGTTTGTCAAGTTTGTCAAATGTCAACATTAGAGACATTCTAATATTTATACTAATTCATTCCAGTAAGCAAACTTTTAACTATGTGTAACAGTCAAGTTCGTCTAATAAAAATATTACAGTAGAGATTATGGAAGTTTCTAATTTTTTTAAACTTTTTAGTCAGTCACTTTTTATTACTCACTAATATTGTTGGTCAAATAACAATATTAGTGACTATTTTATGTATGAATTTTTAACCTTATATAACTCTCTTGTTCGTCAAATATAAGAAAGATTCTAATAAAAAAATATACCTGATTTAAAATTTAAATATTAGAAATTATAAAACTTTCAACTAAGAATATCTGTTTATTTCGTCTATTGAAAATAATAAAAATTATTTAAATTTTAATGTGATATACAAGACTTTTTTTTTTTTTAAATAATCTTAACATACAACATTTCAACTTGGCACTATTTATTCATTATTTTTAATTACATTATTTATATTCATTTATTCATTATTAATTACATTATTAGGTATAATATTTTTCTTTCAAGCGTGCAAATAATGTTATTTCTGTGTTAATATTTTAGAAATAAGGATTTTGCTCATTTACAATTTAGATATGCTATTATGAACATGTGTTTAAACAAATTGCAGTTCCTCAATGATCATTAAAATAGCTTTTAAACACTTTTACAAACTCTCCATTTATTTAACCACCTGTAACATGAAAATGCGATTCATTATCTTTGTTTTCTAAAATGATTTTTCTTTATGTACTTAGCTTGATGTTATGTGTTAGTCTCATTTCTATAATTGTGTTTATCTAAGTTACAAAAATATAAGTTGTAATTAAAAGGGGGGGAAAAGATTTTTTAAATTATTTCATGAATTAGAAAATAATCGTTGATTACTTTAATGTAAACCGTTTTTAATTGAAATATTGCAGAATAAGACTTAAAGTAAAATTTTATCCCTACTTATTTTTAACTCAAGTTGTTGTTTCGAAATTTTTTCTAATAGTTATTTCTTTAATATTTAACTGTCATGAATTCTATAACTAATGTTTAAAAACACAAACAATTAAATGAAAAAATCCTTTTTTTTATTCAAAATATATGTAAATATATAACTACGCAGAAAAGTTACAAGTTGCTAATTACTTTTTTTGGCACTATGCTTTTAAATCAGCTATTAGTAATAATTTAAATGATCATCATGAAACATTTAACTATTGATTTTAAAATAGTCGTGCAATTAATATAAATATAAAAAATTGCATTTAATATTCAATATTATTATTAATTATATTTTTAATTATTATTTTCAAACTTAAAGCTCACTGATCATTGTTTAATATCGATGTTTATAATAAATTAACTTGCAAACAAAAAAAATAACATGTCCTTTATGAATACACATTTTTGATAATTACTAAAGCTCATTGTTGATTTTTATTACCACTAAATACTTATATTTGATGTTTTAACTATACTCACATAAGTAAAACATTATTTATTAATACTTATTTTTAACAAATACTAATGCTCAATATTGATAATTATTATCAAATAATGCTTATTTTTGCTGTTCTTACTATAGTCACAAAAGTTCATTGACCTTATCTAAAAGTAGATGAAAAAGAATTATTTCTCTATAAATATTGGTAATATGAATCTTTTTTTTTTCTTGACTGCTTCATGTTAATTTATAAAACATTTAATATAATAAATTAAGAAATCATTTTATAATTAAATCAATCAGAACTAAATACACCCGAAAAAATTCCCATCACCGCGCTCAGCATGTCATTGACATCTCCACATTTCCAACATTCATACGCAGTTCCATTCCGAAAAATAAACCTGACGATAAATGAATTTCCTTTGGGGTTTTTCTTTCAAAAGAGGGAGTTAAGGGCAGGTAGTATGAAGGCAGGCAGCTGCCTTCCAAAGGTTATTACACCCCTGGTAGTATTCGAAAACGAAAGCAAGAAGGAGGCAGTTGAACGACCCCCGTGTGCCAATGCCCTCATCTTCCTTGGTCAAGGCCAACGTCACACACTTTTCACACTCATCTTCACCCTCTCCTTCCTCTGCTCTTCGTCTTCTTCTAGCATCATCTCCATCCTCCTAATGGAATTCTGTCACGTTTATGTCTTACCTTCGTCTACACCCATCATAAATTCTACTTTGCCGATATTAAAATCGGGTTTGTTTATTAACCTTAGCTCGAAGGAAATAGCTATTAATATTGACTTTATGCTGCTAATTAATGGTTTCGTAAGAAAGGTGTATAATTTCTTACGAGGAGTGTGTTTATTATAAGTACAATTATTGATGAACATTAATAACCCATTCAGGTATTCGGAGCAATCCTCATTATTATGAACTGATAATGTGTGCAATAATATTAAATAAATAATCCCAGGTGACTGAAGCGGTAATATATTGCTTGATTAAAAACTTAATTTACTTCAAAAATTGGAAATAACAATTTGCATGTTTCAAGCGCTTAAAAACAGGCACCCATTTTCAAGACTTGCCAAATGTAGCATTTATTATGAGCGCTTGAAACATGCCGACTGTACTTATGACTTAATTTGTATATTTTTAAAGCGAATGAAGTTTTTAATTTAGAAAAAAGCAATAATAATGACAGACATATTACAAATGGTTTGGGTTAAAATGTTAGAAACAGTTTTTTTAAGACATAGGTTTAAACAACTTAATATCAATTTAAAGAAATTACATTAAATATGGTAAACCTTTTTCATTTAGAACCTTTGAACCTTTTTCTTTGTTTGATATTTTTCATTTTATGTAGATTTTTTCTACAACTTTGTTTTACATAGTGGAGGGGGTACTATAATCAGCCTAACATTCTGTTACAATATCATCCAATTTCGTACTTTTTTCAGTACTTGTTTTTAGTTTTTTGTCATCAGTGAATAAAAATATTTAGTAATAATGAATAAAAATATTTGAAACGTTTTATTTATTTTTTATTATGACATTTTTTTCATTTTCTATGTAAAAATATTTGTCTTGTTTTTTTTAACTATTAATTGTTGGAATTTAGCTTTACATAAATATTTTTAATCAGTATGAAATTTTAAAACTTATTATTAATTGTGATAAATTATTTGCAAAATTATTAATTTGATAGATTATTTGCAAAATTATCAGTTTGATAAATTATTATTTTTATAAATTTTATTATAATAAAACAATAATTTAAATATTAAATATCGTTCTTCATTGTTTTTCGTTTAAATTTGCCTTCCTGACATCTTTTAAAATTTTTTCAAAAGATTACGTATTTTTAAAAATAGTTTTGAATTTACAAGGTAAAACGACTTACAATAAGAAGAATATTTTCTAAATACTTTTGTATTTAAATATTCTAAAAATAAAGTTATCCAAAACTCAATATTGCCATTTCATAATGAATATAATTGTCGCCAAATTTCTGTATTAAACAAGCAAAATAAACCAGCATTAACTAATGATTTGAAGCATTCTCCCTTGCGAGTTTGAGGTCAATAACATTGTTTGGCGACATCACGTGCATCGCGCTTGGCGACATTTCATAGGTAATAATAGGGGTCAAATTGCTCTCGCATGGGTCTATGAACTTGGATGCAGAAAAGTGAAAGTGTTACAATGACTGCTACGTTAGTTTTCGCTAATTATTTTCATGAAGTGATTTCTGTCCTTTATTGTATATATCTGTATTTAAGTTAAATCTTTCAATTTCATTAAAATAAATCTAAATTAGGGTAAAATTTTATATTAAGAATCCATATACGAATAAGGCTGAAAAAAATCCAGAATATAATTTAAATTTGACAAGTTGATTATTAAAATCATCTTACTGATGCTGGTTAGTATGGTCAGGCCGTATTCAATTTTTTAATTAAATATGCAGTTAATTATGTTGAATATCTTAATAACCTTAATCTGTACACATTGATATAATTGTACAAAATTTAATGTACATTCATGATTTTTATCCAATATTACATAAAATCATGCCTTGTAGTGACATCAAATCACGCTAAACGTGAGTTCCTAATCAGTTGTGGTTTTCTATTCAGTGTAACGCACAAATGGTTTGCGTTTATGAATTTTGCAGTCCTTTTCATCTCTGAATTGCAAGACTTACGTAACAAATATTAAATCTTTGTTTAGTGATTTGGCTTTTCATTGTCGATGAAAAATAATAATTTAAAAAAAAAAATGCATTTTCTCTTAAATTCAGCTTACGGAGAGAATTGACACCAGAATACACAATAGATTTTTTTAAATCAAAATTTGTCAAATGCTTTATTAATAGATAGTTTAACATTTCTCGGAATAATAACAACTATTTCAAAATCAGGTCGTTGAACTTTTCTGAGAGCAGTTCAAATAAACCCCTTTCCGAAAATTACCACAATTTTTTTTAAAAATAATTTTTAAAAAATTGAAAAAGGCCTAAATTACTAAAAAATTACAAAATTTAATATTAAACATAACATTTACACAAAAACCAATAAAAAGCTTCTTTTTTTTTAGAATTTATTGAATAAATTCTTTTTCTAACAATCATACTTCATACAACTTTATTGTAAACAACTTTTTCAATTATTCAATTTCAACTTTTTCAACAAACTTTTCAATTACGTTTACATCATATAAATGCAATATGATTTAACTATTCCCCACAGTTAAATTAATAAAAAATACAACCTTATCCAACTTTTAAAAGAATAATATATACACGCATTAACTTAACTCTTAATAAATTACTTAAATAATTACTTTATAAATTAATAAATAAAAACTTCTTTTTTAGTAAAATCAAATTAATTCATGTTCTGTACATAAATATTTCCTCAACAATTTAGCAAAATATATTTTAATTATAATGCAATTTAAATTAATTTTTTTGTTATAATTAATTAATAAACGTTTATGTAATTAAATAAAATTCATACGATCCTAAATAAATTTCAAACGAGCTATAAAAAAGCTGCACTAAAGTAACATAGCATAAGCAAATAACTATAGAAAATAAATAAAAGGCCTTTTACAGTAATTAACGCATGACTTCATGCGCTGTAAATAAATATTTTCATAGCAACTTATCAAAACGAAATTCAATTATAATTCGCAACTTCAATTTAATTAAATTGAATTATCCCAAAAGGAAAAGATATGCCAAAAAAGGTAGAGGTGAAAGAAAGGAAGACCGGGGTTCTTTTTGGGAGAAGATCTTGAAAGTGTAATGACCAACCAAGGTCATTTCCCTCTCTCGTGCAATAACCCCTTTTGATCTGCTGCATGAACTACATTTGGTCGCACCGTTGTTTTTGCACGTGAGCTATTGTTATTTATAAATAATTCCTCGTTGGTGTTTATTTTGGTATTGAATTTTCTGCGGAGGTTAGTTAATTAAAAAAATTATAAATATTATTAGGCAGGGCTAGTTCCATTATACAAATATTAGTGTTTATTATTTATCTGAAAAAAATAATTTGATTCGGAAGCTTTGGAGGCTTTTTTAAAGGGAACTAGTTCAAATATCAAAAAAATCTGTATGAAATTTATTAAAAAAATATATTAATTCAGAAATGGGTTAGTTCACAATTATGTCATTAGAGAGTAATTTGTTTTTCATTTTTAAGTGTATTTTTTGTTATTTTTATGTTATTATAATTAATTTTACGCTTTAGGTTGTTATGGTAATTGCATAGTGCGTCGTTTGACAAGGCATTTTATTTATTTATTTATTTTTAAAAAATAGTATAATATTTAGAAAGAATATAATGTGTGAGAATACTGAAATTTAAATTGTGAGTTTTTAGTTATTCTTTTTTTTTCTTTTTGCATGTGTGTGTGGTTTAGGATTAACTGATGAAGAACTGACTATTTTAAATAATGTGAAAACTGCGTGATTATTGTTTTATAGTTTTTGACTATAAAGCATTTTATTTACTTCTTTTATTTGAAATTTGGCATGATACATTTCTTAATTTTTTATTGTTATTATTATTTCTTTTTTGCAAAAAAAAAAAAAAAAAACTTCTTGCATTTATTTAATGAAAATAATAACCTGAAAAGATTTTCTTCCTTATTTTTAATGTTCATATTTATTTAATTTTTAAAAAAATATTTTTTTTAAAAAAAATAAAACTTTGCAAAAATTTACTTAGGGCAAAAATTTTGCAGGAATTAGAATTTTTAAGATTTGTTTTCAGTCATCTTAATCTTAAATTCAAGATCATGAAGACTTGAGATACGATTATGAATAATTGTACATATAAAAAAAAATTATATATTTAGATCTTTAAACAGTTTTGCTAATAATTGTATTCAAATGAGTAAGTTCAAATGACGTATAATATTACGACAAAAAAGAAAGAAAGAAAACATTAATCAATATAATAGTATATAAAATATAAATAAATATTTTTATCTTGCTATTTGTATTAAGAATACAATTATATAATATAAATAAAATAATATAATAATTATATAATATAGATAAAATAATATAATAATTATATAATATAAATAAAATACTATTTATACTGATTGATTTGTTAATTTCCGAAATAAACAAGATCAAAATACGTTCTTTACAGGGAATGTTAAACTATTTTAAATAATGTGAATTGCTAAAAACTATTTTTCTAAATTCTTTTAAAAGGTCAATAACTTATTTTAATAATACTATATAGATTGGCGCTCGCCAAGCTATTCTTTAGGCGCGCATATTTGGCGTACATCAGACGGGTTCGTTGTCCCTATGCATCGAAATTCAAGGTCACTAGTGTGGAGGGGGGAAAGTAGGCAACTCACTCAACCAGAGTAGTGGGGCATTGCACTTCACTTGATGGGGTCAGCGCACGGCCTCGAACTTTAGAACACCAACCCCCTATGATTGATTTTAAATTTTGAAATTAATGGAATATTTAATTAATAAAAATTGCGGTTGAAAGTAATATTTTCCATGTAAAGAGATTTTTTAATGGCATATAAAATATACTTTCTATAAGAAAGCATTTCGTTACAAAGTCAGAGAATATAAATCACTATAACTCTTTTCAATTGATAAAATGTAAAGGACATTGGTTTTTAGAACGTATTTATATTTTAAGAAGAAAAAGTTTAAATAAATATTCTTAATTAGAAAACGATGTTGATTAGCAGAAATTCATTAATATTATTTCCTTTAAAACGATTTTTTTTTTCATTTATTTTATGCAAATATGCTTACTAATCCATTAAAAAATAATAGTCATTTCTTCAGATAATTTGAAATACTATTTTTTATTAATTGTTTACATTCAAGTTCTATATTAGCATTCTATTCAATAATTCTATTTAAAAACTTTTGTTAAAACACTTAATTGGTTTAGTTTTTCTATTTTGAATTTTAAAAAAATGCTTGGGGCGTTCTTATTAGTAATTAACTCGAATGCAAACTATAATATCAATAAACGAATTTAATCAATAATTGAAGGATTAAGAAAAAATTATTCTATATATGACTAATATATAAATAAAATATTCACTGATCTAATAGTTAGATGACATTGACGAAGCATGAAAAAATTAATTAACCTATTTCTTTTTTTTTTTTTTTTTTACTTAATTATCGATACTCTTTAGTTATATCACTTAAAACCGTAGTAGATGAAGGCTTGGCATAACATTATATAGTTTATCCTAAAAGTTTTAACTTATATAATTGATATATTTTGTGAGAGTTGAGAAATATATAATAAGTTATATCATCCTATTTTTTTACATTTAATTATTTTAATTAGTAATTATATAATTCCATCGATTTGTAAGTGCAATTTGAATTAGTAAATAAAGGGTTAAGCAAAATATAACTCAATATGACCCTAAAGTTCAATGACCTAATCGGTAGGTTTTGTGAAAGAAAATAAAGTATTACCCTACTACTTTTATACCATTACCTTCATCGTTAACTATATTTTGCTTTATTCTTTAAGTACAGTTTTAACTAATAAATGAAAGGTTTAGCAAACTACAACTCAATATATACGAAAAGTTCAGTGACCTACTCAATACGTTTTGAGAAATATAAGTAAGAGAAAAAAATATAAAAAAATTACCGTACTACTTTTATAATATTATCTCCACTGTTAATTATATTACTTTAACATAGTTAATTATATTTTCTTTTAGTTATTAAGCACAATTTTATTTTGTAAACAAAAAAGTTAAACAAACTATAACTTAATATGTTAAAAAAATTCATCATCAGACGTAATCATTAAGATTTGAGAGTCAGTAAAAATATATAGTATTACCCTATTATTTTTATATTATTACTTTATTGTAAATTATATTATTTTTTAATTATTAAATACAATTTCCACTAATAAATTAAAGCATAAACAAGTTAACAACTTGATTACTTTGGAAAGTTCACTGACCTAATAGTTAGGCTTTTGTGATATAGAAGGGAGGAAAAACTATATAATATTACTTATTTTTTATATTATTACCTTCATCGTTAATTATATTATCCTTTAATTACTAAGCAGGATTTTCACTATTAAATTAAAGGTTAAGTAAACTATTACTCAATATAACTGAAGAGTTCACTGACCTAGTTAGGTAGGTTATGATTGGGAGAAAAATTAATATTAATTTATAACCTTTAAGTCACTAATTATCACCTTTTCACTAATTATATTTTCTTTTATATAATAAGAGCAATTTTAACTAGTAAATGAAGGGTTAAGCAAAGGATATTTCAATGTATCCCTAAAGTCACTGACCTAATCGTTAGGCTTTTGAGATATAGAAGGGAGGAAAAACTATATAATATTACTTACTTTTAATATTATTTTTAATATTATTTTAATATTATTGTTAATTATATTATCCTTTAATTACTAAGCACAATTTTCGCTATTAAATTAAAGGTTAAGTAAACTATTACTCAATATAATTGAAGAGTTCACTGACCTAGTTGGTAGGTTATGTTTGGGAGAAAAATTAATATTAATTTATAACCTTTAAGTCACTAATTATCACCTTTTCACTAATTATATTATCTCTTATATATAGTAAGAGCAATTTTAGCTAGTAAATGAAGGGTTAAGCAAACGATATTTCAATGTATCCCAAAAGTTCACTGACCCAATCGGTTTTGAGAGATATGAGAGAGAGAGAAAAAAAATCCAACCCACATCCTCCCCTCCGAAACGACGAGAATTTCTCACTAGGTTAAAAATTCTCTTGTAGGACGGGACGGAAGCTACTAGAACGAAGGTAGATACATGAGTTCACTGACCGAAGTCATCATCAAAACATTCGAGGGTCAAGAACAAATATGGCTCTTGGGTTGACACGAGATTCAAGCAAGACCAGCGTGCATGTGTTGCCCCTTCGGCCACTTCTAATTGCTTTTTCCTTCCTTTTCTTTATTGTTCTAAATCATTTCTTTTATTAAAGGGTTGTAAAACTTTGCGCAATAAACTGGTTTTTTTCAAGAGATCGGTATCTTTATTGGATACTGACATTTTTCAATTGAAGATGATACTTCGTATTCGATGTTGTGAATTGGCTAATTTTAGCGGTTGAAAATTACGAAAAAGTTCTTTGCTAGAATTGAAGTGCTTTGTACAATGCGCCAAAAAAAAAGAAAGAAAAACGGACCACCCTGAATAATTTTTACATGCTGGTATATGCAATTTGTATGATTTTATTACATAAATTGCGATTTTATTATAATTTATTATTAAAACATTATAATTTACTCGACAAAAAGTTAAGGGGAAAAAATGGTTTTTCATGTACAGTGCGTAAAAAAAAAATAATAATAAAAAAACGGTTCACATATTCTGGTCAGAAGAGCGATTCAAAGTTTGGTTAATTTAACTTTTTTAAGCGAATTGAAAAGCTTTAGCAAACAATTATATAATTTGTTTATTCAAAGATAATTCCATACAAACAAAAAAAAACATTTTTTTTAAAAATATTTATGATTTTTTATTATTTTATTAAAAAACAGTCGAAAAAATTTTTAATCGTAAGGAATACAATTTTTTACGTCATTTTAAAATATGTAATTTTACATGGCAAAATACAAAATTTGAGCGAAATCGATAGACTAATTGATTCCTAAGAAATCAAATTTTAAAATTTGCTTTCTCTGAAACTATTCTATCGATTTCAATCAAATTTTGTATTTTGCCGAGTAAATTTGCATACTTTAAAATGATGCAGAAATTTTATGTCTTACATTTCAAACAATTTTCGATTATTTTTAAATAAAATAATAAAAAATAATGAATTTTTACTAAAATTTATTTTTTGCATGGAATTATTTTTGGATGAGGGAGTTTTATAATAGTATGCATTTATAAAAAACCAGCATGATTATGATAGTTAAAATAAAAGTGGAATGCATCTGAAATTCGAGGAACTTATTCTTACATATATAGAATAAATGCGTGATAACTAGTAAAAGTATTCTGTTTTTCGTTCTAAGAAATAATTTATTTTATAACCTTTTTAAAAAAAATTTTTCCAATTATTTTGTTCTATTTCTCAAGGTGTAATTTTAGAAAACTAGTTTTTTTAAGTGTAACAAAAATCAATTCTATGTCGTGTCGAGGAAATGTTATCAATTATTACATAGTAATATCGCATTGCCTTTCCTATTATCTTTGGTTACACTCCAATAATCGCCAAAATATGACAAAAAGTGT
The DNA here is from genome assembly GCF_043381705.1 of Parasteatoda tepidariorum. Taxonomy (NCBI): domain Eukaryota; kingdom Metazoa; phylum Arthropoda; class Arachnida; order Araneae; family Theridiidae; genus Parasteatoda; species Parasteatoda tepidariorum. The sequence continues at coordinate 38,094,278 of NC_092209.1, read as the reverse complement.
TGGATGTTATGACATTTCCTAAAGCAAAAATAAGAAAAAGGAAAATGTTTCGGATGATGCTATATTAACAAAATAAAAATTGCTCATAAAATGTGTTACTTTTTCCCAATGGTGTTTTTTTTATTCCTTTTTTATAACGGTATTATAACTTTTGTTACTTAACAACGTTTGGTTAAACAGTTAATATCGGGAATATTAAGCGAATTAAATTACTCATCTTACAACAATGTTTCTTGAATTCCTGTTTTTATAATAATACAATAAATGCCTTTTTTTAAAAACTTTTCCAAGCTTTGGTTATATAGTTAGGATAGAAAATTCCTAGTAGGATCATATATTAAAAGTATAAATCATTTTTCTTCTTGGTATATTAAAAATAAAGGAAAAATAAGCTAAATAATGATAGTATTTTTAAAGCATTTAAATTTTATATTTACTTGCAACTCAAGTAATTGTTCGTATTTATCTGTTATTTTCAGCTATAGTATTAGTTTAAATATTTTTTAATGTTTATAATACTATAACTAAGAAAACTTATAACTGTTACAATTATCTCCCTCTATCTATCTATCTATATATATATTTATATATATATAAGTTTTTTTTAAAGTTGTATTACTAGTTTAAAAGTGCTTTGATTTGAAATTATAAGTTTTAAGTTATACCCATTTAATTCTTTGCATTATTCATTTTATATGAAAGAGATATTTTTATTGAAAAAGAACAAATTAACTTTAAATATTTTGTTTTTGGCAAATAACTTATTTATTTTATTGTAACATTTATCATTAATAATAAAAATGAATATTTGACATAAATCTCAGATAATTTTGAATTGTATTTTGCTTTTGAATTTTTTTATTCATTTATATTTCCTACGTTTACTCTCAAATATTTTAATTTTATTCTAGAATATTTTTATTTAATTTTCTTAAATTTCTATATTTATGCAAAAAAAATTACGACAAAGTTCATTGAACCTTTTATGCCGGCAATGCATAAAAGGTATAGATATTTCTTATATACACATAAATTAGATGTTTTAGCTTTATAATTCCGTGCTTTTGACTTAAGAAACAAAAACATTATTAAAAAGAATGTTTTTGATGATGCCGAAAAATACTTTGGTTTGATTGAAAAAAAATTTTTCATAAATTTATTTAATGTTATTAAATCTACTTTTAAGAACTAAAACAAAAGTAAATTTGTTATTCTCTAAAGAATTGATATTATGTTCTTTACCGCCATTTTTATTATTCGTAAAATAATCAAGAAATGAGTCCCAAGACACAGGGTTAATGTCTTTTTCAAGTGCATTGCCCCTATCCACCACTGGAAAAGAAACTAGATATTAAATAAAAGAAGGTAATTCGATTATGAATACTACATACTAATATTCCTCATTCACTCATTAATAAGCAAACTCGGAAGTGGAAAAAAATGCTCACGTGAATAAAACTGATTTGGAAAAACAAAAGCAAACCTCAAAATCCAATCAACTGTTGCGTTTATTGTACCTGAAAGTTTAAGAAAGGTAAGTAACCCTCACTGCGAAAAAGCTTACTGAGAGAGATACACCGAGCAGGAGTTGAATGACCTGAACCAAAGCGTTCCGAGCAGTAGTGAAAGTGTTACAATGACCTAGCATTGGAAAAATACTCCGGCTTAGGAACCTCGCAGGAAAAGCAACTTTACCTGGATATTGGCGAGTATTTTGGCGCGGACAATGCTTTTTCTATGAAGTGTTATTTGCTTTGCAAATTGTGCTTATTATTCTAAGTTATGAACACAGTATGTTGTAATTACGTGTTATTCATATTTTTTGCATTGTAAAATTGTTGCAAAAAATATTAATAGTACGCAATTTCATAAAATCAATCTTTCATTCATGAAATGAAAAATAATTTTAATTTTTTTTAATGATAATATGAAAGTTATTTTGTTTTTAATTTTTTAAATATCTTAATTATTTCTTGAAATTTATTAACTTAATTATTAAAATCTAACCCTTCATTGGAAGAAAAACTTGAGTGTGTAATATATAGAAAAATAGTTCCGAATATTACAATAAAATTACGTAGTTTTTATGGAACTTGTGTCTCTATAAGGATATGTTAATATATTTTGAAATTTTCATAGTGGGAAAAAATTACAAAAGTAAAAATGTTTTTAAAATTTAGAAAAAGAAGTAAACTTTTATTTAGGACGGTTTTTAATGCATACTTTAAAATTAGTTGTTTTTTCATAATCGACGCTTTAAAATTTATAATGTATAATTTTATTTGTTTTATTCTTTTTTATGATTTTCATATTCATACATTTTTATTACTTTAAAGCATTTTCAGTCTCTATTTGCAATATAAAATTTGTATAGATTCACAAAACGCAAGAAACTGTGAAAAGTAAGAGCATTAAACTATCGCCAACTGTCGCCTTTGTCAATTAAAACCACCGAAAGTGATTAACTTTCACTTTTTTCTCCTTGATCCATGAAAATGATGCCAAACACTTTTTTACCTACTCAATGTGTGTCATCGTTCCCAATTTGTTATTTCTAAAAACCCTCAATTTCACTTTCACTGACCAAAATGAAGACTGAAGAATATAACTAGGCTACAAGGAAGAAAACATTTATAAAACCAGGAAGAAATATACAATCAGAGTAAGGCACGTTTTCGTTTAGTCTTCCTGGGTTTTTCTTCCCCTGAAGTATTTCAGACCAAAATGTTTCAACTGAATATAGGGAAATGTAGGTCACACAAAAATGAGATCAAATTTTGAAAAAAAAATCTAGAACATCACAAACATTTTGTTATTTTGTTCCCGTTTATTAGCATATAATATGTTTTGAATGGACAATGAGTACGCAGACACGTGACTAGTAGAAACTGATAGTTTTGAAAGAAACGTGAGTTGTAAGATTTGATATGATAATAGATTTGCCGTTATTATTATTTAATATCATTTACTTTTGCCAATAAATTATTTTCATTGTCAACTTCACATTTTTGTTTTTATTGCATAAATGATTCAACTCTTTTTTTTTTTTTTTAATGAAATATAATTTCTGTAAAAATTTCTTCACAGCTAAAAAGTTTTTCATTTATACTTATAATATCGATACAATACAATCCGTAATTTTTCAATGACATATAATTTCTCTGTTTTTCTTTATTGTTAAAAAAATTTCTGCATATTGCGGATACAATTAATAATGTTGGTTTAAATTGTCTACACTAAAGTGTTTAATGTAGGAATCGTATTTTGTTAAGAATACTTTCTTGTACAATATAATAATTCTACTTGGATATAGCATAGCTTCATCATATTTAACTATATTAAAATATTAAAGCACATTGAACTAAAGTATCGTATTCATTAATAATTGTTAAACATATTTTATAATCGTAACGTTCAATTTGAACCGAATTATATTTCAACTTAATACATTATTAAGGCTTCAGTAAATTTGGACAATATGGCTTAAAGTGTTAATATTATTGATTAACGGTGAACCAATTTTGCGAAAACTGTAGATTTTTATTAAATTTGTACGATAATATTATAGTAACACCATATCGTAAAAATGTATACAGTAATAAACTATCACAATAAAACATTTATTTTAAGTAGTTTTTTAGGCTGAATGTTTGAAATATTAACCTTATATATTTTGAATATATATTAGATATTGAAATATTTGGAAAGATCAGAAAACATATGAGTATAACAGAAAGTTATCAATTTCAAAAACATTGATATGTCTTGTTTAATTATTAAATTTAAAATCCTTATTTTTCGGAACTTGAATTTAGTTTTTAAAATTTAGCTTTTTTTAAGTTATTAATTAATTAATTATTTTTTATAAATTAAATAAAAGTTTTGAGTGTTTCATCAAAATGCAATTGAATACAGAACTTGAAAAAACAATTACGGAAATGCAATATTTATAAAATCGTATTCCGAAAAGTTAGAAAATATTCTCTTCTACTTGATAATATTTTTTGAAAATAAAAAAAGCATCGATACCTTTTAAAATACAAATAAAATTTGAAATAAAAAGCTTCGAATCGACCTAAATCATGAGTTTAAGGAATCCGACTGTGTTTGGCAAAATTTTTTTAAAACAGTCTTAGTTAAAAAAATTTATTTTATTTTTAGCTCTCAGGAGTTTTAAAATAATAAATCTAAAGTAAATTTTAAAAAGTTTATGAATTTTTTTTTCAAAATAGGGGATATTTTGAGCATAAAAACCCGAATTTTTTTATGTCACGCTAACAATTAATTTTATAACAAATTGTGATGCATCAATATCAAAACATTTATTTTTTTTGATCAATAATATGGTTACCTGTGTTTTCATCTAAAAGCAAGAAATATATATATATATATTTTTTTTTTTTTTTAAAGAAAATTTCTAAACATTCTTACTTAAAGCATGATAAAAATAAGAAATTCAAGCTTAGAGCTTTTCTTTCAAAACATATCTAATATTACAAAAACTCTATTTCAAAAGTTGCAAAGAATTCTATAATAAATTTTTTTGTTTGTGTGTTATCGTAATGAGATTTTCTCAAAATCAACGTTTTCTCTGAAAATGCATTTTAAAGTGTGTAATTGCCAAAAACATACTAAAAAAGCTTAATTTATGTGAATAAAATAGTTAGAAAGGCTAACACTTAATTTCAATCTTAAGATATTTAAAAAGCTAATGAACATAAGTTCAACTAAAAATATGGACAATAAAAAAAATTACAAATTTTCGTTAAAATTTTCTATTTACATACAATTGGATATCTTAAAATTGGAATGCTAATTTTTATTGTAATGCTATTCTGAATTTTGAATAGACAAACAAAATGAAAATATATCATCCTTAATTACGTATTTATAATTATATAGGATTATAGGTTTTTCTGAAAATCTAATAAACTACATCGGAAATCGAAAGAAGAAAAAAAGAATTAACGAATCGATAAGAATATTCTTTGATGCATTCCTAAGTCAATCACCTCCCTGAGAAATCAATATGTTTATATTTTACTTTTCTCTGGGTCCTCAGACCAATAACCTACGATTGTTATGAAATATTCAATCGGGCGGTGAAGCCCACTTTACAGGCCTTACAAGAAGTCAGCATTGAGGCCAATGTCCTCAGTGAGGGAGAGAAAAACTCGCACTTGACAACACCCGACCCACGTGACTTCCTAGCCTCGTGCCCAGGACGTTGACTTAGCAAAAAAACTCTCTTCATGAGATCACGGGACTCCGAATTTTCAAAAACTGTCGTCTGATTTTAGAACGTTTCTGCTCTACTCCCAGGTTTTATTCTCCCCCACTCTGTTTCCCGTGAGGATGGGGAGGTGAACAAAATGGAGATCTTCTCTATTTTCCCCTACTACGAGGGATTGAACTTGAAAAGGTTTTAGGTTTATAATTTGTTTTTGAGGTCAAGGTCTGAGTGGTTCAGGGCGTTGGTTGTTTATCTTTCAACCCTTTTCTATTTTGCATTCGAACAAAAAATGAGATAGTTTACATGAATTATACTTTTGTGGTGCAAACATTCGTGTGTTTTTTTTTTCTTTCAATAAAACTCTTTTATTAATAGAAGGGAGCGCGCTTTTTTTACTCCTTTTTTTTATAATTTGGACTTGTTTAACTTTATTTTTCAGTTAAATAGCAAATAATTAATAAAAGCTTATGAAAACTAATCAAGTGGGAAACTTAACTCAAGTGGGAAAAAAGGAGTATAACCGAACTACTGATAATAAGGTATCGTGTTGCAGTTGAATATTTTAAACAGATTTAATGACTTAGTTTTCTATATTTTCCAGCAAAACATTTACCTTATTCCTTTAAAAAAAATTCAATAAAAAATAAAATATTTCACTTTGTCATTTTTGATAGTTACAAAGTCAAACGAAAAATTTGATAAAAGAATAGTATAATATTTTAAATTTCTGTAAATAGAATAAAGAAAGAAATTAATTCAAAACCAATTTATTTATATTGTATTTCAGGAAAATTCTGAAGTCCGAAAACATAGTGTTTTCAAAATATTTTTTTTTCTAAAAAAGGACCCTTCTCAAAATATTTTACCATAAAAACAGACCCTGCACAAAATATTTTATTACAAAATTGGATCCTTCGCTAAATATTGTATCTTAAAAATCTCTGTTTACAATATACAAAATACTTTACAAGGAATATTTATTGAAATTTCTTCGAATTAAACAGAAGAAATTACGCACACGAAATGTTGAATTAGTATGAGAGACGAGAAAAAAGCAGATTTTTGAAATATATCGTTCTCCGTCATGTCAAGGACCTGCCTAGTTCATTGACTCGCGTCGTTTTGGAGAAAGCTTTTTCCGAATAAGTCCCTTCCGATCAATATATAAGATATTTCTAACAATTCATATTTCTTAAGGTGCAAGAAAACTCTTCTTTACAGAGTTCATTAACTCAAGAGGATTCCAAAAATTTTCCCTCATTCTGCGTGCCCAAATAGAGATTTAATAAACTAATTTCTTTTCATAAATGAAATGAATTTTTATTTCCATTTAAAGTACAACTTGAAATGCGTGCATTTGCTTTAAAAGATGGGTTTAATAATTTATTTTTTAAAAAGATGAATAAAGGTTACTTTTTTTTATGCATGAATGAAAACTTTTTAAATTCTATAACTTATTATCCCGTATTTTTAATTCTCAATTTTTTGAAAATTATTAAGCATGTTATAATCTAGTAAGTGTATAGTACCACACATAAATAAATGCTTCGTACAGTTATTAGTTTATTTGCATGAATTAAAGTGTTATTGTATGGTTTTTCCCATAATATTAATTCGTAATTTTTCAAAATGTATAGTATTATTCTGAAACACATATATAATTGTACACGAATAATTATGGCTACATAGACAAAACGTGTTATTGTATTGTATAGCCATGATTTTATTTAGTTTTCTAAAAATATGCATGTTTTTTGCACTCAAGTAAATATAAAATATTGTACATGTATGTATATGTATTTTATACCAATAATTTAGCCTATGTTGATAAAAATTGTTATCGTATTGTTTGCTCTTTGATTTTAATTAATAATTTATAATTATACTAAAAATGTTTAATATAAAATCATACTTAAATATTCTTATTTTAAGAATAATATTACTTGTAAATACATACAATTCGAGTTTTGATTATAAAGATTGATTTTTTGTAAACTAAGGGTATTCTCAAGTAAATATTACTAAAATTACAAAACAATGTTATAATATTTCAATTTATTTTTAAATGTAATTAGAGTTTTGATTACAAAGTGAAATTTCCTTGATGTTAATGCAAATTATTGATATTGATATTGAATTGTTTATAATTAGCAGATGGAAAGGACGAACTTAGATTCAAAAATAATTGATAGTAAATTACTAGTTAATTTTTAATCATAAATCATGTAAGTTTAGAATTATTTATATAATTATTATTAAATTAACTATAGAAAAACAATATATTTTAAATTAAAAAAATTTATTTATTTTCTTTACTTTTTTATTTGATTCAATTTTTGATTATCATACAAAATTCCTCTTCTTGTAATTAAATTATCGATAAAAATGACTGATTTTTCATTCTCAAGTGAATGATTATAATATTAATAAATTACTGATGTAAATAACTAATTTTTGATACTCAAGTTAATGATAATAAAATTATTAACGAATTGACTATCAATATAATAATGTATTAAATTTAACAAATTTTATTTATTTTTCAATATAGTTTTATTTTTTATTATCAAGTTAAAATTCTCCAATTGTAATAAAATGACCGATAAAAATGACGGATTTTTGATTCTTAAGCAAACGATAATAAAATATGAAAATGGTTGATCATTTATTACTAACGATTTCTTTATTATTATTAAAACGATATAAAGTATCAATAAAATTATATATCAGATTAAAACAAAGGCTTTCAAAATTAGAGTCGAGTTAAGAGCCCCTATTTACTATAAATAGAATGGAACTCAGCTAAACAGCAATCGAAACACTTTGACAAAAGAGTCTTGCAGTGCATCAAACTTTTATCAGTAGAAGGTCAGAAAGAATCATTATAATTCAACTTCTCTAAGATGGCAACGGAAGAGTTGAATGGCACTCGTGTATGTTGGTGAACGAAGGAGAAAAAACTATCGTGAAAAAAGGCTTTTAACATTTTAGGCTCATTGCCCAGTTAATTTTTTTCTCTCTAACCTCGAGTTAAAGATGTGAGCCAAATGACTTGGGTGTGGCTATATCTAAAAAGAAAATGGTATTTTTGTACAACTATATTTATATAATCTTTTATAGTCTCGTTTTTTTTATAAGCTTCTCTATTTGTTGATATAGTTCAGTTCGAAACTTTGGTTCTTTACAAACATTAATTTTTAAGTAAGTTTTATAAATTTATAGCATTCAACTTCGTTATAATTCATTATTATTTTGATAAATAGATTTTTTTAGACATTCTAATTCTATTTAGAATAAATTGATCTAATTCTATTTAGAATAAATTGATCTAATTCTATATAGAATAAAATCTATTCTAATTCTATTTAGAATAGTGAACATAGAGAAGTATTTACTTGTATCGACCATTAGTGATTAAATTTTGACCTGGAGTTTTGTATTGAAATATAATATTAACTTCGGTGTATTCGAGTCTACATTTATGTTTTTCAGTTACTACTATTAAAATAGCGTGCAATAGAATAAATAATAATTTGAATAGCCCCACAACTGACGTAAGACAAACTTAAGCTGCGTGTACAATTGGAAGTACAAATTTGTTCTTGAAGGGTTTAATTTTGTGACTCATGGTTATCCCAGTTGTCTGACTCATGGTTAAATCCCAGTTGTGGAAGGATCATGCGTTCGAGTCTTATTCCTATGGAGCTATCCGTAAAACCTTACTGTGGTTAAGCTGTCAATATAACTCTAAAATTTATATTGAGTTAAAAGTTAGCCTTCGTGATTCTTAAAATTTGTCTTCACTGTTGCCACACAATTAATGGGGTATGGGAAGTTAATATTGACTTACATCCACTATGGGGATAAATAAAAGGCGGAGAAAACAAGATCGCGAACTGTAAATATTCATTTTGGCTTGAATTATTAGCGTTTGGTAAGTATTCTTAGTATTTTTACGAAATATGTCTTTATGCTAAACAAATTAATACCAGTTTCAAGTATCAACTAGTGAAATCACATAAACAAAACCAGATCCTGTTGTACGTGACTTGTAGTAACTTTGGTAAAGCGAAAATGGGCTCTTATTTTGTAACCCACTGAATCGAAAAGGGTTACTTCAGAGCATGGAACTTTCATTTGACGCAACGTCTCTGTAGGCAATCGAAGAAGGTCAAAACAAGACGTTGACACGTGAGTTGAAAAAGTCGCCGCAGCGTCGAGTAGATTGAGTAAAACCAAACGATACCCTTATTGTAAAAGAAATGAAGTGAAGTAATTTTAGACTGACGCAAGATGAACTGTGGCCGAAATGAGAGACATAGTAGAAAGTAGTTTTTCATATTTTATGTGCGTCATTCCTTATATTATGGTAGGCATTTTTATCCTTTTTAGTACTTTGTGAAGGAATTGATGGCCAATTATCAAATTTTTTCAATTATAAAATTTTTTTGAGAAATAATATTTGGGAATTTTATCTAAATTTCAAATAGTATTAATCGGCAACTAAAAGCGTGACCATATTTAGATACATTAATCTTCTTAAACAAGTTTAAAATTATATTTAAAAAAAAAATAATAATTAAAAAAAGGATTTAGTAAAAAAAAAATTTCTGATTCTAGTTATTTATATATTTTTTTGGCTAATTAATTAAAATTTATAGATAAATGTCTTAGTTCTATATTACTAAAACAACAAGTTAAAAAAATTTGCTCTCACAATTTTTTGTTATTTATTTACTCATTATCGATCGTCGACCCATTATTAGTCAATCGAAATATTTAACCCTTTTTTTAAAAAAAAAAATAATAATAAATATTTATCTTTTTAAAGAAAAATGCATCTGAACGAGGTTCAAAGTTCATCAAAAAACTCCCCTATTATGTCCACACGACGTGCAAACTAATTTATTTAAATAAAACATCTGCAAAAATGCAAAGATTTTATTTAAACTACGTCCATATTATGCTTCAATGCCCACTTTTTTACTTAGTAACTTTCACTTTTTTCAACCAGACAAATAAGAATAAGGAAACACAACGTAAATTTAGGTCGTACGCTTTGTTCAATTATTTATAATGGTCTCGTGGATAGTAGAAAGTGTTTTGGGGGAAGTATTTTAAAGAAAAACGTGTCACTCTGGCCTAAGGAAAGTAGGCCAAACTACAAGCAGACCAAACCTCATCTGCAAAACCACGAGATCTGAAAGCAGCAGATATGACATACTTTGTGTACGTCGCCCTTGACCTGAAAATTTTAAACTATCCTGTAGCTGTTGCCATTCAGGAATTTATTATATAATCATTCACGTTTTATTGAATGAAAGCGAAAGGGAATAGATTGAAACAATGATTGCTTTTTTTTGTAAGAAAAATAAAATGCCAATCATTATCGATAATTTTTGTTTTTTGCTTCAAAATAAGAATTAGTGTTTTTCTTATTATTCATAAGAAATACTTTTTAGTGTATGATTTAGCAGTACATGTATTTAATATTGTACAATGACATTACATTTTTTCACTTTTTCATAAGGCTAAAATATAACTAAGTCTTGAGAGTAAATGCCGATATTTTCCCATTGCTACTTTGGCTATATTAGTACAATATTCGAAAGCACAATTTTTGCTGATAAATTGTGTGAGCTGATGACGAAATTATATCTTTTCTTTATTTTGTTTTCCTGCTTTTTAATGTTTTTTCAATATTTTTAAAATCCAATGTATTTAATAATTTTTCTTCTTCTCTTTAAAAATACATATTATTTTTTACTTGTTTTCTTTACTTGTTCAACTTATATGTAAATATTCTTCTCTCAAAATACCATTAAATGTATTGTGTACTATTTCACAATAAGCATTCGCATGAATGAAGTATAACATTTTTGAAATAAATTGTAAACACACACAGAAAGTATTTATGTAAAAGTTTCTTGATGTTAAAAAAAAATAATGATTCAATTACTGCAAAATAATTCTTAGATTATTTATTATTAATTTTCAAATCTGTTTTCGCAATTTAATGTTGAGCTTGAGATCAAATGTTGCTCTCTGTTAAATAATTTACTTAATCATCTTAAAATTGTAAGTATATTCAATTATCGCAATACAATTATACAATTACTGGTATTGGTTCTTCTAATTCACGATATGAAAGCAACTGAACACATTTCAGTATGAGTCTTAAAAGTAATAAGGTTGTATTTCAAATTCCCTGATGCTTTTTTTATTTAGCTTTAATTAAAAGTGGCATTGTTTCTTATTTGCTTCTGATTAAAAAATAGTTATGAACAATAATAAATTGCATTATTTATTTATTTTTTTGTAATTAAGAAGGTCTTGCTTGTTTTACAATATTTGTAAAACATAGTTAAATATTGTCATTTTTAGTGGATAATGATAATAATATCTTATTTATTAACTGATTTTGTTTAGTATTTAAGTTTTATGAGCATGAAATATTTAATTAAAAATGTGTCTTTCACTTATATTATAGTTATGTTATATCTTTAAATTAGTTTTTATATTGATTTTATATAATTAAAAAATTTAAGATAATTGTATTTAGTTTGACTATTTGTTTTAATCTATTTTTTTCGGTTTTTAGTCTATGCTTTTAATTTTAGTAGTAATTTTAAATTAATCCATTTGTTTTTAGTAATTACATAAACCATATATGTCACTAATTTTAATATTATTAATAATTTTCTTATAAATTTTAAACTTTTTTAATGTGTGATTTTTTTTAAAAAATTTAATGCGCATTTTTAAAAAAAAATATTTATGAAATTGTTTGTTTTGGTTAAAAAGCTTCTTTGAAATTTACTAGTTGCAGGAAATTCTTATTAACTTTTCCTCTTATTAATTGCTATAAACATTATTAGAAATTCTTATTAGTTTTCCTTCATATTAACCAATAATTTTAATATAATTTTTTTTTTAAAGTTTTTAGTCTCTATAAATCTTATTAGAAATTCTTATTAATTTTTTTATTGTTGCTATTCTAGCAAAATATCTTATTGTTATTTTTTTTTTTTTTTTTTTTTTTTTTTTTTGTAAATCAAGTGAAATAATTTTATTTTATTAAGTTTTCTTCAAGTGCAGTCAAGTAAATTTGAAAACTTCCTTTCACTTAAAAAAAAAAAAAATTCCAGGAATAAAACCTTGTGACAGTAATCACAAATATTTTCGCCAACTGTCACACAAACTATTCTGAACGCTGTCGATTACAAAGAGCCAGACAGCGAATTACCTCACCTATCAAATATTTGCCATTCTGAAGGAAAAAGACTCAATGAAATGAATATAACTCTTTGAAAAGGAGTCCATAACCCCCAGATACGCAACCGCCCATTTCCAGGGCTCATCACGAGACGTCTATTGTCCAATAGAATCTATGATTCTCACCTCAAATTTCACTTGAATAAGAAAAGACTAAATGGTAATGAGTTACAGTAAAGACCTCACCTTTTTCCTTCATTACATAAATGACAAAAGAAGCAAAAGTGGTCATTTTTTGAGGTCAAGGCAAACAAGCTGCCGAGGTGAAAACTCTTCACGCGAATGTTGTTTGACTACAAGCATCACTTGTTAAACAGCTTGTTAATGCTATTTATGTCAGAATTTAGTATCTTCCCTTAAAAAAATTTAAGTTTGGTGAATAAAGTATGCCAAAACCTTGTTTAACGGATATCTATTTGTTGTCCTTTCGTATTGTTCTAAAATAAACCATTTTTTAAACGACCAACTGAGATAGGTTCCAACTGTTGCTATTATATAGTTTATTATTAACTAGTTGAATTTGTTCTAAAGTATGTTTCAAAGTTTCATTCAACAAGCAACGTTGTTTGCAAATCTTTATGTCATTTTTTATGTGAAATTTAGTATCTTGCTTTTAAAAATTTAAGTTAAATGAATAAAGTGCGCCAAAACTTTGTTTAACAGATATATGTTTTCGTTTTGTATTGTTCTAAAATAAACCATTTTATTAACGGCTAACTGAGATAGATTTTAACTGCTGTTACTATTTAGAAAATTGTAAACTAGTTCAATTAACTTTGTTCAAAAGTAAGTTTCATATAACAGAGAAACGTTTTCTTGCAGGTTTCATTACAACTTAACTTCTTAAAAGAAACACTTTACTGTATAAAGATACTAAAATTGAATGAAATCTTATATTTTCTCGAATCTCAAGCAAAAGGTTCAACGGCAGGTATATGCTCCCCTCAATAAATATAAATCTATATCCCCCTAAATATTTCAGACAAATTATTAAACTTTTCGTGAATTATCGTTGATTAAATTCCTTAAAAGTGAAAAATAAGAAAGAGATTAAAAAAAAAAAATAGTTAATCTTTTTGCAGGTATTTAGCGCATTTAAGAATTTTTTTTTTTTGTAATTTAATTTCGCCCCCCTCCCTTTTAAAAATTCCTGCGATGCCCATGATGCTAAGTTTTATGGATTTGATTACTATTTTTAAATATATGTGTATACGTTTTGTTAATAAAGGACACGAATAAATTTATAGGTAATGCAAATAACGCATCAATTATTTGTACTAATCCTACCGAAATTTGTTATAATTTTTTTATATTAAATTAACTACCCAGTATTCTAGAACAACGATTAAACAACTGTGTTAACTAAAAGATAATGCATGAAATATTATCATACCACGATTCACTTTATAATTTACTTAGCAATTCAATCATTATTTTAATAGTATTGAGTTAACTTAACTTTTGCTTTGATCTGCACTATCAAAATTCTTTTAGTTATTTTCAAAAGTTCGTGAATCGTATGTTGAAAACAATATACGGTTAAATAATTTCCTTTAACGTAACATAGAGTTTTTTTTTTATTAGTTCTAATTTCTCTAAAATTAACTCTATCACAAACTTTTGGTGATTATATACATAAATAAAAATAAAATAATTTTTTCTTCAAAAATGATGATTATTTATTTTTATTTTTTTAATTTAGGGCAATTATGGTGGTAGCTATTTAAGTTTGATGTAACACTGTTATGAGCTCTGTATTCAATATTTGTGATTTAACTTAAAGAAACAAATGGATTTTCAGCTTAATTTAAATATAATTCAGAATTTGTATTTTCTAAAGATGTTGACACATATGCAGATGTAGAAAAACGAAGTCATAAATAACATTGGGGAACAAATTTTTTTGTTGCATTTATACAAATACTTGATCTTCCATAATTCGGATGTAGGGATTTCAAATTTGAAATTAGTTTTGCTTCTAAAGCTACAGATTTTTTTAAAGGACATTTTTAGTGTATTTTTTGTCGAAATGTGTAAGTTTAAAAAAGTTATAAGTAACCGAAAATCGCTTGAATGTTACCTCATACTTCTAGGGGAGTTAGGGCACACCATCAGGATTAACATTGTACAGGAGCTCATACCCTGAAATATCGTAGTACTCTGCTAAGGGTGCTTCCCTATTAGGGCTTGTTCAAAAGCACACGAAGAAGCAGTTCATAACGAGGAATCATATTTCTTGCATCAAATTCAATTACAACGCACTCAAACTATTTCATTGTACATAACTTTTCTCTTTAATATTTTGCATTTTAAACTTAATTTGATTATTTATATCGATTCATTTATATGCTTCAATAAAATGATAAAGTTGCTTATTATTTCATTGAAGCTTAAACATAAGCTTGTTATTTTTTTACTTATTGAATTCAATTTATAGCTGAGCGATAACATTTAGTTTTATCTGAAGTAAAAATTGACGTTACTTTCGACATAAGAAAATATTTGCGATTGGGAAAGATAACTTGCAACATATTTTCAATTAATGTCTATATCATCAGCAGATTTTGTTTAGTTATCAGTCCTTCAACTAACTGCCTTTAATTGGGCCTCACAACTTCGTGTCCAATGCAAGAGGGAAAAAGGTTAAATCTGTAAAGATTATCATTAAATGGACCGGTTGGGGCCTGACAGTTTGTTCCAGAAAATCTCTTTTTTGCTTTCATCTCGCCCAAAAATTTGATAGAGGCCTTCAATAAAACAATTATACTGGGGATTCTGCCCAAGAGGTGATTGCTCTTTCAGAATGTTGTTATGGCTAGTTGGGGGAGATGGGGTATATAAAATGGGGTAGTATTTAGGGTTTGGGGGACCTACAAAAAAAAGAGGGTCACTTCTATCCAAAAATGTCTTGTAACAGAATTGTGTTGAAAGCAATTGCGGAAACCCACAAAAAATATTTATGTTAGGTATCTGGTATGTTCCATTGATTTTTTCTTGTAGATGAGGTACTTGTTGAAGATTGACATAGTAGCAGACGATTATTTTCAAAGACATAGTAGCAGACGATTATTTTCAAAGAACAGAATTTAAATTGCTGTTGAAGATTGACGAGTCATATTTAACCAGGTTGGCAAAAAGCATGAAATTAAAAAAGGACATATTGTATTGGTAGTTCACGTTTTCTCCTTGTTTGTTTTTTGAAAGAATCAGTAGAACATTATATTCTTTTTTTAGTTGAAGTTTTTCCTATGTTTTTTCTCACAAGGTGAGATTATTTTCGTTAAATTAAGCAATAAAATTTTATTTGTTTTTTGTTTCGCAATATTTCTTCTGTGCTACATTTATGTTATTTATTTAGTAGTTAAGAATAAAATGTTCTTTTTGGTAATTGCAACAGTACTGATTTTAAAAAGGAATCAGTTCTAGATTTAGCCCCTTTAAAAGTGCTAAATGAATTAATAAAATGCAGTGAAATCAGCCAAAATAGGATTAAAATTTTGGAGAGACGGCTGTTTTCATGCTTGAGCCTCTTGCTAAAATATGTTCTAAGTTCCGGCCAGCAACAATAAGTAAAAATTTTGAAAGGTTACAAACATTGAATTTTTCATAATTTGAGTACTCTATTAGAAATTTTTGAATGTATCATTTGAATTGGCTGAAACTGTAATAAGTTGCTAATTTGAACATTATTATCTTGCAAGTTATTCTCGAACGTGATAACACGATAATATAGTTCAACATTAAAAAAAAAACATGGTCCAAACCTCAATAAGTTTACACTATAATATCGTTCAACTTGAAAAAAAAAAGCGTGATACAATTTAAAACCTATATAAGTTAGCTTGATCATATGGTTCGACTAAGTTGAAACGATGGTTCAATTAAAAAACCTCAATAAGTTCGCAGCAACGTAAAATTTACCGTATTTCTGGCTCTATGGGAACACCAAAAATCTCGGTAATTTTTACGGAAGCGCTTTGGCAATGATTTTGGTAAAATTAGCAATAAAATCTGGTTTTATTATATGTTATAAAATTTGGTAATTGTGGTAAAATTTGGTAATCATATCATGATACCTTAAAAGTAATTTATTCGGTTAAATTTACATTTTATTTTTGTAAATTTTATTAAATGTGTCGTAATAAGAACTATAATTTAGAAAAATAGAATTTCCGATTAACTGTTGCAGTATGAACAGAAAAGTTATAATATTAATGATTAAATAAATAATCCCAAGAAACTGAAGCGGACTTAACTTTAAAAATATACAGATTGGAAATAATAGTCGATAGATTGCCTGATGCGAATGACAGGTCTGGAAAATGGGCTTCTATTTTTGAGCGCTTAAAACATGTTGACTGTTATTTTCAATTTATATACTTTTGAAGCGAATAAAATTTTTAATCAAGTAATAATAATGATTACATGAATAATAATGATTATAAGTGAGCTTATTTTGATGAAACAAATATAAAAATAAAAGATATAAAAATATTTAATCTGCTGATTTTTCTTTACCCCTTCCTTCTCTTGTCACAAAAAGTCGAAAATTTACAAAACTTCTCACTTTTTACCAACAGTGACATCTTTTGTGGACGCCCCCTTGTTAAAAAGTTAAAAAAGAAAATATTTTAAGATTACTGCGTCGCGATATTCTATTTTAATATCAAACCCTACTATTAATTAAATAAATACATTTTTATTGTTTTCATTGCGGCCTCTTTGGTTGGAAAAAGCATACTTCTGTTGAAAAAATGTTCGAATAATATTTACTTTAGCTGATTCCACAAGCCTACTTACAAATAAATATTTTCATGTGGCTAGCTATAACGGTTGGACGCTGCGCGACACAGGTTCTAAAAAGGCGACTCCAAGGTCATAAAAAGAGCCGCGTATATGACTTGCCTTTTTTATTAATACACCCTTTAAAATAATTCTTGAAAAGTTGAATGAACGACGAGCTTGCATCAATCTGTGCTTTCCAAGGTCGATCCTTGAGGAGCGACGAACCCTGCTTTGTCTGTTGACCTTGGTGAGGCTCGAGAAAGATTGCCTCCTTTGACATAGTGATCTGGAGAGCAACCAAAAAGGCAGGTTGGGTCCTCTTTCTTATGCAAGAGCCCCCTGCCAAACATTTTTTTTTCTCTTTATTTAGCATCAAAGAGATTTTTTTTTCATGGATTATATTTAATTTCTTTCTTAAGATTGTTATCAATAATTATGTTGTCGGTAAGGTGCAGAACTTGATTAGGATTTTTATCAACAATTATGCTGCCGGTAAGGTGCAGAACTTGATTAGGATTTTTATCAATAATTATGCTGTCGGTAAGGTGCAGAACTTGCTTAACCTTTTGCTGGTCGGAGAAAGAGCTACGTTTTTTTTTAGAACACTTTGGGTGATTAATTTGTCTTGCGATCCTCCAGAATATCAGTAAAAGAGCAGAACTGATTAAACGTTTTTATTTGTAAACATTTTTTAGGTAATTACGGCCTAGGTCAATAATTTTATGATCAACCAGAATAATTTTAGCTTTAGTATCATCTTGAATGTTTAATGAATAATTTTGTTGTTGATAGCTGGCAGAACCCGAATGCAGTCTTACGTAGAAAAAAAAAGCTATGTTTATTTTTAAATACCTTTTGGGTAAATAAGGAGTTTGAAGACCTTCTACAAATATCATTAAGGTGATTCGAGTTTTTTTAGTCATGCAAAAAACCATTTCTGATTTTAATCATTCTTTAGGTATTTAAGTTATTTTATGGCCTTAAGAATATCATCAATTTTAGTATCATCTTGAGTATTTAATGAATACTTTTATTATCGGTAAAGTGCAATCCGTTTCCTAATCATAGAATGGACTGTTTAATTTAATCACTCTTTATGTTGATTAAGCTATATTACGACCCTCCAGAATATCTTTTGTTCTAATATTCAATGAATTTATAACATTTTATTTAATGAATAGTTTTGTTGTGAGTAAAATCCAGAACCCGATGACTCTTTTACAAATCATAAAAAGGATATGTTTATTTTAATCACACTTTTGCTAATTAAGATGTCTTACTCTCAACTCTCTTTTACCCTTATACTGACTTACTCTTATTCTCATTAAGAAATATTACATTACCTAACGTTATGGAGCATAAATATTTATTTATTTATTTTCAAACATTTATGTATATATTTATTTATTTTTGAATTCAAGCTTATTTTAAAGGCTATAAATTGCCTAAATTTTCCATTATTTTATTATATATAACACTCATTTTTTTCAATTTTAATTTAAACAATATATACATATTATATTAAGACAACTTATTTTATAAATATATAAAAGAAATAATATAATTCAAAACTTTATCTAATTGTAATTTGTAATTGCCCAAGAATTTGTTCTTTTTTTAACTAAGTTAATTGGTGTAATTTTTTATTCCAAATGAAAATTAATTTTTTTTTATATTAGTGGAAAGAATAACAGTTAATATTAATTTGTTATTAATTTTCAATTGATAATTATTCTTAAAATATATTATTTATTTTAAATAGATTTCTCAAACTTATTTAAAACTATTTCCCAAACTATTTAAAGAAAGTTTCTCGAATTTTTTCGAAATAGATTTTTAAAAATACTGAAAATATATATATATATATATATATATATATATATACCCGACAATTCATTCTGTGCATTTGAGTTCGACAATAATAATTACTTTTCTAAAAATCATAGTATTATTAGTATATATTTTAATAAATTAGTATTATTACATTTTTAATTATAAAAAGTATTCCTAGTACTATAAGGTGAACAACCAAAGTGACTCGTGTATATGAGGGTTATGGGAGGGGTGGAAATCGAGGCAGTTGGCACTTGAAATCGCACGCAAATAAGTAGGCTCTAACAAAAACACATAGGTCAGTGACATAAGTCGAGCAAATGCTATACTTCGAGGAAAAACTTTAGCATAATTATTTAACCAATCTGGTTGTTATGGCAACCGATATCTTTATGAGGTGAAAACGATTGCAGTTCACTTTTTTATATCTTTTTTGTTTTTGTTTTTTATTGAACATTTATGCATTTAAAACTATATATNGACGAATGGTCCGATATACTACTCAATTAATGTTTTTTTCTTGTATTTCTATAATCATTCTATAATAAAATTATATAAAATAAAGCTAATTGGTTTTTAATTTATTATTTTTACTCGTTAAAGAATGTTAATTTAATTTAAAATTTATTTGCCAAAAATACATAAAAATTTATTTTTGTTCGCTAGCCATTTAAAAGCAAAACATTGCTAAATAAATAACATTTGTTTTTATCAAGGCATGTTTGGCAATTCTCAATCACCTTGGGTTTCTAATATATTCTTAAATAACTTATTATGAAGATAAGGAAATAGTTAATTAGTTTTGAATTTGTGAATAATTATTTTTTATTTACTTTGATACAGAATTATGTAATAAATGTATTAGGCATTTCTAAAAAAAATATTAATCATATTTTCACTTACAGCGAATTTTTTATTTTAAACGAGCATAATTTAGAGAGGAACTTATATTTTTATTAAATGTCGAAGAATATTATGTCCACTCTAATCGATTTTTTAATCTTGATTAATTCCATTCTTTTAATTTTCCTGAATTTCTATAATATTTACGAATGACTGATGAAGTATTTAAGGAAAAGTTAATAATTCCTAATTAAGTATTCTTACTTCATTTAATAAAAAAAAAGAATCAAAAAATATTTTGTTAAAAAATACAAAAGAATATTTCATCCTTTTTGCATATTTTTCTTTCAAACGAGAGTAACTTATTGAACAACAATTGATTTTATTAAAAGTCATGGAACTTTGAATATGTCGATTCTCTATTTTAATAAATTCTAATCTTTTAGTTTTTTTTTAATTTCTATAATATTTTAAAATTACTTATGAGGTAGTCAAGAAAACAGTAAATAATAATTTCGGATTAATTATTTTGCTTAATCTAATAAAAAATTTCTATCTAAAAAAAAAAAAAATTTCTGAAAAAAAATCTTATTTTCTCCTTTTTTATTTCGAGCAGCCTTAAGTTAACGAGCAACATTTAATTTTATTAAAAGTTATTGAACTTTTTGCCCACTTTCAAACTTAATCAATTTTAATCTTTAAGTTTGATAATGAGATAAGAAATTAAATAATTTAAGAAACTACTAAGGAAAAGTTAATAAGAAATTTTTTTATATTTTTTTGCTAAAAACGTGCCTATTTAAAAAATACATAAACATATTTTCTCCTTATGCAAGCTTTTCCTTTAAACAAATGTAACTTAACGAGCAACATTTAATTTTGTTAAAAGTCATGGAACTTTATGAGCCTTCTCAAACTTAATTCTAAATTTTTAATTTTTCTGAATCTCTTTAGTTTTAAATAATTTATGAAATAATTGATAAAATTTAAGTTTTTTTTTAAATTTATTTTAATAAAAACATATCTATTTAAAAGTTATTTTTTTTAAAAATACATAAACATGTTTCTCCTTATGCACGCTTTTCCTTTAAACGAGCATTACTTAACGAGCAACATTTTCTTTTATTAAATGTCATGGAACGTTGACATTGTAACGATTTTCAGAGTGTGCGTAACCACCGTAACTCTCGTATCGATCCCCCTATGTCGCCTAAAAGTGACTTCACCAGCGAGCATGCAATCCAGAATGAGGATTGGGAATACCGTCTCCTGTATCCAGGCAACTGAAGTTCGATTTTCTGGCATCGCTCTTAAGTTGCTGTCTATGCAATGTTTTACATAAAATGCATTTAACAATATGAATAAAAGCTATTGTTATGTAAAGTTCGAAATTATAGAGTTACATTTTAACATTTAATAGAAACTGTGTTCACACAACAATTTATAGCAGAAAAATTTTTTTTATGTTTTATTGTAATTTTTGTTCTTTTATTTGTTTACAATGTTAAAAAACGTTACAAATACTGGAAATTTATTTATTATTTTTTTTTTTGGAAAATAAATATACGTACGTTAAATTTTTGTATTATAGATTTTATAATTTTTATAATACAATTAATAATATAATTCATTTCTATGCTATTATTTTTAGGAAACTTACGTAAGATTTAACACAAAAATTGTGTTAACACAACAATTTATTGCAGAAAAAAAATTTTTATTGTAATTTTTGTTCTTTTATTGTTTACAATGTTAAAAAACGTTGTTACAAATACTAGAAATTTTAATTCTTATTTGTTTTTTTAGGAAATAAATATTCGCATATTATATTTTTGTATTATAGATTTTATAATACAATTAATAATATAATTCGCTTCTATGCAATTTTTTTTATGAAACTTACGTAAGATTTATCTAAGGTCTTCTTATTTATATTTAGACTGGACTTACAAAATGAATGTAGTATAATAAATTAAACGATAACAATGTAACGAGTTTGAAGTACAATTTAAGGACAAGACTGTAATAACTTTTACTCTATCAATTTTTATTATGGACAACGGGAAAAAAATGTTAAAACTGCTGAAAAATAATTTTTTTAATGTTATTTTCCCTCTAAAATAAAGGAATATATATATTTTTGTATTCTATACCTTGTTATTTATATTTCTTATTCTAATAATAATAAATAACATGGTAGTAAAGAATGTATTGTATCAATTTCAAAACTGTTGAAGTAAGAATGGAATGAAGCGATTAAATTCCAAATAATTTAATCACATGTTGCAATATCACGAGAAAAAAAATTTATATTAACTATCGATATAATCTTAAAATATTTTTATGCATTTAAAGTAACTAATTGATCTATATATAAGAATAAAACTTTTTTTTTTAATTTCGACTGCTGATAGAATAAGAGTGCTAGAATAAACCTATTAAAAACGTTTAATATGTTTTAAAACTTATTTATTTTTTACTTTAAAAGATTAAACTGATATAATGTAATAGTTTTTTGTATTTCTCCAAAGCTGACAAACTATGAAATGCTAGAATAAAGCTACTAAACACAATAAAATTCCCGCAGCACTACAATGATATACGATATTAATTGGCGATAAATTAAGACTTATTAGTATTTAAAACGATTAAATTAAAATAATAAAGGAGGTTTCAGTTTTCTTTTCCTTTCTTATAAAGCGTATAATATAAAAATACCGGATTAAATTAATTAAAAACATTAACATGCTTTGTATTTAAAACTATTTTATTAAAACAGTTTAAATTTTTTAAATTTTCTTTTCATTTCTTATTAAACGAATGAAATAAAAATGCTGGTGTAAAGCGATTAAAAATAGGAAAATAATTTGTCTTTATAACTACTTAATGGAAGCAATAAAGAATGCATAAAATTTCTATTCATTTCATGTAAGGCAGATAAAATAAAAATAGTCTATTAAAGCTATTGAAAACATTAACATGTTATCTAAATAATTTGTATTTAAAACTATTTAAAAGAAATAATGAAGAATGTATCAGATTCCTATTCATTTCATGTTAAACAGATAAAATAAAAAATGCTGTATTAAAGCGATTGAAAACATTAACATGTTAAGTAAATAATTTGTCGTTAAAACTATTTGACTAAGTAGATAAAATAAAAATACGGTATGAAAACGGTTAAAAACATTAACATGTTATGTAAATAATTTGTATTTAAAACTATTTAAAAGAAATAATAAAGAATGTATCAGATTTCTATTCATTTCGTGTTAAACAGATAAAATAAAAATGCTGCATTAAAGCGATTGAAAACATTAAGATGTTATGTAACGATATGAATTTAAAATTAATTCATTAAATAATAAAGAACGTGTCAATTTTCTTTTCATTTCTTATAAAGCGAGTAAAATAGAAATGTTGTATTTAAGCGTTTAAAAAACATTAACGTGTTATGTAAATGTATTTGCCATTAGGGTTCGTTGTGAAATGAATGCTGGTTGGCGAACGTGACGATTAAAAAAGGTTAAACCCGTGTCAGTCACTCTCTCCGCGCCCTTGAAACCATTTTCTTTTCACCCTTTTTTCTCCCTCTTCTTCTAACCTGTTTCAGAGTTTTGTCTTGTTTATTTGTTTTTCTTAATCTCATTTCCCTCCTAATCACTGATTTTCATTCTTTAAGAATACACCTACACTTGTAAAAATTGCATAATTTCCAATGCTAAGCATATTAATTTCATTTTCCCTCTTCATAAAAAAAAATAAAAATAATGTAATATTCTTCGTTATAATAAATATATATATATATACATATGTTTTTCGATTATTTATATACATCGCTATTTAATTACATATATATATTTTTTTATTTACACAGCTTAAAATAGCATAGTATATTTTAAATTGCGGGCTAATCATAATGACCAATTTAAAATTAGTTTGAATTTAATGCCTTGTATAAAATTTATTTCAAAGCAAATCGTTTTGAATAAAATAAAAATTTTCAGAGTTATTTAGAATGCTAGGAATGGGTAAGATAAATGTGTAAAATTTGATTATTTTTAAAAAATATATAGTAATATCTTTCCTTATTTACGTTATTTTTATGACAATAAAGAAAATTAAAAAAAAAAATCTGGATTATAAATAATATAAAAATATTGGTTACTCGTTGGCAATTAAAATAAGAAAATAAAAAAAAATATGGAAAGGAAAGATACTGTAAGATGAATAAAAATAGTTGATTTTTAATTGCGTAAAATCCTTAGACTTGGTATTATATGTAAATTTTATAATTTATTTAGACTTGAATTTAATAATAATTAAATTCTTTTTCCAAAAATCATGTTTTTGAGTTTTACAAAAGCTATAAAAATTATTTTTCTTATTCTATGTTTTCTGCTATAACATTTCTTATATTCCCGATCATAATTTTACTAAACAAATCTTGCCTTAATATAATTTGTTTTATATATATATATATATATTAACTATGCTTTAATTTAAATCAATATTTTGCAAAATTATTAAGACTACGAATTAGCATTTTAACATTACATCATTAAACTAACTTTGTTCATAAAACTTAGCTATTTGTTTTAAATACATACTTAAGTAAATAAGAATGTTTAAAATGATAATTAGTTTTAATCCTTTATGATTCGGGAAAATGAACCTCATTATAATCCAACTTACTCTAAAGGTAAAGATAATGGAAATGAGAGTGTATTCTAAAATCCCATGACTGACACATAACTAAAACCCAGATAGATACTCTCACCTCGCATTCTATCAGAAACGCGATGGAGGAAAATCGAGAGTATCGGAGAGGCCTAAAGGCAGAAAATCTCAACTTTCGCCAAAAGGAGCGCCAAAAACCCGAGCTTCTGACACACTGATCAAAGTTACAACAGAATAGAAGCGGTGTTGGTAATCGACGGTCATTGAACCTCTGACGGTAGGCGTGGCCTCTTGCAAGAGAAATCCTCTTCCACCAATGGACGGAACCCTAACATTTCCGAGCCGCATTGAACTCGCATTCCCATTGGCTCCGGAAGCTTCTTGCCGGCTTTCGTCTTTCCAAAAAAATAACAAACTGAACTTGAAGCTAACATTGAAGCGAAAGGTTCTTCTTTAATCATTGAGTTGCTAGATTCTGGACGTACCGGTTTTGTGAAACTACCACACCTGAACGAATCTTTGGGCATAACATAGCCTACCTAACAACTTTCACTGTCAGTTCAGACCTTGAATTCGATACCGGCACATCATCTGTGATTGTTTTCCCTCCGCGAAGGATAATGTAACTACGTATACTTTCTATTTGTATTTATGGTGTATCAAGGATTTGGATTTTCTATTTACATCACATGTTGCTGGTCAACGTGTGTTTACCACAATTTTTGGATGCTGTAATTTTGTGAATTTGATGAAGAATGAGAAATTGTAGGAATATATTTTGTTACGAGAATTTTTAAACCTCATCAGAGTTTATATTTGAGATAAAGTTTTTATATTATCCTTACTGGTGGCTACTGCCTGTGATCTATTGCCGTTTATTATTTGTCTTGGATTTTTTCTTGTCAAAATGATTCTAAGTGAGAAAGACTTGCAACTTTTAAATTCCCTCCCAGCCTCAGTGCCTGAACAGGAAAAACGGGAAAATGACCTGAAAATTGGTAAATATTTATTGAATAATATCATTACTTATCTATCTGTTCCTCTTTTTACTGATAAATTCTTTTATTTAGCTATTTGTGAGCCTTTGATTGTCAGAATTTGATTTAAGTAAAACCAGACTTTAAAATATAAATTAGAGGTTGCCCCCTTAAAATTAAGCAAAATATTCAGAAAATTAGTGAATATAAAATGTATTCCAGTGTAAATTTTGTTGATCTTTTTTACTTTTAAAAACTTTTATTTAAATGAAATTAAGACTAAAAGTGTGGGGAATGATAAAATTACATTTAATCTTCTCTTCTCTATAAAAATGAGCTGCTTTTTAAAATCATTAACTTTTTTAAAAATATCAAATGAAAACTTAATTTTAAAAAAAAAATTCTATTAAATATAGTGTAGTACTTGGGATTTCTCTTTTTTAGCAAATACTCAGTTTCAAAATAATTTTAGCGAAATGTTTATCGTGATCTTATGTTTAAAAATAATTTTGATGTACTCTTTTGCAATACCTAATAATGTAAACAACAAGTATTGAATTTGCAGTTTCTTTGTTTAAACTCAAAAACTTTGTTTTTTTTTCTGATGAACCTTAGTTTTGTTTTGTTTTTTCTGATGAACCTTAATATTGAATTATTGTTAACGTGAATTTTTCTTGTTAATTAGATTTAATTTTTACTAGCTTCTACAAAATTGCAAGTTTTAAGAATAGTTTAAAAAAAAAACTGCTGTTTCATTCTTATTATGAAGTTTTATTGTATATATTAGTTTCAACGTCTATATTATATGTATAGATTATGTTTACTTTGTCAACTTTTTTATTATCGCATGGAAGACCAAATTGTTAATTATCGAAGTCAATTAGTTGAAATGAGACTGAAAAAAAGATTACCATTTGAATAACGAGCATCATTGGAATAACGCAGATCGTCTGTTAATAACTTGTTAGTGTTTTTCACGAGGAGGCCGCCATATTGTTAGGAATACAGGATGCCGGGAGAAAACGAAACTCCCAAGGTCGATGGCCGGATGCGAAGAGTTTCCATGACAACTGCGTTACTATGGAAACAAAGATGGCGGACTAGCGGTGATAGTGCTGAGAAAAGTGTGGGCAAAGTTTCACTGTTTGTTACACTGTCAATGCCCCCTGTCAACAGAGATTTGACCTAAAGGTTACTGACCTACTGATTTCTACATTTTTGGGTATCATCAAAAACAATTAAGTTCAATTACCGATAACACAAAAAAGCTCAGCTTTCTAAAATATTTTCAGAAAAATACACAAGTATTCGGTCAATAACCTGAAATCTTATAAACATTTCTGTGGAAAAAAATTTTTTTTTCATTTTATCGCAACATAAATTATAATAGAAAATAAAATAATACCAAGAAAGTAGAATTAATTAAACCTCAAATCTTACATTGTCATAAAAGCTTTTTTTTAAATTTTATTTATTAGTATTTTTTTTATTTTAGTTTTAACTTTGCTAATTTTAATTTTATTTAACTTTACTGTTTGAACATTTAATTTCTTTTTCAACTGTTTTTTTTTATTGTCATAAATTTATTTGTGTTCATTTTTTTTATTACATACAATTTAATGGGTTTTTTTTAATAAATTTTATTTTGAAATTAACAATTATTTCTCGAAAAAAAATTTTCATCAATTTTTTTTATCCATTTTGACTTTATTTTCTTTTCTTTATGAACTAGATATCTATCATCTTTAATGGTAGAATTATTACTAACGTTATGGAGTTAAAAATTTTTGTAGTTAAATTTTTAGTTTGCGCTATTATATATTAATGCAGTTCCATAAATGCAAATGTGTTTTATTTAATTTTAGTAAATAGTGCAAACTATTTCTGAACTGAAGGTGTGGAATAATTTAAATAACTCTAAAAAATCATTAATTTTTTGTGTGATAGAAATTTAAAAAAAAAAAAAAAAAAAAAAAAAAAAACATTTTTCATAAGTTTCTAAGGAATTTAATTGTGGGGTAAATTATTTTTAAGATCGTGCTTTTGCTATTTCCGATGTATATAAATTCGCAAAAATAAATTTATCTTCAATTTATAACGAAATTATTGAGGAATGAGTCAGCTCATTTTACTCAGCATCTCCCGACGCCGGTCACGTGAGGTCATTAACCGCCTTCGGTCACCCTAACTGTGTTTTGTCCACAAATTTCCATGACCTGTGCAAGAAAGTTAAATTTCCCTCCAACTTGAAATTATTTTTTGTTAAATAAATTCAAGATCAAAAGTATTGATCAAAGTTCTACGTTTTATCCTTTCAAAAAGGCATTACGTAAGGAGTGGGGTAATAATTAAAGAAACGTTTTTTCTCTTCTATATTATTATGATGAAATTAGGTAATAGTAATTTAATGCAATATGAATCAAAATTTAAAATTTCCCGTGTTGTTTTATTACCTATAATTTATATTAAAGATGAAATATAACTACTATTAAGTTTTTAACTTTTATATAATTTTTTAACCAACTCTAGTTACTATGTTATTATTACAAAAATGTTTTTTTATGAATTTAAAAATTTTTGAATAATTTAAATATTGTTAAATGTCATATGTTTTATTTATTTATGTATAGATATATTCGTTTATTAGTTTTATATCAGATAAAATTTAAAAGCTTAATGACCTTAGTTCATATACTTAGACAAAGGTTTCATATATGAAATTATCAATACGTTTTTATATTGCAATTTTTTTTTGCAATTTAATTGATTTGACTGTATCATATATTTAATGAAATCATTTTCTTTTTACATTTATTTTATACTTTTTTTTTTAAATCAAAAAAAAAAATTTTTTTGTTGATTAAATAATCCTGAAGTTCATTGACCTTTCGATGTATCCCAAAATACTACTTATGTACATTGCTTAAATATAAATATTTTATCTTATTTAGGGCATTTAAAACAGCTTTTAAGCATAAATTATAAATTAATTTTTTTAATTAAATATTAAATATATGTATTATATATATATAATCAGATTTAGAAATCTTTATTAATCATATTAAATTTTAAAACCATTGTAAGAAAGAAAATAGTTTTAAAGTAATTATTTTATGATTAGTTTTCAAAATAGAAACAAACTGTTAAGTTATTCCATTATCTACATTGCGACCAACGATATATCGTTGAAACTTTTTCATCTGTATCTTTGTTTTTCCTGCAAGTGTACTTAGCACTAGGTGAAAAAAAGCATACCATGCTTTTTCATCTTTCAGTATTTTTGAAAGGAATTTAATGTTTTATTCTGTATTACTGCTATTACGTTTGAATAAATTAACACGTTATCAAAAATTAACTAATTTCCATATCATGTTAAACTATAATCTTACTTGAGAATTTTTATAAATATATTTATTTACTACGATTAAACGATTATTTTTCTAGTTATCTTTTTAAAATAGTTAATTTCACTATTATATGCGAAAGTAAATAATAGTGAATTCGTTACAATTTTATTCGTAATTGATAACTAGTAGATCTTAAACTTCATAAATTCCGTTAAGAAGTTTAAGATCTACTAGTTCGTTCGTTCGTGGTAAGATCTGCTAGTAGACGCAACGTTTAAAAAAAAAAAATTATTGAATATGTTAAGAAATAATATAAATTGAATATGTTTGGAAATAATAATGAACGAAACACGTTTGGAATTTATATGAATTGACTATGTTTGGAAATAATAGGAATTGAATATGTTTAAAATTTATGTGAATGCTTTAAAAAAAAAATTTTTTTTTTTGAAATAAAATAAATTGCAAATGATTGATTGAGGGAAAATGAATGAGATTGATTTATAGTATTAAATGCAACGTAACAATTAGCGTCAAAAGATCTATAATTCGAAGTTAAAGCTTATTACTGCGCATATTTATTTTATTATTATTATCTCATATTTACTAACTCATAGATGCTCACATAAATCATGCCTTTAAAATTAAATATATCTCCTCATGATGATGAAAGCTTTTTAAATTATCTGCCCCAGTTTGTTTTTTTCCCCTGCCTTTTCCCACTTACAACATTGTTACCAACTACACTTCCGATTTTAGATGTGAGCTACGCGCGAGGTCATTGAACTCGAGCGTTCATCTACTACTGTCACAAAGGAGCGCACTCTAGCCACCCCCGATTTCAGCTAGTTCACGAAGGGGACATTTTTTTTTAAAGCGTTTCATCTCCCCCACTCAAAAAAATGTATCTAATTTATGTACAAGAAGATATGTACAGAAAATGATTTGTAATTTTTTGCTCTTACTATTTTTTTTTTTTTTTTTTTTTTTTTTTTTTTTTTTTTTGTATGCTAAGACAAAATTGTTATGATAATATATGCATATTTAAAAAAAATTCTTGAATTGCGGTTAAAACTGAAATGTAAGTATAATTCACGAACATAATGCAAATAAAATTTCTGGTTAAAATAAATAGTTGTGAATAAAGTAAGTTGTATGTGTGAAATTAAGAAAATAACTTTAAGTTTATCATTTTTTAATGTATTTAATATCATTAAAATGTAAAAAAAATATTTTTAAAAGAAGATGACTGATATTTAAAAGCATGGCAAGTTTGTTAAAATTATTTAAGAATTTTTAGAAAATTTTTTTCAATAATAAGTAATACTTTAACGACTTTAAAAAAGTAATAATATGAAGCTGGACAAATTCTTAAAATATTATTAATTTGTAACAATCCGTAATAAGTAATATAAAAATGCGTTTACTTCAAAAATGTTATATTAAAATATTGAAATTTGTATTATTGCATTTTGTTATAAACAAAAAAAATTGTATTTTACATTAATTTCAAAATAGTAAAATTGAAGTGAAAATATTATAAAATTAAAGCAAATTAATGCAATTTTGTGTAAATGTCCTCGATCATAAATTTTTTGTATATAGTTCCTAAATAGTAAAAATGTTAAAATGAAAGCAAATTAATGTAATTTTGTGTAAATGCCCCCCTCAATTATAAATTTTTTAGAAATTTATTTTTGAGTGGAGTTAATATTTGACGGAAAAATTGTTTTCGATAAAAATATTAAACTGTTACGTCTGAGATAGGTATTAAAAATATATTTAAGAATGTGTTGTTGTTTTGTACAAAACTGAAAACTAAATTTCTTTATTTTGTTCTTTTTGCAGAATTTGATGGTACAACAGTTCTCTGCAGAGTCTGTGGTGATAAGGCTAGTGGATTTCATTATGGCGTTCATTCTTGTGAAGGCTGTAAGGTAAGCAATACAAAATCCACTTTAAATTCAATTTGAAATCAAGTAATTTTAATACATAATTTATTTATTTTTCGAATTTGCAATTTTGCTAAGTTATGTGTTTGAAATTGAAAATTACTGATTAAAAACATTTAAAGTATCAATACAATGTTATTTAATATATTAAAAAAAAAGAGTAGAGTTAAGTATATCAATGTATCATTAGTAGTTGGCCTTGAAATCATCCCCTCCTTGAGGTGAATGACCTAGCATTACGATTCCAAGATCTTCTGGAGTATTCTTTAAGAGGTCGTTGACCCATTCAAAACTATCTTCGATTATGGATTATAAAAAATTGAATGTTGATATATATATATATTTATTTATTTATTAATTTACTTTTATTAAAATTTCGCCACTTATAAAGAATATTTTTTTCTTAATAAATGAACAAGAAACTAGGAACACACATTTTTGTGATTAAATGATTTTAAATGTAATAGGAAGGTTAAACAAAATTTTTTTTTTCTTACTTAAATTGGTAAAGTTTTTTTTTTTTCATACTCACTTCTGAAATGAGAAATTTCAAATGAAGTTTATTGATATATTTAAATATTTTTAGTGTCTGATTAATTTAGCGCATTGCGAACTTATAAATGACGCACGCTTTTTTCCTAAAGAATTAAAATCGATATATTAGTTTATATTTAACGAATTTTTTATAGCAATAAAATATTATTTAAATTTACAGTAAGTTTAAACTAAAAATTTCTATGCTATATTTTGCTAATTTAAAAAAAAAAATAATCAAGTATTATTTAATGGACTTACAAGAAAATTTTTATTATTTATAGACCAAAAAAAAAGAAAAGAAAAACATGATTTTTCTAATAACGAGAATTAATTTTATATTAACTAAAATACTTGAAATAGAAATTTTAAACATTCCTTTTTTACTTTTCTATATATATAAAAAACAAACAGTTTATGATATTTTAAAATGTAAGTATTGGGACTATTTATAAACAATTATTTAATGAAGTACCAAATACCCAAAGCGAATCACGTGTTGTTCACGAGAGTCATTCATTGGTCATTGCCCTGGAAGTAGTCAAGAAAGTGATTGGTTGTTGTTCAAGTTCAGGGTTACCCGTGATGCTGGGGTTCAACAACCGCTGTGAGTTCGTCTGCTTCCTGTGTTATTCTGAATGTAGGTTTTTGTTCTAGTGGTGGCAACAGAGTTTGTTAGTGCTTTGGATTTTATTAAGCTTTCGAATATTTCTTTACTTAAGAAGTTATTCACTAATTTTCTCCTATTGATGAATTTTTTTTTTTTAAATTTGTCGAAATCTCAAGAAATTTATGACAGTGGATAAATGCAAGGTCTGATATGATTTTTATGTATTATATTATTATTATCCACTTATTATTTTGTGCATTAAATTATTATTATCCACTAAATTAAATTGCATTTATACATTATATTTAGTATAACATTATACAACTCTAAAATTTACCACGCATTTTTGATAAATTTTAATTGTATCCTTCCTATAGTTTCTATTAATAAATTTGTGAGTGATTTTTTAAATCATAATTATCGGAAAAACCATTTAGATTCTAAATATCTAATTATATTTAAATATTTTGAGTTTACAATATTTATAGATTGTTTTATATTTTTGTTTTGTATAAATTTTAATTTCACATATTTTAACAGTAATAACTATAATGAAAATATTTAATAGTTAACGTTCTGTACATAAAGGTGAAGAATTATTAATTATTTTATCTTTCGCCACATTTGTTGCTATCGGAAATTTTATATTACAACTAATTATGCAATAAAAAAAATGAAATGTTCTTATTAATTAGAAACTTACATTTGTTGTAGTACAGTTTTTCACATATTAGAAGTACGAAATAAAATCTGTTTTAAAGTGTAAAAAATTGATAATAATAATTTTAAATCTTCATGCGTTTCAAAAAATAATATATTTTAATAATATGAATAATATTTAATAATATTTTAATAAAATACAATTGAATAAGCGATAAAAAAGATCTATATTTTAAAATGTTTGATCTACACACGTAATTTAGCGAATTATAAAATGTAATTAAAAATTACGTTATGTACTGTATTGTAAAAAGCGATAAAATAAAAAAGCTATAGTTAAAAACAATCTTACAAATGCCATAAATTCTATCTCAAAATTATTAATGCATTTTAATATTAATAGAAACGATTAGATAAAATAAAAAAGCAACGCGTTGTGCAAACTGTAAGAATTATTAATAATTGTTAACAATTTAATCTAAGCAGTATATTATGAATGCCACAAATTTCTGTCCCATAAGTATCAATACATTTTTTAATGATTAGATGAATGAAAAAAATGCTAGCATATCATAAAAATGTAACAGTAATGTGCAACTCAACAAAAGAAAACAATTATTGTTACATTTATTGAATAACATAAGAATCAACAAAAGGAGGGGGGAATATGAACACATGTGTTCCACCTAGTAACCTCCACTCTGAGCAATCAGCAGTTCCACCCCAGATGAAACAGTTGTCCAATGAGAATTGCTTCATGACATGACGTCACTGAGCGGTATTCTGCAGGGTGAATGACCGAGTGTAACCCAACTTCCAGGCCAACCGGGTCAACGGCCTATGGTGCTTGCACTTATTTTAATTTCATTTTTTTTTTCTTTTCTTTTTTTCCAATTCGAACACAATCCCTTCCCTACACATATATCGGTCCAGATCAGCTCCAAACTGAACTTGAATATATATCACGTGATTTTTAATTCCTTCCCCCTTTGATGAAACGTCACTGCTTATTGCTTACCCTCCCCATTAGGAAACTTTCACTTTCATGAAAAGTGTGCCATCGGTCAATGAACTTTTTTATGAAATCGGGTCATAATGTATGTTGGGGAGTTTGCGTAACTTATAGCTCTGTTTTCCCCCTTGTTTCTCCCCCCCCCCTTCATGCCTTGTTTTTGGAGTAGCCGTTTGGCCTGACCTAAATTGTTTGGAGTTTATTGGGGACTGCTCGAATAAAATATAATGAAAAAAAATCGAAGTAGGAAGCGTTTTGCGATGTTAGTTAGACCCAGTTACAGTTTCTCTTTGGATTTTGAGCAGTGTGCACGTATCGTTTGCGTTTTCTTTGCTGCTGTTTCGTTCACGGGGAAAATGGAATTTGATTTGGAATGCTCAGCTCGCTTTTAATGAAATACAGTAAACCAGTTATTGTCTCAAAGCGGTGTGAGATATGTTTCTGTTTTTGCCTTTTAATATGCTGATGTGAGCGATATTTTACCTCGTCTATCTACAGCTAGTCATTTATTTATTTTGAGTGTCGTCTTTTGTTTGTTTGGTGCAATTTCGTGATTTTGAGTGCGAGCTTAGTGAAATTCTTACTGCAATATCGTGATATTTATTATTTATTAATGTGCCTGAAAAGTGTGAAACCTAAGGCTTCGTGTGTTGGAAATAACAATTTGAAAAGTGTAAGTTTTGCCGTTCATGGAATGTTTATTTTGCGAGCAGATATTGTTATGAAGTTATAAATTATGCATTAAAAACTATTATTCAAGTAAAATGGTTTAATTTTTCTTGTTTACCTTAATAGCCGTAAATACGAGTATTTTATTCAATGTATTAAATGAATTTCTTTTACCAGTAAATACTTAGATGAATAAAAGAGTTAATTTTTATAAACATTATTTTCGACCATTTTAAGTTGTATAATATTATATTATTAAAAATCAGCCAAAGTTGAAAATCAGCTGATCTTAAATTATACATTTATTTGCAGGGGTTTTTCCGGAGAAGCATTCAACAAAAAATACAGTATAGGCCTTGTACGAAAAATCAGCAATGTTCTATTTTGAGGATTAATCGTAATCGATGTCAATATTGCCGTTTGAAAAAGTGTATTGCTGTTGGAATGTCTAGGGATGGTAAGTCAAAAGTTTTTTTTATTATTATATTTATTTTTATGCTTATTTAGCTTTAAATAATTTGAATTTAGATTTTAGAATTTAAATCAGATAGATTGAAAAAATATTATTGCAATTCTTCGTTTTTATTATTTAAAAGAAGAAGAAAAAAAAGTGAGAAAACATGCTTGATTTATAAACCTATTTTAACAAATTTCTTGAAATTAGTGAGTTTGTCATTTAGAACATTTATTTTTTTTATGTCAGTCAAGTGTAATTCAAATTTTTTTTTTTTTTTTTCGGTTAGAGATTTAGACGTTATTATTATGAGAGTATATTGATGAAATCAAATATTAACTTGTCCTGATAAAAATATATTAATTTAATTTCTTAAGTTGTGTTCTGGAACAATAATGGATAGCAAGCATATTCCGATCTTCTTTTTTTTTATTACTATTATTTAAGCTCTGAAATGTAGTTCAATGATCCGTTCCTAGATGGCAGCACCACCGTCGAATCACAAAATATCGGTCACGTTACTTTCATCCTGAGACAGTTGGGTATAGGCATCGACTGTTTCCCAATTTGGACTTCATGTTTATATGCCGCAGTTCAAGGTCAGCTCAATATGCGCTTCACTCCCTCTCACTCTCATGCACGTTTCACTGCTCCTTCTTTAGATCATTTTTCTCTTTTACAATTGGCGCATAATCTCTAGCTTGGCGCTATTTGTCTCTTGTGATATTTTGAATTTTGTTACAGGAAGTCGTTAATAAGACGTTTTTAAACAATTTCGCAAATTTAGGGTACATACAAATACGGATTTTTAAATCCTTATTAGCAGTTTACACTTAATGCGCTCGTTTTTTTTTCTCATTTGTTCTCAAAATACGATAATTTTTTTCTTCCGTAGAACATAAAACAGTTTTTTTTTTTTTTTTTTTTTAAATTTATAAAACTTATAATTAATTGAGTGTAAAGTTGCTAAAAGTACTTTTTTGTTAATGTATTTTTAGTAAATTAATTACATTTGCATCGAACTATTTTATGTTTAGTTTGTTAATAAAAAATACTATTTATCACTATTAAAAATACCTGGAATATTACTATGACTGTGGATTACGTGATGGCCGTCTGATTCAGATAAATTTGTTTTTAAACATTGAAAATAAATAGTTTCAATGTTACAAAGTCATTCATTTTTATTTTTCATAAAATGTGATAAAATTGGACATTAGTTCCGCATTTCATGGGAAATTGACACCAGGCTTATATAAATTATACCTTAGTTTCTAGTTTATTCTATTCTCTTTATTGTAAACATTTGCAAAAATTTGTTATTGACTGATAAGAGTTTCCTGGCATGTGCTTGAGAATGATGCAACATCCCTTAATGTCACCAGACAGCAGACGATAACATTTTTTGATGTGTTCCTCTCTTTCAAAATAGTTTTCTAGCAGTTACGCAAATTAGTATTGTTATAATTTTTCAAGGAGTTCCTCTGGTTGCTTCCTCTGAATAAAATTTTTTAAAGGTTATTTAGGGGTGAGGCATGCTGATTCACGTTATCTCACTAATGTTTAATATGTGAACTTTGCCTGCAAACGATTTTTAATCTTGTTATATACGCAAACGATTTTTAAATTTGTTATATATGCAAGCGATTTTTAATCTTGTTATATACGCAAACTATTTTTAA
This sequence comes from Parasteatoda tepidariorum, assembly GCF_043381705.1. Classification (NCBI taxonomy): domain Eukaryota; kingdom Metazoa; phylum Arthropoda; class Arachnida; order Araneae; family Theridiidae; genus Parasteatoda; species Parasteatoda tepidariorum. The sequence continues at coordinate 38,057,732 of NC_092209.1, read as the reverse complement.
ACTTGTTATATGCAAATGATTTTTAAGAAGCAACCTTATTATTATTTTTTAATTGTTATGTTTATTTTTTGCAGACAATTTTAGTTTTTTTAATAAAATGTATTTAGAATTAGTTATTTATCGTTTTCTTTTCTTCAATAACATTATTGTTCTACATAAGTTGGCTTGATGACAAAATCCGTTGCAACCATCGCAAAAAAAGAAAGAAAAAAAACTCTTGTTATTGATCAAGGAATGAACTGAAAATATCGAACACGTAAGAATAAAAAAATAAATAAAAACCAGATTCCTTTTAGAGGACAAGGTCAACCATATGAAACGCAGGCTGTTTACGTCTTGGGAAAGTGCTCTTTCGTCTGAAGGTTTTCCAGAAAAAAGGATGCGTTAACAATCCACGTGTAGAAAAATCGATCTCCGTTTCGTGCCAAACGCTTCTTCTGTTTGGCGACGAATCTTTTTACTGTTAACCCCTTCCATTCAACTTTCTCCTCTGAAGTTATTATAGAGATTTCGGGCGTTGGTTATGATATGAAAGAACAGTTTTCCAATTATAATCTCTCTCCCCCCTCCCTTCCTGCCATAAGTTCTAATTTTAGTGATTGCTTTATTATTTCTCTACCGTGCGTATTAATAGATTAAAAATAATGCATCCGTTCGTCCCTAGGGTTTTATAACTCCTGAATAATTGTTTCCTGACTTCTGAGCTGACCTTTGAAATCTTCATAGCCGTTTGCACTTTCAGCCGTGCTGTTATTTTGAAGGAGAATTAATTGTACTTAAAGGGCAAAAGTCTTTTCTTTTTTTTTTGTTGTTGTTTAGGAGAATTGGGATAATTATTTTTTTGTTTAGGTGAATTCGGATAATTATTTGTTTGTTTAGGAGAATTGGGATAATTTCGTATCTTATTTTTTTAAAGTTTTCTTATTACAATAAAAATTAAAATTCGATAAACATTTATAAATAAGTTGAATATTTTTAGCAGAATTATTCTACTGGTATGTAATTCTACTAATATGTTAATATATTCCTCTTATTATGAAATTCATGTGAACATATTCCTATTATCATAGGTAAAGATATCGAAATAGGTTAATTGTTGTTAAATTTTTATTGTATAGGATGCCCTTTTGAGAACTTCTTATCAGAAAAATAAATGAAAATAAAAAATATTGTGGTGATTTTAAATTTAGTATTGTTAAGGAATCTTTCAACAATGCTGTAAGCATAAAATTAAGCTTGTGTATAAATGAATTACTAATCAATTAGTTACATTTTTCAATTTTTTAAAAATAATTTTGCTTCAATTTTTTCTTTTTTTTTTAATTTGTGTTTTTTTTTTGTCTGACAATACTTTAAAAAAAGGAGGGGGGATAGACTTGAATGATTGTGCCGTCCCTTAGATTTCTCTTGCAATTTTTGCATTCGCCTTACATAAAAACTTTTCCCATTGAATGTGCTTAATGTGACAAAATATCGACCTGGGAAAAAGCGATACGGGCGCCAGAGGTAAATGCCAACTTGAAGGTCGAGGAGCAGTAAAAGTAGGTCGCCTATACTAAGAGAAACAAGTTCAAGGCTACGTTATAGCTACGAAGCGTTAGAGGGCGCTAGTTACTATTCCGTACAACATCCCATCTCTTCCTTATCTTTTTCTTTCTCCTTTGGCGCTTTTTCTCATTCGCCAACTATCAAATGCAAAAAATAATCGAACGATTTCAATGTATTAGGAAATCAAGAAATTTATGTTTTAAATTTTTTTTTAAAATTAAGATTACTAAAATAAAGTCTATACTTGAGACAAAAGGGCTATCATTTTTAAGCTTTATTTAAATACAATTACGCGGAATAAGCTGATAACGAAAATATTATAAAGGGTTGTACATTTTCCAATCTTGATAATTTTATGACTTTCAATTCCATTTTTAAACACAACGAAAAGCAATTGTCATAATAAAAATCTTTCAATATACATATTTGTAATTTTTTTTAAACATTTTTTTCGAAGTCAGAAATGTGAATGTATTTTTAATGTTATAAGGTTCAAATTAAAATCAAAATTTTAAAATGATTTCGTATTGCAATTGCTAAATTTTATTTCAATACTATTTAAAATTCACCACATGCAAACATTACAATAAGTACTTAAAGCAGGAGTGCTACCTGTTCGGAAAAGATTTAATACTGGTACCTTCTTTTAAGAGAACTTTTACGCTTTTCCATCAAATTTTTTATTATTTTTCTAATTAAAACTTCCTCCAATCGTACATTAATATCCAACTGCTTCTGACTAAAAGGAAACAATTGTAATGTTTTTGCTACCAGTATTTTATATTTCCTGGATAAGTAGTAGATTTGCTAACGTAAATAATTAACTAGAACTACCTCAATATTATATAATCAATATTCCAATTTATCGGGGTCTTATAATTCGAAGTAAAATTACTTAATATTTTTTTTCCGTTTTACTATTACATTAAAATGAAATTTATCTATAATAAATTACTGTGAAAATGTTCTTTAAGTTAGTCATTGCAAAGTCGTGTATCCATATTTGTACATAAAGTAGTCCTTATCAGTGATGCAATTTGTATTTGCCAATAGCGAGCGGTTGAATTCGGAAAAACTTACTATCATTTCCCCCATTTGGCGAGATTGGCGAACAGTCGTGTAATAACCTCGGCGCTTCGAGTCCTTGGTCACTGAAGATTGCCATTAACTACTGTTATTCTCCATCTGCTCTCCGAAGTGAGCAACAACCTGCGTATCACTTAATTCATTTACGAAGTGAATATGTGCATATTTAATCTTCTTTGATTGTATTTCGATACGTATGTAAGCTCCGTGACTTTTTGTGGTGCGTTTATTCTAGTCTTAATTTAAACGAAAGAAATGACGAGTATTTTAAGTCGTTTGCTGACCGCGGATAAACCGTGGACTGCACCGTATATGATACCTATCCAAAGACCAGTGTATAGTTCTAGTTCAGTTGTTCAGAACATTTCAACGATGTTACACCAACATAATGTGGTTAGTGGAAATGATTTTCCACCGGTTCAAACCCCGGCTGGAAGGCGGAAAAAGACCGCACGGAAAGCCCAGGATACGCGTAAGTTGCGCTTGTTTGTGAAATTTTTCATGATTTAGCTGTTTTCTCACCTTTTTTATAAATCATTTTTTCCAGCATTGTTGAACAATTTTTTTTTTTTAAATTCATAAAACATCTATTTGATGTATATATATAATGTCTGTTAGTAATTTTAATTATACTTATATGGTTTCAATTATTTATAAAAAGTTTTATGTAGCACTAATATGTTAAATACATTTTTCAAACATAAATTATAGTGTTTTTTTTTTTTTTTTTTTTTTTTTTTTTTTTTTTTTTTTTTTTTTTTTTTTTTTTTTNTTTTTTTTTTTTTTTTTTTTTTTTTTTTTTTTTTTTTTTTTTTTTGGATATTTTAAGTTGTGTAATTCTACGATGTAAAAAAGAAAAATATCTAGCCAAGAATTTTTAAATTTTATCTTTTGTTGAAGTTCTTTGACGCTACGCATTATTTAAAAGTATGTTCACCCTTTAACTGCACAATTTGAAATTAATATTCTGATTTTTGGTTAAAATAAATTGACCGTTAAGATTAATAATGCTTTTAATTTAATAATTATGTTAAAATTTTTAAATTTAGCGTAAATATTTTTTTTCTGTTTGGAGCTGTGCCAAAAGGTGGGAGGGAGGAAGTGAGTGTTATCCGAAGTTTTGAAGGTTGAGTTGAGCTGCAAATGTTTTTCTATTTTTCTTCATAATACCACAAGAAACGTCATCGTGTCATGAAATTCAAGGTTATTTACATATCTTTACAATATTTCACATTGATAAGGAAATATTAGAAGCGTGCCTATATATTTATGACTAGTTTTACTTATAAAAATTAAATTATAAAAGCGTTAATCTATTGTAACACTCAATTATAATAGATTAACGTTATAAGTGTGAGCTAGTAATTAAATAAGTATTTACATTAAATCATTGATATACATTTATGCATATTGTGTGAGGAAAAAAAAAGTCATGAAAAATGTGAAGGTCAGGTATTCACTGAAACAACATTTTTATTAATAACTGTTTATCGCCCTTTGTTTTGATTTCATTTGTTTTGCGAAGCTCATGACGTCACTCGAATTAAAATGAATAAATGAAACTTGGTGAATAACAAACACACCATAGGTATGTCGAAATATTTATATTTGCATGCAATGTGTTATTCAAAAAGTGATCCCAAATCTTTTCCTAGCTCAGTCTTAATGCCGATATATTTTTATTATTAAAATTTGAAAGGATTTATAGTATAATAAATATTTTAGTACTTTTACGCCATTACGCAGAAAATATCGACGATTGAAACTAATTTTATTCTAACTAGTTCGGTTTCTGCGTTACTAAATTGTGAGAATGTTCTATATTTTATTATTATTCAACTAGTAACTCAGAAAAAAACGTCCAGCTGATTTAATTCACTCTTTAAAGTTGATTTCTGCGTTGCTTATATGTCGATTGTGTTGTACCATACGATATTTTTTACTTGATGAAGTTTTAGTTGAAATTTCGCATCAATAGCTAAGCCTAAATGGAATTCTTTTTATTTGCAGCTGTTCGATTTGGACGCGTACCTAAGCGAGAGAAGGCTAAAATTTTGGCTGCCATGCAAAAAGTGAATGCTGACTCACAAGAAAAAGCCCTAAGTGCTGAACTTGATGATGAATACAAAATATTGGCTAACATCGTCCGGGCTCACGAAGAAACTAGTGATTTTACTAGAGAGAAGGTGGCTAATCTTGTGGAAAAAGCGAGAACGCACCCTCTGTATGCTCAATACACTCCCCAGGTAAAAATTTTCTCTCTTTTATTTTTAATGTTTTCTTAATTATTAACCCTTAACAGACGGACTAATACGACTCATATATGATGGCTAAAATCAATTTTTGAAAATCTCATATTATTTTTCTGTTATCTTTGCAATTACGTTAATTATATAATTAATCGTTATAATTATATCTGATGAGAAGTTGAACTAGAAATACTTCCGGGCCAATAAGGGTTAATAATTATTTAAGTCATATATATAAACTAAAATATTACATTTTTTGATAGCTAAATTTGTGATTATAAATTTAGTTTTTAAGAATTATATGTTCAGTTTTGAATACACAAATGCAATATTTTTGGATGACCCAAAAGAGGTGATATAATTATAAAATCTAAAATATATTAATTAATTAATCTCTAGAATTAAATATTCCCATTCATAATAGGTTTTATTTTTATTAGTGTTTCATTCAATGTTATATTCACGTATTAACGCGGAAGGGAGATAAGATTGATTTTTAAATTTGATAAATCTCGTAAAGCACGAATTGTAACAACAAAATCATTTCAATTTAGATCTTGACCTCATTTTATTTTACTACTCAGTCCACTTGAAGCACAAACAGTTAACGTAAAAAGAAAAAGACGCGATAAATGCTTTTCAAAACCAAGGTCGACGCCTGTGCTTTTCTGAAAACATCTCTATCCTAATAATTGCTCAAGGCAATGGTGTGTATGTGAGCCGCCATATTGGATTTTTATTTCATTTTTATGCTTTCATCCTATTCCAGTTGACGTCTTCTCCTCGCTTTCTCTTAAAATGGCATTGGCAAGGTCAGCGGTAGAGGGAGACCTTGATTTATCATAAGTAAAATGAACATTGCGCCTATTGATAATTTTTACTTCCTGGTTCATTTTACATTTCAGTTTATTTTAAATTATGATTCATCTAACAAAGTTTAAAATTTGCTGTTTTAACCATTATAATCCCACTATTTAATTCAGATCATAAATTTGAATAAGTACTTAATATTTCATAACAGAATTTTTTTCCTAACGTTAATTAAATTCATCATTCTGATTCCATAATTCTAAAAAGATTTCAAAATCGAATTTATTTTTTTTTAAATTGCGATAATATTTTTCTTAATGTTATGATTACTATTGGTCACTATTAAAATGAATTTATTAAAGTATTTTTATATTATATTATATATATTTAATATAATAGAGTTATGTAACATTTAAATACAGTGACTACCTTCTGGATGGTATGGGGACACTTTTTTTTATCAGTTTGGCATAGTAATCAGTGAGTTATATCAAATGAATTATATCTGATTATTGTATCGAGTTTCTAATTATAATATTAGAAATAAAATCACTGATTTTTATCATTTGATATTTATAATCAGCATATAAGTACTCCTCATATTTAAAATTTTACATAGTGATTTTTTTTATCATTTAGTTCCAGTTGAGTCATCTTTTTAATTCTTATAATTCGGTGAATTATTGAGAAGCATTCACAATTATATTTTTCTCTCAAATATTTTCGTTTATTCTTTTTAAACGTCTAGACAGATGTAGGAATGAAAAAAAGGAGGGTTGGGTTAAATGGTATGTGAACTCCGGTACGAAGAAAAAAAAAAAAATAAGATATCAAGTTAACGAATTTACTGGAGCAAGAGTTTTTTTTTTTTTTTTTTCTTCTTTCAGTGGCGTTTTGAAAAAGTAAAACTGCGACATGGAATGACGTCACTGAGCAAGCAATTTCACCATAACGGCTGCAGTGATAGTCTATCACGCACCTCTTCCAATAGTCAGTTTCTATTCAAGGCCAAGGTCGCGAACAGGCGCACAATTCCTCTGGCTGTTTGCACCAATCTCTTGCGACCTCGCTTGCGCGAAGGTTAACCAATAATTTCTATAGTCTGCGCTTCGCAGGAAAAGCATCCTTTTCAATTTATTTTTTATCTTAGTTTTTCGCAGAAAGTTTTTTCCTTGGTTTTATTTTCGATTGAAATAATTTTTTTGAGGGTTAAAAAATTAAATACAACTTCGGAGTAGTGAAAGATAATTTATAATAAAATAAAGAAATATATGTTTTTCGCATTAAACGTTTTTCACAATAAAACTTTGTTATAGTAGTTTTTTTTTTTTTTTAATGCAAGTGTTTACAAGTATAGATATAGTACTGGGATTTGCAAGAAAGGGTTAATCAATTTGGGAACTATTGGGTTAAATCTCGCTTGCACAAATATTAAGCAGTAATTTCTATAGTTTGTATCATCCTGAAATTTTTTTATAAGTTTTCAACCAAGGTTTTTCCTTATTTTATTTATGGAATAATAATTGAAAAAATGTAAGGATGGTAAATTGAGTATAATTTTGAAATACTTATATTTTATTTATGCAAAAAAGAAAAAAAATTTAAATAAGTACGTTTTTTTTTTTTTTTTTTTTTTTTTTTTTTTTTGCACAATTTGAGTGTACTACAACACAAAATTTTTATTATAACACTTTTTAGCAGACATTAATTCACATATATTTAAATAAATTAGTATTTCGAAATTCTATTTAAATTTTTATGAATATATATGTTTATAAAATTATGAATGATGAAGAAAAAATTTGAAGAGGGCTAAAAGAAAAAAAAAAGTATTTTGGATTAAATTCATTTATTAATTTCAAGTATGCACATACACTTATATAATTAAATAGTAAAATTTTGATTGTAAATTTTAAGCATTGTTGAAAAGAAAATGTACATTCAGGTATTAAAAAAAAACTAAGTTATTTTATATTCTGTGTGTTTTGTTCCTCTATAAAGGAAATTGAAGAAACACATGAAATACTTATTTGAGGTACAAGTTGATATAAAAAATGTCGCTTTTAGGAATGTATTGCACTATATTGCTCAAAGCACTTATGTATTTATTAAATTATAATTTTTTAAATGAATTTATGAGTATTTTAAATGTTTGAAGTATAAAAAATATTTTTGAACGAATTTGTTAGTTTAGTTTTCTTTGAACAGCAATATTAAAAGCCAATTATTTTTTTTACAGACACAGACTTGTCCAATAAATCCTATTCCCCATATTATGGAAGCTGGAACCAATTTGAAAGAATTCTCTGAGTTCTTTGCCCCCGCTATCCAAGGAGTTGTAGAATTCACCAAAAGAATACCAGGGTTTTCATTTTTATCCCAGGATGACCAAATCTGCTTGCTTAAGGTAAATATATTGTTAGAATTTTATTCATGTTTAATTTTATTTAGAAAGTTTGAGATGATTTGAGTTAGATATCTATCATGTGATAAACTAATTGTATGTTTTTTTTATTTATTTATTTTTATAGGCTGGTGTATTTGAAGTACTTTTGGTGAGATTAGCTTGCATGTTTGATTCTCAGGCCAGTATAGTGGTCTGCCTGAATGGTCAACTGATGCGTCGTGACACTTTGCCAGCTCAAAGCAATGCCAGATTTCTTTTGGATTCCATGTTCGACTTTGCTGAGAGATTGAATTCTTTACATCTGTTGGAGACTGAAATTGCATTATTCTGTGCTGTAGTGGTTATATCAGGAGGTAAGTTTCAATATTTTAACCAAACCAATAAGAATCTAATTAACGAACTAATCAGGGTTAATTAATTATTCAAACTAATTAAAAACTCTTAAAAGAAAATCAATTAAATATGTCAAGTAAAATAATTAGAAGATCTTAAAAAAATATTTTGAACTCAATTTAATATGAGAATTCAATTTAATTAACGAACTTAACAGGGTTAATTAATTTTTTAAACTAATTTAAAAATCTTAAGAAAATCAATTAAATATGTCACATTAAATAATTAGAAAATATTAAAAAAATATAAATAAATTAATATTAAATGCTAAATTTTTTTCTTTCTTTTTTTCACAGATCGTCCTGGCTTGAGAAATAAAGAATTGGTATTGAAAGTGCAACAGAGAATCATGGACCTGCTTCGAAAAGCAGTGAATGCTAATCATCCTGACCACCCAACCTTGTTCAACGAAATGATAAAAAAGATTCCTGATCTTCGCACTTTGAATACATTACATTCTGAGAAGTCGGTGCCAGGTCAACTTAACAGCGTGGAGCATCATAATCAGGCATCATCAACTGTTAATGGTGTGGTTGAAAATATGGCTGCTGATACATCAGTGAAGCTGGCTGACATATATGACGTACATTCTGTTCCCCATGATATATGGAACCAGTACTCTCTAGTATCGCATCCACCTGGTCTACCCACAGAGGAAGACTTGAGAAGTACATCTCCTGGACAACATAGCCATCATAGCGGCAACAGTAACGGAAGTGGCGAATGGAGCATTATGGATTCCAAAGATGAACATGATCTTATAGGATCTCCTAAGTCAGTTGGTAATGGCCTTAGTCATGAAGATATCAAAAGTCCACCGAGAATGTCCAATTTCTCCAATTCTCGTATCTATATGACTGAAGAAGTCTGGCATTCAGAAGCTAACCATATTGATTATCATCACTCATTGCCTGAGAGGCCGGCTGAAAACCCTGGTTCAGATCACGGTAGCAGCTCTGGAGATGAAGGATGTTACATTGACAGTCCCATGAAAGCTGTACTATATCCAAAATTGCACAGAGTAGATTCACCTACTGACTCTGGTATTGATAGCGGCAAAGAACCAAGTATTTCACCCACTAGTTCAGATTGTTCCAGTCCCAGATCTTCTACTGAAGAAAAAATGAAAGATGTGATGGACACTGATCAGCATGACAAACACGATTCTATTGAAGATATGCCAGTTTTAAAACGAGCACTTCAAGCTCCTCCCATAATGCCACCCAGCATGCTTATGGATGAAGCTTACAGGCATCATAAAAAATTCCGAGCAGCACGTAGAGAAGCTGAAAGTCCTTCAAGTCCTAGCCAACTATCACTGGCTAGCACGCACAGCACACTGGCGAGAACTTTAGAACAAGCTCCTAGATATCTCAGTGAACAACAGTTAAAAAGAACTGATCTAATTCATAACATAATCATGCAAAAAGAGACCCTACCTGGCCAGCAGACACATTCACTTCCACATCATCAACAAACTTCAACACAATCACATCATGCTGAGGCACAGCTTCTTACAAGTCCCCCTTTGCAGAACAATTCATATCCTTACAACAGTGTTCCTAATAGTTCTCCTGTTTCACCTTCAAACCTTACCTACGCCACATCTAATGCTCAGACGCACAAAAGCAATCTACTCGTTTATCAAAATGGTTACTGTGTACCACCTAGTGGCAATCCACAGCAAACATCTGTTTACACGCCAGTTACACTCTCTGCATGGTCTTTTGGTCAGCAACAACCCTCTCCTGTTGCTACTGTAACATCTGCAGCCCCTGTACAAGTTCACACTCAGTATGAACCCTCAAACATGTCGCAGAACTCTCACAGAAACACATCCAACTTCTCTTCAACTCTGGTGGTCAATTCTTCAAGATCCGGGTCTCCGAAGATGGTCATGTTCAATCCTAGATCCCCTGCATCTTCTGCTTCCCCTCTAGTCATTAATGGTGTTGGTCATAGCTCCCCTAGTGCTCCATCCTCGGGTGGCATGACAAACGCGAGGTCTGAGACAACCTACAAACTTTCCGGTGAACCTTCTTCTCAACCTCTGAACTTATCCAAAAAACTGTTTTCCCCACCCATGTTGAAGATTGAATCGTGATCTAAAGTCTTGGATCAATGAGGAAGAAAAAAAACCAAAATAATTTATCAAAATTTTGAGGTGGATACTTGTGATTTTTCATTTGCACTTCTTCCCCTCTAAAACCCCCCACCTTGTGATCATGCACCTGTCGTGTCTTAAACTGGAACTTGAAAACAGCATCTCTTTTTTCTCTTAATTTTTCCTGATGCAGTTGCCATGTTATTTATGTGCCATTCCAGAGTTTTAGAGGTAACACACAGGTTGTGTCTTTGCGCTTAGAGAGAAAATAAAAAGTAATCATACTGCAGAACAATGAATATATAAACTCTCGTTGTATATATTGTTTGTATAAAGAAAACATTGTATTCATTTTGTATAAAATAATTTACCATATTATTGACTTCTAAAGGAGGTGTGTTGCATTGTAAATTATAAAGAAAATTACTATATAATTGACATGATTATGATATTGATTTATTGGTAAAAAAAATATTCGAATTTAAATATATTGAAAAGTTTTTTTTTTAAATGGTGCAAAGTATCTTAATGTTATTTAAACATCAAGTACGAGATGTATAAAGGGTTTATTCTTTAAGTGAGGTCTGGAGATTCAAAGGGGTAGGACAGGGGGCCATACATTAGAACATTTTTGGGTAGTAAAATACTATGGTTCTTTTTGTAAATATTTTCATAGCACACAATTCAATAATTTAAATGTTTCCTTTTTCTGTCTTCGTGGCATATGTGCAGTGTTCTTTTGCTCTACAGTATTATTGTTAAGACAATTATTAGTAGGCATGTTTGTTATTTTAGGGTCAGTGGTAAACCAAATGCAAGGGTGATTGTCTTTAGGGATAAACACCATAATGTTCAAGGACTAACTCAGGGATGCCAATTAATACAAATTTTAATTTTATAGAAATTTCGTCACTACCCGTAATTTTACGGATATGTACATGAATTTTTACGGACAGCTTTAAAAAAAACTACGGGAATCTAGATTTTTTTTTTGCCTTTATTCTTATTTTATGGTACATTACTTTTTATTTATGTAAGATCCCTTTCTTTTAAAAACTTTTTTTTACCTGTCAATCATGTAATTTATCTTTTATTTCTAAAAAAAATTAATATACTGTGCTTAATAAGTGGTACATATTTAGTTAAATTCAATAATTGAAACTTTATTCCTTGCATTACGGGTTGGTATTCCTGCTGCCTTGATCACAATGGAGTTTCAGTTTAGAGGATTATACTTTGGTTGAAAGATCGTTACTACTATTAAGAAATAAACTATCAAATAAAATTCCTTGAACATATCAAGAAAATTGTAGATCACATAAAATCTGATATTTTTAATGAATTTTTGCTGATTAACAATCACCCTTGCCAAAAATGACACATCATCTACATGTATAAAAAAAAAAAGCTTCTGTGATTACATATATAGCTAAGAAAGAAGTTTTATTTGTGAGTTTTTTTTTTATTTTGTTAATTTATTTAAAGATAGTGTTAGAAGAAATTAAAAACTTAGCTCTCAGTGTCAGTTATGAAAAATTATTTATTGTTAATTATTTTATATTGTATTGAAATCATTTATGTTTTTATTTTATTAGTAGTAATGAACCTTAATTTGGTTTACCATTTGCATAAACCCTTATGTTGTGCTTTTTACAGTCTTTAGCCAAAACAGAAAACACTGTTGCATAGACAGTTATGTAGTACAATCAAACTTTTAATTTAAGTTCATTTGATTATTCTGATCTCTAAGATCGTACATTGGTGTGGCTATGTGCCTATTATGTGATCATGTCGTTTCATTAAAAAAAAAAATTTCTGAGTGAAATTATTTTTGTCTTTATTTCTTGTCATCTTTGTTTTCAATACAGAAAATTATTTTTCAAAGTTTTGACGCACTACAAATCATAACAATTGGAAATCAATGAAAATCATGCAAAATAAAATAATAAATTAAAAAAATTCTTGAGGGAAACTACTTTTATCTTAATTTCTTGGTTACATTATATTTAATACAGAAAATTATTTTTCAAAGTTTTGACGCATTACAAATCATAACAATCAGAAATCAATGTTTTGACGCATTACAAATCATAACAATCAGAAATCAATGTTTTGACGCACTACAAATCATAACAATTGGAAATCAATGAAAATTAAAAACAAAAGAATATTAAAAAAATTCTTGAGGGAAACCACTTTTATCTTAATTTCTTGGTTACATTATTTTTAATACAGAAAACTATTTCTCAAAGTTTTGACACACTACAAATCATAACAATTAGAAGTCAATGAAAATCAAACGCAATAAAATAATAAATTTTAAAAAATTCTTGAGGGAAACCACTTTTATCTTAATTTCTTGGTTACATAATTTTTAATACAGAAAATTATTTTTCAAAGTTTTGACGCACTACAAATCATAACAATTAGAAGTTAATGAAAATCAAACACAATAAAATAATAAATTAAAAAAATTCTTGAGGGAAACCACTTTTATCTTAATTTCTTGGTAACATTATTTTTTAATACAGAAGATTATTTTTCAAAATTTTGACATACTACAAATCATAACAATTGGGAAATCAATGAAAATCAAATACAAAAATATTTCCTGCTTTAATTAATCAGACCTATTACAAAAAAAAGTTTGAAAGGAATAAAAGTTACTGTCATTTAAATATTAAATAAATAGAAGAATAAAATTATATAAAAATTAATATTCAACTTAGAACATTTTCAGAAATTAAATTCGAAGGGACACAACTTCTCAAAACAGTTAAAGAATTATGTCATTTTTAAAGTAGAGACTTAATTACGAATGAAGCTATTATGAAAATAGAAGGTATTACTTTCATTTATAGGGACTTCATCTATATAGTGTAGAACAAACAGTGGTTTGAAAATCGTGTTCTGTGTAACTAAACGACTCCATGGGAGAGTTAAAAGGGTTCCAAGAGTTAGGACTTTTTTTTAAAATTAAGATCCAATCAATAAACCATTATATATTTAATATTAAGGTGGTCTTGAGGTAAAAGTGAAAGTTAAATGGCACTAAAAAACATCAAATATTTTAGAAGAAAAAAAATATGTATTTCTTATAATAATCGTGTATTGAATAAATCATTTGAAAGACGTGTCCTCATAAAAATTGCATTAGTTTTCCCATCACGCCTTTTAATTCAAAATGAAGAAACTATATTTGTTAATAAAGAAAATGTTATTACATAATGAGCATTTTCAATGTTCATAACGGTACTTTTCAGTTGCCATTTCAGCAAAAGCCGTAATTCGGCTTATTTCACTCAATTTCAGCTTATGTTTATACACCAAATTCATTTCAAGATCAGAGCTGCGAATTCAACTGTCGGGCATAAAACCTTATTTAAGATTATTAATGATAAAGCGTTGGAAAATTTTTTTTATCTGCTTAATATTTTCAAAATAATCTTTTATTATTAATGCGTTCACAATTACCTATCAGAAGTCTTTAATAGTTATATTTTATTTTATTACCGTCATTGAACAGGCCACCCAAATATTGGGTTTATGACTACTAATGTTCAACTCCATAGCCTTGTAATTCAACTCTTGCATGAAGAACTGGGAGAAATTTACCTTCGTGTAGGACTTTTTGATGGAACTAACTCGCCTTTGCGTTACATGGAGATTAAAACCTCCCGCACTTAGCCTAACGCCAAGGGGACTCTAGCCTATGATCCATCTACCACTGAGGATATTGTACGCCAGCACTGTGGTCGGTGCGAGCCGGGTGCGGAATTCGCTTTGATTCCAGTCATCGCTTTGAGATTTCATTGGCGAGAAATTTAGGAACCGCTAGTGCAGGATATACATACTTTTATTTTCAAATATTGTTAAATAAAATAACATAAAATCATGTTTTATTACAAGAAGTTGAAAGATTAAGTTTTTCCATTTAAATACTATATTATTAAATAAAAATACAAGAATGAAATCTTGTATCTCATTTAAACATTTTAGAATATTTAAGAAAGTGACACAATATCTCCAAAAAGTTAAAGAAATATTTCCAGTTGAAGCATTTATAACATAAAATCTTGATTACAAATGAAGCAATTAATAAAATTCAATGGATTATTTTCATATTCTAAATTAATAGTGACTTCGTATATAACTGAGAATATCATACATAAAAGATATTTTTTAAATTATTTGAATATAATTCTTATATCACAATTTATGTAAAACTAACAGGTAACAGCTATTGCGATAATTTAACAAATTTTATTAATCAATGTGTGATAAAGTAAGGAGGGAGTATTTAACTCTCAATAAAAGAAATTTTTTTTTGCACTCTCATTAAACTTATTAATATTACTTATGAGTTGACTCAATATATGAAGGTCCTAATAGCTGTAAAAATTGAGTTTGTCTCCACTTTCTTAGAAGTCTATCTTCTTTTAAAACTTGGTACATCTTCAGCTTATTTCTTCTGCCTTACAAAAGAAGCCACAAAACTGGCAAGGTAGGAAAAATAAATAAATACAGCAATGGTGCTGTATTTTAAAATGAAAATGGTTCATTTCAAAATATTTAATTTAAGCACTTTTTTTAGTAACCTGAAAAAAAATGTAGGAAAAAATTCTTCTCTATTTCGTCATTTTATACTTCGATAATTCGGAAAAGTCGAAACGAAAAAGCTTGCTGTAAATCCAGTTTTGCCTCAGACTAACGAAACAGGCAGTAAAGCAACTCAAGGATAAAATGCGATCTAAATGTATGAAACTTAATACTTTAGCGTTTAAACTACCTCTTAAAATACTTTAGCTTTCATTATGCTACTTACAAATTAGTTATTAATTTGCAGCGAAGTTTAAGTTATTTAAATTCAGTTGATTTTATCTTTAATTATTTTTTCGCCTCTACGTATCAAATATTTAAAGCCTCTAATTATAGAATAAAACTTTGTCGCAGTTACTAACTGAGGAGACTTTACGAGAGTTGGTAAAATTATCACTTATTCAACAAGTTTAACTTTTTAATTCGATACTAATTTATTAAAACTTTCACCGAAAGCGGAACTGTTGGCATCGCTGATAACGTATCAAGCTTTCGTTTTTGAAATACAGTATTTTCTGTATGTCTGGTTCAAAATTAGTTTTTCCCAATGAAAAAATGAATGCAAGATTGCTAAATTATTATTAATTTGCATTTAGTTAATTCGTTCGTAAATTAAATTAAAAAAAAAACTTTTTTGAAAAATCTGACAACTTTTTTAAATTTATTTTATTATTTAATTTACTTAAATAAGTATTTCTTAACATCAAAACGAAAATTTCTAGTTTGCTAAATTATTCATTATTTAATTAATTTGCTTTTAGCTAATAATTTTGTAAATACTAGTTTAATTTTTTTATTTTTAATTTGGCATAGTTTTAAATTTAATGAAGAATTTAGCGATTTGCATTGCGTCTCTAAATTTTACTCTTTTTTTCCTAATAAAAGGACTTGAGAAGCATTTTTATATTAACTTTTCAGTTAATTTCACGGTATTTAATGTAATAAATACTTAAATAAGTATTTCTTAACTATACATTTTTCAGTTAATTTCACGGTATCGAATAAAACTTTGTATATGTATAATAAATAATATATAATAAATACTTCACGGTATTTACGATAGTAAATACTTAAATAATAAATACTTAATTTCACGATATTTAATATAATAAATACTTAAATAAGTTTATCTTAACATCAAAAAGAAAATTTCTAGTTTGCTAAACTATTAATTATTTAATTAATTTGTTTTTAGCTGAAATTTTTGTAAATACTAGTTTAATTTTTTTTTAATTTGACATAATTTTAAATTTTATGAAGAATTTAGCAACTTGCATTGCGTCTCTAAATTTTACTCTTTTTTTTCTAATAAAACGACTTGAGCAGCATTTTTCATATAAACTTTACAGTTATATTTCAAGTATTTAATATTTATATGCAAAATTTTTTTGAAGAACTGCGATTTGAGTATTCAGTGTGTAAGAAAATTAGTTAAAAAGTAAGTATACCAGAAAAAAATGCAGGTGACGGTTTTTTAAAGTATTAAAACTTTTAAAAAAATGCATTTTAAATTACTTATAGTTCATGTATATTTTATTTTGAATAAAATGTACATTACAAGAAAAATGCATCCAACAATTTTGAAAAAAATATAAATTTTCATCTTATGTGTCACACATTCCTTTTACGTGTTTATTTGAGACATTAAATGCGTAGAACAAAAAGAGAACGGGGTAGGAATACGCACGGATTCACGATGACGAAATTATGTAATGCAATTTCTGAGAAAAACGCCTTCACAGTTACCTATCATTCTACTAAATTGCAACACGTTTATTTGGTTATAGTAAAAATCTAAGTATTGTGCTATTTATACTCCTAAGTAATTAATTGTAACTTATTTGCGAATTGCGACACACATAGAAATAATGTCTTCTGCGAGAAAAAACAATACTAGAAAAATTTTCTCTTTGACCATGAATTATCCATCTGTAATAGAAACACCTGCATCATGTACCTTAAATTTATCTTTTTAAATGGCAACACTTACTCGTGTTTTTCCTTCCCCCGCAGAAATAAAGATACACCTGCTGATTCTTGAGGATTAAGTACGTATTATAGAGAGATTTTATGAAATAGCTGAAGATCACACTACAAAAAAAATATCCTTGTTTTTTTAATTTTATTATCGTCGTTGAACATCCGACGCAATTTTTGGTTTACGACTACTCAAATTCAACTCCGTAGCCTTGTAAATTTGAACCCAATCCAGAAGACAAGGGAACTCTTGGATCAAGTATTGGGAGAAATTTGCTTTCGTGAAGGACTTATTGATTAAACTAACATACATTAGCGTTACATGGAGAGGAAAACCATGGAAACTTCCGACGATTAGCCTGACGCCAAGTGTACCCTAAGTCATGATCCGTCTACCACCAAGGTCGGTGCAAGCCGGATGCGGAATTCGTATCGACCAGCCATCTCTGGGATTTGAACCCGGTTAACCTCATTGGAACGCGAACGATCTATCAACTACGCCTAGCGTTTTTATACACACTGTCGTTGAACAGTCGACCGAATTTTCTTCAGTTCACGACTACTAATGTATATCTCCGTAGGCTTGTAATTTTGAACCCAATCCAGAAGACAAGGGAACTCCTGGATCAAGTATTGGGAGAAATTTGCCTTCGTGGAGGACTTTTTGATGGAATTTACACGTATTTGCGTTACATGGTGAGGGAAAGCACGAAAACCTCCCATAGCTAGCGTGATGGCAAGGGGACTTAAATCCGTGATCTTTCTGCTACTGAGGACATTTTGCGCCAGCATGACATGTTGTGTCCTAAAATATGGATTTATCCGAAAAATAATTATCTTTATGAGTTATAGGATATAGTACAGTAGTTAATTTAACTATAATTATACAGAGTTATTTAAAATCTGCTCGGAGAGAAAAAATTCTGGTAAAATTATCGTTCTATATGGTAATAACGATTCTCGTAAAAAAAATATATGTATACGTATTTAAACGAATATACGTATTTATCAAATTATACTGCATTTAAACTATTCATTTGGTATTTTTTCCGTTTATATGATAATGGTTTATTGGAATTTCTGGTTTATAAAAATTATATTTCTTACTACCACACGTTTAATAAAAACTGAAAAGTAAAATAATCTAACCGAAAAATAGGCTTTTATGCCATGTTCTTAGGTATCATGATAAAATTACCAAATTTATCATATATTATAAAACTATATTATCATATTTTATTTTAAACCATATATTATTGAAACAAAATTATTACCAAAGTGCTTTGGTAAAAACTACTAAGCTCTTTGGTGTTAATTTAGAGCCAGAACAAAAAAGTTTACCATATTCTGATAATTCTGACCATACTTTTTTCTAAGTATCCCATTTGAGGTGTTGATTGACGCTAATTAATGGAAACTAGCGGCTGAGAGCAGACGACCGCAAGTTATTAAATAAATTGGTTTAAATCACAAGTCGGGGCTAAATATATAGATTTTTTATACCTGGAAAATAATTATCTTTTACCAATTTTAAGATCAAATCTAATACATATTTTAAATATAATTATAGTGAGTTATTTAAAATCCATCCATTGAAACTAAAGTCGTCGTAATTATTTTGCTATCGAACATATTTATTTCTACCTTTTTTTTACATCTTTAGAATTTTATTGAAGAGAAGGAATTATTTCGCAATATTTTCCTTAATAAACATATTAACTGAATATGTATTTTCAGTGTAAACGAGACGGCATTTATTTTTAAATTCTTTTCAATTATAATGTCTATAACAGAAAACTATTTTTATAGAAACGCGTGTTTTCGACGAAATGTTTCTTTCTTCGAATCAAAATTTATTTTCCCTTGAATTCAGGAATTCTAAATGATCTAAATATAGTTAGATGACCTAACTAAGGTATACTTAAACAGCAAATATTGAATTTCAGACATATGATGCAATACTAAGTTTTCAGAATATCTATCTAAACCTTTATTATTCAACTGCGCAGCAGCCAATTTTTTTATAAATAACAGTAATCGATTTTTTTTTATATAATGATGAAAAATATTTTATTTATTAAATAATAAAAGATAGTCACGTGAATAAATCACGTAAAATTTTTTGATTGGGCCTGTGAAAACTAAATTTTACAAGTTACCCAAACAACAAAGTCACTTTTTCTTAACGTTAAATTACACAAAAAATCTTTACATTTTCTATCATTGCATTTTCCATATTTATATGCATTCGCACATTTTATATTTTTGTACCTCTTATGTTTTGCTGAGTCCCGCAGTGGATTGATCGTTAAGAAACGGTTCCCAGCAGATCACCGAGGCTGCGGTCAGTGTACGGGTGGGTGACCACTTGGATCAGTATGGGTAGGGACCGAGGGTGTGCGGAATTGGTCCTCGTTAAACTGTTCTACCGTAAAGGGCTCGACTTCGCGTGCAGGTCGTTAGGCTACCGAAGCAGGGGTGCCATCCCTCTGCAGAGGATCAAAATTTTGATGGCCTGTCTTCGTAAAATCATCAGGGATGTTTCCCAGACCGTCGCCAATAGCCCATTGTGCAGCTCTAGTGCGACGTAAATTAACTACTACTGCAAGTTTAAATAAATTTTTATATTCAGCACAGAGAACCTAAAATAGTTTGTAGTCGAAAATAATTATAAGATATTTTGTAGTTGTAGTTTTGTGTGTAATATTATGCAAAATAGTTTGTTTAACTTATTTTGTTTCGATTTTCTTTAAAAGAAAGATAGCAATCATTGACTATTTTTTCCCTGTGAAAACTAAATTTTACATGTTACCCAAACAACAAAGTCACTTTTTCTTGACGTTAAACTACACAAAAAATCTTTACATTTTCTATATTTATATGCATTCGCACAGTTTATATTTTTCGCACCTCTATATTTTGTAAGTTTAAATTAATTTTCATATTCAGCACACAGAGAACATAAGATAGTTTGTAGTTGAAAATAAATATAAAGTATTTTGTAGTTGTAGTTTTGTATATGTAATATTATGCAAAATAGTTTGCTTATTTTATTTTGTTTCGGTTTTTTTTAAAGAAAAAAAACAATTGTTGTCTAATTTTTACTTTTTCTGTAAATATGACATGCAAAGTCATTTTTAGCAACAAATATAACATCTACAAATTTTTGTAGAAATAATTTACAATTCTATATTTAAGATAGCTAAGAACAGCGGTTTTAAAAAGAACATTTTGTACTAAACTTGAGAATAATTCGTTTGCTCATAAGATATTAAGCATAAGAACACGCACCCCCGTTAAACTGTTTCTATACCCCTGGGGGTACGCGTACCACACTTTGGGAAACACTGGTTTAAATAATAATTTACGACGTTATTTTTGACTAGGAGACTTCAATCGACAAGGAGTCTAAATATATATATAATGGGCGGTGATTGCGGAACACCTTATATTTTCATGTTAAGTAACAAATGCTTAAAATGTTAAAGTGACTCAAATCTTTTAAAGTTAGAGTTCGTAAAACCAAATTGCTTCACAGAAGATGAGGTATTCATAATTATTTTTCGTTTCCCACTAAGGATTATTTTTCCCGACGACTTGAACTCAATCAATAATGAACCGCGAGACCTTGAATCAGTCGTTAAAGTTTTACGTTTTTGGTGTCACGCCATTTGCTGTCAGGAAGAGAGAAAAATAAGTATATAAATATCAATTGTATTTTCGAGAAGATAAAAATAGTATTGACGGAGAAGTTATTCGATCAATTAAATATATTAATTATTCATTTTAGTGAATTCCAAAGTCTGCCTAACGTAATTGTTCATTCCTTTATGAAGGAATGAAATAAAAATTAAATATTAACGAAGAAGGTTTTGATCAGTTAGTTTAACTATTCATTCTCCCTAAGTATACATATCATAACTAATTATTCATTGCTATGGATTTAAATGAAGTTTAAATGAAACGTAATTAAGGGAACAAAATTAATTGTAGTTCGTTGGTGCGAGGAGACTAAAATTAGGTTCGGACCACCATAATTAGGTTCGGACCACCATTAATAATTATTTATCAGTGACTGATGTAATGGGGATGGTATGCTGTTTTGACTTGTTTGATTTTCGATTTCATGTTTAGGTCTGCGTTTTTGTTGCATATTTTATGGTAATTGTGCCATTTCACATTTTCTGTATAGAAGTTTAGTAGTTTTTTTTGTATAGTATCATATTAATTCACTTTATTAACTTTTTATTTAAAAAAAAATCTTATAGCTTAATGCAAACATACCAGTGAAGTATCTTTTAATTACTGGTACTTTTGAATTCTGGTAAGAACAGTAACTTAATTTTTTCTTTTTAAACTCTACCCTTGAGTAAAAATTTTGACGAAGTTTTTCTTACATTTCTATAAAAACGTTTAATTCTTCATTCTGTCCAAGAACAAACACTATATTTATTTATCAGTTGCCATGGATTTAAATAAAAATAAATGGAATAAAATTATTGATAGGTAAATGTTTAATCAGTTAAAATTTTTAATCAATTTATCTTCCCAAAGTATGAACATTGTAATTGTTAATTAGTTGCTATGGGATTAAATAACACTTAGATAGAGTAGTAAACATATTGATGAGAAAATAAAAAATTTTAATCATTCAATTATTTGAATTAATTATTTTACTACACTTTAAAGTATGCACAACATAATTAGTCATTCCTTGCTAGAAATTTAATTTGAGCAATATTTTGATTCTAACCAAAATTACTTTAATTTGTTTATTTATAAGTATTAATTTTACTAAAATCTAAAATAATATTTATAAATAAACTGATAAGAAAAGATTTTTATCAGTTTATAAGTATTTATATTACTAAATTCTAAAATGCGTACCATAAGTGTTCATTCACTGTTATAGATTCAAAATTTATTAATATTGTGATTTTGTATGCACGGATTTGCGGATTTCTATTTTAAAATTAAAGGAATTTAAATTGAGTAAGGGTTTAAAGATTTATTTTTAACAGAAATTATTTTGATTTGTTTATTTACAAGCATTTATTTTACTAAGTTCAAAAATAATATTTATAAATGAACTGATTAGAAAGGATTTTGATCAGTTTATTTATGAGTATTTGTTTTACAAAATTCTAAAGCACGTGTATCATAAATGTTCATTCCTTGTTAGATATTCTAAGTTTATTAATTTCGTGATTTTTTATACACGTATTTTTGAATTTCTATTTTAATATTAGCGACTGAACTGGGGGGAGTGGAGCTATGATTTTCTATCCTTTTCTTTTTTTTCGTTTTTTTTGCGTGCGTGTTTTTGAAATATTTATACCAGGGGTCAGAATTAGGTTTTATGTAAATCACTTTTTTTTTTGTTTACTTGATTGTCTTCAGTAAAAATTTGTCATCGGAATACGTCTTCATAAAAATTCTTTATTATTAAGTACAAAGAGTTTATATTCTTAAATAAGGTGTGATAAAACTCGAAACGTTATTGCGTTATGGAATCGAAGCTATCTAATTTCTTTTTAATTTGTGTTCATCTCTTTTTGTCTACCACTTTTGTTATAAAATATTTTATTATGTATCTCTTAAAAAACGATTTTTTGTGTTTTTTTTTCGATGCCTGATATTTTAGAGTTGTTTAAGCAAGGAAAACGACAATGTGAATTCGTTCGTTTGCTCTGAGCATAATTCTTGCACAAAACTTGAATTCTTTTCATTTTATTTTATTCTATAACCGTCGTTGAACAGTCGACCCAATTTTGGGTTTACGACTACTAATGTTCTACTCCTTAGCCTCGTAATTTTGAACCCAATCTAACCCATGATCCGTCTACCACTAAGTACATTCTACGTCAGCACTGTGGTCGGTCCGAGCCTAGTTCGGAATTCTAATCGATCAGTCATCGCTGGAATTCGAACCCGGGGCACCTCATTGGGAGGCAAGCGCTCTATCCCCTGCGCCACCACGACCCAAATCTTTATAGCACGGGACTTTATAGTTACGATACTCTTTATAGCAATCCCTTCGACTGGAATGGGGTAGTCAAAAGTTAGAAAACTTGCGGCCCATTGCTGAAAATTTCAATAAGCGTATGCGCCTCTGCATGTTTGCAACTCTGCAAAAAGCGGCCATTTTTAAAAAAGATTAAATTCATTTATTAGTAATTCTATTTTATTATCAAATTATTATTTGTTGTGTTTTGATTATTCATTTTTAATAAAATTACACTAAATATTGTTTGTTCGTTTATTTATATATTTATTTTATTATAGTTATTATTTATTTATTTTTTACTGCTCTCTGAAAAAAATTTATAAAAGGTCACCCTTATTGCCGACTCAGAAACTAAAAAGAAAAAAAGGCAACAAGGAATTCAAACCATTTCATAAATCAAAAATATTTTTTTTTAGTTATTTGATGTGAACAGTTGACAATATAAAGCCTGGATTTTGATGACCTAAAAATATCTAAGAATTCCACAAAAAATGTCCTTAAAAATGTAAAAATAAAAAAGTTAGTCAAAATTCTAATTCAATTCTAATGCGATATATTTCTTTCCTAATGTTAAATGGATTTGAAATACATTCATTAAAAGTAATTTAGATGCAATTTTAATTAAGGATTATAATTCAGACGGTAACAATTTGAAAACCAAACGTATTAGAATTTTTTTTTTTTTTGAAAGAAAAACGTAATATGAAAGGAAAAAAAATGGCAAAATAAGAAAAAACTTAGAACAAGGGATATAAATATCAATCACCTTCCTCCCACGATGCTAAAAATGAATATATATATATGATTAATGAACAGATTATTTGATATATTAATGATGAACATAGTAATGATGAATATCTTAATGATGAATACATTATATATGAGAATTTGAATATTTGTAGACCTCCGTCTTAGAATGTAAAAATTAAATGGCATTAAATGTGAAAAACTATATAAATAGATAAAATTGAAAAAAACCTAATAAATATTCTAAAATGATCTAAATGTGTCAAACATCCAAATATTATAAATATCTAGGTCTTAATAATTTCATGTAATCGAATTGATTTGTAGAAGAGAAAAATGTTATAAATAATGAGTCCCAAAGCTTCTAAATTATTTTTAAAAAAAGTAAACAATTTTCATCAAACACTTGTAAAACGACACAAAAAATTATCAGCTGCAACTCCAATTCATTTCTTCAATTCAGAACGTACCGCAAAAATGAGTTAAAATCGTTCGTGAACAATTCTAATCGATAGATCCCTGGTTAACTTAGATTCTTGGGAAAAGCAGGTAGCTTAGCCAGGGGTTTAAAAGGTCATCCTCCTGCAAACTCTGATCGTTTTAAGGTTTGCTAACTGTCACGTTGGGTTCAGAAGTGACGGAATCAATGTATCGATTTCCCTTCAGCTGTGATTCCCTTCCAAACTGTGTGTTCTTGGTTGACATAGCAACTCCTTGTGCTCTTCAACATTTCACGCCAATTGTTGACGCTGTCTTTAACCATAACTCCAGAAGGAAACCTTGCATTTTTATTATCCTGCAAGGCCTTGTCCTTGAGAATAATTTTTTGTCATAATTAAAGGTTATTGATAGTGTATGTTTCGGGGGGGGGGGGATTGGCAGTTGCGTAATGCTTTTTTTTTTCCTGTTTAAATTCTGTTCGCATCAATATCTTTTTCAAATTTATGTGTAACGAATTACATAGTGATTATAAACATGCTCAAATTTGTAATTAGACTAATAGAATACAATAAAGAGACACAATAAAGAAACAAAAAAGAGCACTATTTTACAGTATAACACACTTCTCATATTATTGTATTGATATATTTTGCTTTGACTATATTAATACAATATTAGAAAGCACTTTTTTGTGGATATAATCGTGTGAGTTGATGACAAGATTATATCTCTTCCTTATTTCGTCTTTTGGATTTTTCTTTCTCTTTTTAAATTTCTATTTATCTTTTTTTTTTCAATGTCTTAAAAATATTACTGATAAATAACTTTTCTTCTTCTATTTAAAAATAATTTTTAACTTGTTTTCTTTGTTTTTATATCTATCTAAATTCTATTTGATAATATTTTTTTTAACTATTTCATGAACGTTTTTCAAAAATTTCTTTGATTAAAAAATACTGTTTAAATTCTGCTCTCATCCTTATCGTTTTCTAATTAATCTGTAATGAGTAACATAGTAATGTGAAATGATATTTTTTGAATGATTTAAATAATGATTTCCATAAATTTCTTTTCCTAGAAATATCCTGTTTAAGTTCTGCTCGCATCATTAACGCTTTCCAATTAATTTGGAATGAATTATATAGTGTTTGTCCATACGCTCATGAGACATCAGATTTTTTTTCAAAATTTAATCTTTTTTAAATGTGTTTTATACAATTTTTTCCCGTAAAAGTCTAATTAATGACATTTTTTAAACGATATTTCTAATAAATGATTTCTTTAAATATTTATTAGAAATAATGCAGAGTAGAAGAAAGATATAAAAACGTAAGAAATAAATATATTGTTCAATTGCACATTTACTATCTAAACGTGATAACCGCTATCTAAACTGTTTTGCATCAGACATTTGTTCATTATTTAATAAACACATCAGCGTAAATTTTATCTTTAATATTCATTTCAAAATTTCTCTTTATAAAAATGTTGCTTCGCGCGTGTTTAGTTTCAAGCTCGAAGTTTAGAAATAATATTTTACAGCCAGGAACTCATCCAAAATATGAAATTCACATTGATAAACACTTTTTTAACTGAGATTGGTCATATTTTATGGAGGTTTAAAAATTAGAGAGAATTATTTTGGAGAATTTTGTGTATTACTAATCAGTTTACAATAGTCATCACAATATTGGAAAGCGGTGACGTTTAAAAAATGTGAATTAAGAGTTAAAATCTATCTCATTTTAAATATAAAATAACTTTAAAGAGGCAACTGCCGAGGTCTACGGATTTTAAAGGAGCTCTGCAAATAGGATGTATAATAAACACCATATCGATTCACAACAATAAATCATAAATGCATACTCTTTAAATTTTAAAATATTAAAATAACAATAAAATTTTAACACTCATTTCTGAATATTTGCATACATCTATGTTCAACTTTAATTCTTGCTATCATTTATTAAAATGATTTGGAGGTAATTAAGATACCCTTTAATAAACATTTCTGACCAATAACTCAATTTTTTAAAAATCTTTTTGATACAAAGGTTTTTTGTTTTCAAGCTTTTAAAAGAATGGAGGCCTTTACTATACGCTACGTATCGAGACACGTAATGTGCATCAAAAAACAACATGAACAATATTTTTTATTAGAATAATTAATATAAAGCTCAACATCACTAGGATGCGCAAAATTTTTTGTGTCAATAATAATTCTTACTATCATTTATTAAAATGATTTTTGTATGCAATTATCATAATATTTGATAAACATTACCGATTAGTTACTCAGTTTTGAAAATATTATTTTGATGCACAGGATTTTTGTATTTAAGCTTTAAAAAAAATGAAGGCATTTAACAAACGTTACGAAATGAGATATGTTTTGTGCATCAGAAACAAAATGAACAATATTTTTTATTAGCATAATTAATGTACTAAACGTCTCTAGGATGCGCGACATTTTCGTGTCAATAATAATTTTTGCTATCATTTATTAAAATTATTTTTTGTGTGTAATTATGATAATTTACATAATTACTTAATTTACATAATTACTAAACATTACCGATTAGTTACTCAATTTTTAAAAAATTATTTTGATACCAAGGTTTTTCCTATTTAAGTTTTTAAAAGAAGAAAGGCATTTATCAAACGTTACGACAAGACACATGTTACGTGCATCAAAAACAAATTGAAAAATATATTCTATTAGCATAATTGATACAAAGCTAAATGTCGCTAGGATGCGCAAAATATTTTGTGTCAATAATAATTCTTACTATCATTTATTAAAATTATTTTTGTATGTAATTATGATAATATTTAATAAACATTACTGATTAGTTACTCAATTTTTAAAAAATTCTTTTGATGCCAAGGTTTCTTCGATTTAAGCTTTTAAAAGAAGAAAAGCATTTACCAAACGTTACAACATAAGACACGTTACGCGCATCAAAAACAAAATGAACAATATTTTTTATCGGCATAATTGATTCAAAGCTAAATGTCGCTAGGACATTTGTTGTGTCAATAATAATTCATACTATTATTTATTAAAATTATTTTTGTATGCAATTTTGATAATATTTAATAAACATTTCCAATTAGTTACTTGATTTTTAAAATAATCATTTTGATGCTAAGGGTTTTTTGTATTTAAGCTTTTAAAAGAAACAAGGCCTTAACCAAGCGATGCGCAACGAAACACGTAATGTGCATCAAAAACAAAATGAACAATATTTTTTATCAGAATAATTGATACAAAGCTAAATGTCGCTAGGACATTTGTTGTGTCAATAATAATTCATATTATCATTTATTAAAATTATTTTTGTATGTAATTATGATAATATTTAATAAACATTACTGATTAGTTACTCAATTTTTAAGAAATTCTTTTGATGCCAAGGTTTTTTCGATTTAAGCTTTTAAAAGAAGAAAGGCATTTATCAAACGTTACGATATGACACGTTACGCGCATCAAAAACAAAATGAAAAATATTTTCTATTAGCATTATTGATACAAAGTTAAATGTCGCTAGGACATTTGTTGTGTCAATAATAATTCTTACTATCATTTATTAAAATGATTTTTGTATGTAATTATGATAATATTTAAAAAACATTTCCAATTAGTTGCTCGATTTTTAAAAAATTATTTTGATGCCAAGGTTTTTTCGATTTAAGCTTTTAAAAGAAGAAAGACATTTACCAAACGTTACGACATGACACATGTTACGCGCATCAAAAACAAAATGAAAATTATTTTCTATTAGCATAATTGATACAAAGCTAAATGTCGCTAGGAAATTTAAAATGATTTTTTGAGTGTAATTATGATAATCTTTAATAAACATTTCCAATTAGTTACTCGATTTTTAAAAAAATCATTTTGATGCAAAGGGTTTTTGTATTTAAGCTTTTAAAAGAAACGAGGCCGTTACGCAACGAGACACGTAATGTGCATCAAAAACAAAATGAGCAATATTTTTTATCGGCATAATTAATATGAAGCTCGACGTCACTAAGATGCGCGACATTTTTTGTGTCAATAAATTTTGTTTAATTTCAAGAAAGAAAATATGGAATGCGTATCAGACAATTTCAAGGTAATTTTTATTACTCGTGTCAGTGTTTCACAATTTGTTATTTTCAGCTCTTATCTGACCTTGAAAAGAACGCGTAAGGGTTCAGTCTCTCATATAACGATTTATCTAGAATAGCACCACTGGAAATTTAAAGTTTGCGAGGGCGTTATGACAATGGTTTCTAAAAATGTAAACACTTCAAAAAGGGATGCAGGAAGAGAACATTTCAAAGAAAGCTAGAAAAGGCTAATGAGATTTATATATTTCGGCTGAATGGATTTAGGCTTAGAATGTCGTTTATTGTTTCGAATTTGAATTTAAAATACATGATTAGCATAAATGAATGACGTCATTGTAAAGATTATAATATTTTCTTTACTATTACACACATTATAAGCTGTGTAATGGCTTTACACATATTATAAAATGCAAGTTTTAAATGATACAAATACATGTTTTAAGTTGTAAAAATTACCGAGCTTTTTGGTGTTCCCATAGAGTTAGAAGCATGACAAATTCTATGTTCAAAGCGTTTCAGTAAAAATTACCGAGCTTTTTGGTGTTCCCATAGAGTTAGAAATATTACAAATTTCCCATATTCTACATCGAAAAATCATTCCATGTAAAGAATTACTCCTTCATTTACTAATGGTCAGAAAAATTTGAGTATGTAGTTTAACTTTTAACGTCAATTCAAAATAAATAATTTTAATGTCAAAACCCAAAATTTGAAATGGAATTATTTGAATAGTTCTTTAGAAATAAATTATAAATACTATTGATTTCTTTCACATGGCGAAAAACACAAAAAGTAAAACATAAAGGTGACCAAACACTTGCTTAAACTAACATGACCACACTTTTCACACTGCGGCTTCACAAAAACAAAATTCAGAATCCGTTTGAAAAAACTTAATTTTAAAGCTAATTTTAGATTTACAAATTTATGAGTGGATTTTTCCCAATTTTCTAAAAATTAGAGCTTTTAAAATACGCACGAGCTGTATTAAGACTTCGTGGAATATTTAAAATCTTTATGTTATTAACTTGAATATAAAAAGCAATATTATATAATTATATATATACAATTATGCTTATTATCTTGTTCATTATCATTTAAATAATTTTTAATTTATCACAGTTAATTACTGATCGGATTTTTCTGAAATGGGATTGAATGAAAGATTTTATCTTGACATTTAAGTAAATGAAATAAATAGATTATTTTATAAGACAGTTAAGTTAAACGATTCAATAAACAAAGCAGTTTTACATGCAGTCTTTAAAGTACTCTTTTAAGTGGGGGTGTTTAAACACATGTTATTTGGGCCTCTGGTGGCCAAACAATATTTTTCTAAATTGCCTCATTCAAATGAATACCATAGTTTTATTAGAAAATAAGAAAGAAAAAAAGACTGATTAATAAGAATTATATATTTCCGATGATTGGGATGTAGAACAAAATTCGTGACCGATACTCATAAAAATATCTTCTTAAACTTGTTTATAGCTTCGATAATATCGAAGAAATAAAACACTTCTTATATTGATTTGACCAAAGAACACTAACTCGAGAACGGAGTTGTCATTTGACAAATGAGTATTTGGAACAGATTGAGAACAGAAATTACAAATATTTCACTTGATACTGATGTTTTTCTTTTATTGATTCAAAAATAATCTCTAACTTCAGTTAAAACTGAGACAACGTTCACTCCTTTTGAAAAGTAAATAATTTTTCGCATTGCTGTACACTGTAAAAAATTCTGTATCAAATTATGGTAAAGTATCGGCACTTGAGGTGCATCATCCGTAAAATCCAGTTTTACCGTAAAATATTGTACCGTAATTTTTGCAGTTGTTTTATATAATCAGTGATTTTTACGTTAATTATTACGGTAAAAATTACTGTATATCATATTTTTTGTTTTGCAACCGGAAAAAATGTTCCTCTAAAAATGGATTTTACGGTAAGTGTACACCGATAAAGTGTACGCATCCTGAGTGCCGGTACTTGTTACGGTAATTTGAATCTGAAAATTTTACAGTGTACATATATGCTTAGTTTTTCAGTATAATCGTTCATCTGTTTCAAACAATATAAGAGAGGAAAAAATTGATTCATTTAAAATTTAATTTCTATTTTTAACATAATACTAACACGCTAGAAAAGAAAACTGCAATCTATTCTAAAATTAACTATGTCTCTTTTGCTAACGCAACTACATCATATTAACTATCAGATGGTTGGGCTATAAGATATCCCGAATGTATATAGGTTATCCTCTGCGCAATAGGCTTAAGTCCTTACTCTAAAATATAATAATTAATTCTCAATAATTTTCAGCTATTGAAGTCCGAATAATATTGAATCCTTTTGGCGGAATCCTTAGACATTACGTATAAAGTTTATTAGCAATTGTGAACAGATAAAATATAATTCTGAACCTGAGAAGAATAAATAGAAAGAATTAAATTCTTTCATCATATCGTTTTATCGTTAATATACTCCGTTACAAGTTAAAAAAAGATCATTGCGGTATAGGATTTTAAGTAACCATCCGCGACAGCATATAGTTCCGTTTTATTTCGTTATCAAACTATACAAATAAGTTTTCAAAACAATTTAAAAGCTTTTAAAACAATTTAAAAGCTTTTAAAAGTTTAAACACGTCAAACAGAAATTTAATTCGCGTTATCTTTTACGATATATATCGCAGAATAATTAAAAGAAGATTATTGCTTCAAAGTCTTATTTGAATCCTAGGGTGTTGGCGACGTATTTCGATAAATAAAAAGAACAATTGCTCTTGAAAAATAAACAACTATATAACGCTGCAAGAGTATTGGATTTGATTGAACTAAAAATGGCACGTCATATGCTGACATGCCTCTAACAAATCAAATGCGAGATAAATAATTTTTACTTTTGCTTCGATGTGGAAGAAAATCGTCTGACTGAAACAATATTTATTATTCTTCATCAATTTTTTTTAAAAATGAGAATAGAAAAGAGTATATTTTACGATTTTTAGATATTATTTTTATTAATTCTTATTACTTGATAATTGTTTATTCAGCAAGTTCTGTTTTCCTCATTTCACATGATCTAAAAAAGCAAGCAAAAAGGCTGTGCAATTTCTTTTCAAGAGTTAGTGATGTTGATATATGTTCGCGCTGGGAGCTTGGCATCCATTTGGCGTAGAATTAGATGCCAACAGGCTCTCTCCTAGGGGCAATGGTTTTTTCTTAACTTGCAACAGAGTTTAGTCTCAAAACAGGATTTTAAGTCAGACCGTTGAGTTAACAGATCTGGAGGGACATTCAGTCTAATTCTAAATTTAATTTTATTTCTATGCATAAGTTGAATTAAGGCTTTAGTTGAAATGTAAACGAAAAAGCTCGAATATAAATATTATGAATGGTTATCGGAGAAACAGACTTCTTTGTTAAGGAATATGGTTATTTTATTTTAAATTGAAAAGTTAGATGCGGAATTCCAACGCAATTTTTTTTATAAATGCATATTCTTTCATTATTTATTAAATATATTGTTACTTTAAAAAAATGTTTGTTTTTTCATCAACATTTTATTTGAATAATTTCGTACAAAAAACCAAATTAGTAAATGAATAATAAATAATTAATTGAATATAAATTTAATTACAGGTTTCGTAAATCATAACTATTTTTAAAAAAAAGTCTTACTGGTCGGAGTCCCTGTAACCTATTTACGGAATTTTTTGCGATGCACCTTTTGGGAACCATTGCTCTAAGGGCTCTTGTAAGTATATAAGTATATAAGACGGAAAAACGAGCAAACAAACATTCTTTTAATGTATAAAAGACCGGGATAGCTTGGTTGGTAGGGTACTGGACCCATATCGAAGAGATCGTGGGTTCGATCCACGCCGGACGAAGACTCCCGTGTAGTAAATGGTGACTGATGCACATTAAATTTGTTGAGTCACAAAGTCCTCCACGTTCCCATAACAAATCAATACCTTTGGGGGTACTGATTCAGGAGCTCCCTTGTCTTTTGGATTGGAATCAAAATTACGAAGAATCAAAATTACGTTGAATATTGATAGTCGTAAACCCAGAATTTGGTCGGCTGTTCAACGACGGTTATAAAATAAAATATAATTAAGCAAATGATAAATAATTTAGTTATTTTAGAGGTAAGGAAATAATTGTCTGAAAATAAGATTAAATCGCACAAACATGTAAGTTAGAATGCACAAAGTAGTCATCCTTTAATCGTGTTTACACATGTAATGAGACAAACATATACGACATCAACTTGTGGAGCAATTTATTGTCTTTTGTCGAAGTTAGAGTTATCTGGGCGCTTACTCGAAATAATTTAAAATTTCACAACTATCGTCTGGATTCTTTTATTGACCTATATATTCTACAATACTTTTTGCGGAATTTTAAAACAATTATTGGAATCGTAAACTTCCTGTTTGGGAAAGACGATGTCTATCAGACTTGACAAGCATCACTGTTTAATTTCGTCACATAAGCGATTAAACAAACTACTTCTAATTTAGGTAGTTAGAAAATGCGCCAAGTAAGATTATTTTGTGGTGGTTTTTGAATTTCGACTGGAAAAATTGCGCCAGATGAATGCTTGGGCAATACTGACTAGACACAACCGTTTTATGTTTAAAAATATTTGTTGTGAATAGTATTTTTGTTCTTCACAAGTTTGGCATACATTCCACTAAAAAGCTTGGCGCAATAGATGCCCTAACTGTAGAAATCATAATTCTAGAAGATGTGTAGTCAGTTCAAAACTGGGTCAACTTAAACAAAATTTTGTAAAAATAATTCATATTGATGAGTTTTATGAATAGTATGTAATTTTAAATGAATTAATTCAAGTTCTTTTTATTTGAGAGATTACTCTATTCTACTACAGAAAATTAGTATAAAGTATATATTATTGATTTTTTTTATTTTAAAAACCAACCGCATGAACTTAATGGAGGTTTACGATTAATTAAAATTCCTTAATTTATACTTAAACTAATTGAATATCCGTTCTCCGTACGGTGTAAAATAAAAATTAATAATTAATAAATCGGTACATACTGTAAAAAATTCCGTATCAAATTACAGCATAAAATACACTTAGGCACTTTATACACTTTGGGTGCATCATCCGTAAAACCTATTTTCACTGCAAAATATTATACTGTAATTTTTACAGCAATTTTTTTCAATTAGTGTGATTCAGTGATTTTACGGTAATTATTACTGTTAACATTACGGTCAATCAGATTTTTTTGTTCCGTAACATGTTCCGTTAAAAATAGACTTTACGGTACCGGCACTCTGTGCCGTTACTTTTTAGCATAATTTGATACGGAATTTTTTACAGTGTACATCAACACTACACAATTATGCACAAAACTGTAACAATTAAAAATTCTAAAATAATTATAATATTTTTATTATTATTTGCATCTCATCCCTGTAAATTTACGTTATTAGATTAAGCAAAACACGTTTTCAAAAATTAAACCAATCAAATGAAGATTAACTATACTTAGTATCATTCCGTACCAAAAATGATGCTACATTGCTCTCGGATAACTAAAGATACTCAAAGTGCACCACAGTCAAACAATTTCCTCCAATAATTTTGCATTTTTAAACATGTTTTATTTTAAATATTGTTGATTTTGCATTATACATATGTTTTTACATAAAATGTGTACAAAAATTTCCGAATCTCAATTTTCAAGCGAAGCAATCACCATTTATATGATATTATAAATTTTAACTTAGCCCATTCAAGACCTCAGAAACTAAACAACTGATTTCAATTTCGATTTAAGGTTATGCGATCCCAAATTTACTAGACAATTTAGACTTTGAATTCTCACTAGAGAATTGTGCGTTTTTTATTTTCGAAACTTTTCCTTAGTTTCAAAGAAAGTTCTTTTTTTTTTAGACGAAAATAATTGTAGTTTTGTGTTTGATTGATATTTGTCCTCTATGAGAAATTAAAGATAAATTATCTCGACAAGGCCTTTATTTTTATTCTGTGTTTCAGAATTTTCTGTGTTATAAGAGATGAAATTATATTTTGTTTAAGATGAAAAACTTTCGTTTAACGTTTTAAACAACATTTTAAACAAATCTAAATTGAAATGCATTTAGAATTCGTCTTCGTCTTTTCAATTTTGCCCACATTGTAAAAAGTACTGGTAATTTAGGTGCATCATCCGCAAAATGCATTTTTACCGTAAAATAGTATACCGCAATCTTTACAGTAATATTTATTTAATTAGAATAATTCAATAATTTTGTGAGAATTATTAGTGTAAAAGTTACAGTAAAAAATTTTTTTGCCCCGTAATAAGTTCCGGTAAAAATGGATTTTACAGTAAAAAGTATCGGCACCCTGAGTACCGGTATGTTTTATCGCAATTTGAACTGGAATTTTTTACAGTGCAAATACAATACTACTTACTTAACTTAAGACAAATAATTAGCGTTGCGTTTTTAAAAAGTGCTTTAAGGTGCTTATTTTCGATTTTCGTTTTTTAAAAGCCCTTAGAGGTGCTTTTTTGATTGGAAGTTTTTAAAAAATGTTTTTCTTCATTACAATGTCAATTTTCGCTATGTATTATGCAAAAGCGTGATTTTCACATTGTTCTATTCAGTGTTTTCACAATTCATTCAGAGATAATGTATTTAGGCGTACCATCGGTCCGTAGCGTATGAAAGCGCCAATCATTGTACTTGTTTGATGAAAAACTTGTCCGCATGTGCGTCTACTGAGCTGGGTTTGGTGAAATTCTTGCACTCTCATGTGCAACTCTGCTGCATTTTGCGAGATATTCTCAATTTCAGGCTTCATTTTCCACCCTCTGAAATCGAACTGAAAAATCTCCCGAATCAAGAAAAGAGTTCTTTGTCAAAAACTAGTAATTTTTTCATGATCATATAAAAGTCTTCGAAAATTATTTTGCCTTTTGTAAATGTACATAGTGCTTGAAAATATTTTTTGAGTGCTTAAAAAGTACTTGAAAGGTGCTTATTTTTTGTTGAAAGACTTGGCTACTCACCCTGGTCTTTTTCCTCAAAACCTAAAATATCACTTTGTCCTTTTTTAATCAAAATTTCCCAAAAAGAAAAATTTAAAACAAAAACGTTAAAGTATAAAAAAAATGTTGAACAATTTTTTTTTTTAACTTATGAATCACTACAACTCAGATTTTTATTTTAATGTTGCACCATTTTTCATTAGGTCATTAGATTGACAATCCATCGGTAAGTTCAATGTTCAAAAAACATGTTTAAATTGCGTTTCCCTAATGCAATTGTACTGTACAGATTTTGAAAGACAACTATTGTTCGCCTTTTTTTCCTATCTGAAAATAAAAAGTTTTAATTAAATATAATACATGCCTCTTTCTTAAAGCGAGAAGAACAAATAGATATACTGGAATGGTCTTGATAAGTCGGGTGACGCTTTTACAAAAGCTGTATCGTAAGCGAGGTTGACGACTTTTAAAATAATTACTCACTTCTGAAGTAGCGTACGTTCTCAAGAGCTTACGTCAAAGATACGCTTTTTATAATTTTATTTATGATTTTTATGTGAATAGATAGCTGGTGAAACTGATTACAATAAAAGCGTGATTTTTTTTTTTTTTAACTTAGTAACTTGCTTTAGATGGCTGTTCTCGGTGTATTTAATGCACCCTTCTGATGAAGAAAAAAAATAATCACGAAAAGTTTTGTGCTACTGTAATAAAAAAATTGCAACTTATTTGATTCCATTTTCTGTGTCTTTGTGAAATATTTAATAGTTATTTATTTTTTATTTAAAAAAATGTCGTCCCGAAAAAAAAAATTTATGGAAATAACAATAAAAACAAAATAGAATTTCTATTTCATAAAATCTTTTTTGAAACTTATCATGGGAAAATATTTCCTCTCCTTCAAATAGATGTAAGTTTTTATTGGTATAAAACAAGGGTTTCCAACTGGCAGTCCGCGGGCCACATCCGGCCCTCGAAGCCTTTTTTTGTGGCCCGCGAACTAAAATATCTTAGTCTTCTTAACGGACAATTTTCGTAAAAATTCTATAAGGGCTTAAAATACTTTTCTCGTTAAAAAGAAAAAAAAAAGCCTAATTTTTTTAGTCATTTGCAAAATTTAACATACCAAATGTGCAAAAAAATTTATTTCTCGATTTTTGCATCCAAGAAAATATTTATTCAAATACAAAAATAATCGTGTATGTGTGTATGTTGCTCTCTTTTTTTATTTCTTTTTTTAATTTTTTTTTTTAATTTTGTGAATATAATTTAGCATGTGCATATCAGAAATTCTCCAATTTAGCTTTTTGAAACCACTCATTTTTGACGAAATTATTTACATTTGTAAAAGTGCATAAAAGAGGGAATGAATATCATGTTTTATCTAAATTCCTTGAATTGAATATCGCATGAGCGGAAAAGAAAAAAAAATTAATTTCAGATGCTCGAGAATTTTTTAGTTGTTGCTATAATTCCTAATAAGTCGAAAAAATTTTAATTTATCACAGAATTAAATTTGAAAGTAAAAAAAATCTTGTCACTAAGTTTCAGATTAAGAGAAGATTCAAAATGATACGTAAAAAGCATTATTTGTAATGCTTGTTATTTTGTTTGTTTTTTTAATATTGAAAAAACTTTTATAAAAATCTGACAGCAATATTTAATGTTCCTTAAAACATAAAAGAGTCCTATATAAAATTTCGATAAAGTTGTGGCCCGCCATTTGACTGTTGTTTTTAATTGCGGCCTCATGTAAGTTGGAAACCCCTGGTATAAAACTTTAAAATGCTCTGCTTGGTAAAAATGTTTTTAAAAATTACATGCTAAATATTAAGAAAATTTAATTCAATTTATTTAAGTAAAAGTATTGTTATTATATTAAATTAAATATGATATTTTAGCACTAAAATTTCACAATTCATTTCTATTTAGGTACTTATTTTTGAAACAATAGAATATTACATTCCGAATATAGTAATAAAATAGCAGCCTAATTTGCTAAAGAGTTCCCCTGGAAAGGAACAGTATGAATTAAGAAGTCAAATTTGAAAAAGATAAAAAAAAGGGTAGAAAAGAAAAATAAAATGCTTAATATAATAACAAATACCATGCATACTATATATTAGGTAATGTATATGTAGTTTATTACACTGTCTGATTTGAAATCATATCGTCATTCTCTGCAATTCGCGGGAAAAGTATGAAACATATTGAATGTCTTATACTTTGAAAAAAATTGCCAAGCATTGGATAAAATTTCTATATTTCATATTATACTTTACCGATAACAAGCACCCTGAAAAGAATATGGTCAAAACTATCAGAGTATAATAAAATATACCGTGCTTCTGCCTCTATGGAAAAACAAAAATCTCGTTTTGGTAACGATTTTGGTAAAAGTAGCAATAAAATATAATTTTATAATATTTGTTAAAATTTGGTAAATGTGATAAAATTTATTAAATTTATCATGATACCTTAGAGCATGGCATAAAAATTATTTATTCTGATAAATTTTCTTCTAAAATGGTTACTAAATTTTTACTAAATGGGGAGTAATAAGAACTATAAATTTAAAAACCAGGATTTCCGGTAAGGTAAACCTGTTACCATAAGAACGAAAAAATTGCCAAAAAATTACCATATATTTTGATTTCATTAACCAATTTTTTTTTAAATTTATCATTTTTTTAAAAACTAGAAATTTCAATACCATAAGTGTGGTAGTTTTGCCATAATTTTTTCTTCTTCGTGTAACGTGTTAGTATTATGCTGAAGATTGAAATTAAATAAGTGCAGAATCAATTAATCTTATCTTCTCTCGTTAGCAATTATTTATAACAAACAAATTGCGATTATTATAAGTTTTCATATCTAAAGTACATAAGTGCAAAAATTATTTACTTTCTAAATCAATGGTTTAGTACTAAATGAATGGTATAAGTACTTTATATTTTGGTTTTATTAACGAAAATTATGTTTTTTTTTTTTTTTTTTTTTTTTTTTTTTTTTTTTTTTTTTTTTTTTTTNTTTTTTTTTTTTTTTTTTTTTTTAAGCGAAAAATTTTAATATTATACACTGTGGTAATTTCAACATAATTTTTTTTCTCAATGTAATGTGTTAGTACTAAGTTAAAGATTGAAATTAAATAATTGCAGAATCAATTAATTTTTTCCTCTCTAGTTAGGAATAAATTGTGATTATTCTGAGTTTACACATCTTAAGAACAGCAGTACAAAAAAAAATTGTTTACTTTCCAAATAAATTTTTATGGTTTAAATATCAATGGTTTATTACTAAATGAATGGTTTAAGTATCTTATATTTTGGTTTTATTAACCAAAATGATGTTTTTTTATTATTATTTTTTTTTTAACTAGAAATTTTAATATTATACAGTGCGTTAATTTGACAATTTTTTCTCTCAATACATAATAATAATACAATTTTTTCTCTCCGAGTAATCTATTATTATTATGTTAAAAATTAAAATTAAATAATTGCAGAATAAATTACTTTTATCCTCTGAATTGTTTGAAACTGACAAATTGTGATTATTTTGAGTTTACACATCCAAAGTATACAAGAGTGAAAAATTTTTTTTTTTCCAAATCAAATTAAATGGCTTAGGTATAAATGGTCTATTACCAAATGAATAATGCTAAAATAATGATTTTTTTTTTTTTTTTTTTTTTTTTTTTTTTTTTTAAACAAACCAGAAGTGTTATTGCGATACATTACAGTAATTTTTCCAGGTTTCCTTCCTCGCGTATATCATTAAAGAAATTTTATTACAGTGCTTCACACTTACGCATCGATGCATTTTTATCAATAGAAACAT
Source organism: Parasteatoda tepidariorum (assembly GCF_043381705.1). Classification (NCBI taxonomy): domain Eukaryota; kingdom Metazoa; phylum Arthropoda; class Arachnida; order Araneae; family Theridiidae; genus Parasteatoda; species Parasteatoda tepidariorum. The sequence goes on along the minus strand of NC_092209.1, from coordinate 38,018,363 downwards.
CGATAATAGTGTTACATAATTCGAAACCTTGACATAGAAATGTAGCAAATTTGTAAAAGTTTGTTTTTCAGGTTCAAGAAATTTCGCTGTTATCGATATTTTTCGCATAACATAAACTCGAGTATAATAATATGTTTCAAGGCAGCCTTTTTCTCGATAAGCGACTTAGTTTCAAAAATTTAGAGATAAAAAGGAACAATGCGCCAAAACACGTTTGTTTTAGTTTATATCATTAGTTCCAACTAATCAAACGGCCAAAGAAAAGTAAATATTTAATAGAAGAAAAAAATAAACGTTCAACGTACGGAGAAAATTCTTAAAATAAAGTAGAAATATATAGTTTTTTAAAAAAAATAAATGAAGAAAGATATTTTAGAGATTTGGCAGGGTAAATATTTTTTCAGAAAACTAAATTTTTTAAGCTTAACACAATAAATTCTCCTTGTCATAGGAAAATCTTGTTGAAGTTACTTGGTCATGGAGCATTGTATTTTTTTTTTCGAAGAAAGGAAGGACAATGATAATAAATTTAAACACCATATTCTATAAGCCTAATATATATAAATTCTAGAAGCCTAATACAAAATCTAGATATTATATTAATTGAAAGGCACCGCTGTTATGCTTTAATTATGGTGAACGAAAACACATATCTATAAAAGTACTTTCCTGTACTTTAATTACTAGTTTAGTGAAGTTTAAAGTTGCAATAAGTGTCAAATTCAGACTGGTGTCTAAAACCCATCTAAAGACAGATTCGAGAATTTATTACGATAACTGAAAAGCTAAGTAGAAAACGATGTTAATTGAGTGATATTTTGAAGACGAGGAGATTTTGAACATGTTATTGAATTACTATAAGCATTAAAACGTTAATTGATTTTGACAAATTTTCAAACACTGGAGTTGGCAGTATAAAGTAAGTAATCTGTAAACATCTTCGAACTGGTAGATTTCAAAGCTGATTTTATTTCATTCCCTTAAATATTCTTATTATCGAAATTATTTAAACTCTTCATGTATTAAATCCTCTGAATTATTATTTATGAACACATGGGAATATTATAAGTCATTGTTACTTAGTAAAAACAAAATTTTCATTAAGGATTTTTAAAAATGTATTAATAGTTTCGTTAACAGAAGTTTTTGATTTTTTTTTTCGTTTTGCGAAAAGAAGAACTTTTGAAATATCCTTTTGTAATTTTCTTATCCATACTAATAAATATTTCCGTGTTTATCTGAATTTTAAATTATTCCTTTAAAAATGTATACAACATTTCAAACAATATGTTTAAAATTTTAAGCACATTGCCAAAGTGATTGCCTGAATAAAAAACAGGAAACGATTTTACACTAGAACACAAGAGAATTGGAAGAGGAAAAGGTCAAAAAATGAAGAAATTGAGTTTCGAATTTCGATTAATTTTTTAGTCCATCAAGAGGATATATGAACAGTCCTTCTTTTCGCAAAAAGAAAAAAAAATAGAAAATTTTTTATGCGCAAAATGCTTAAAGATACGTAGGAAAACTAAGAAAACTGACAAGAATAGTAGTTGCAGAAATGTTTTTGTGTGTGCCTGTTATTAAATATATTTCAAAAGGGATGTCACAGAAATGTTCTTACAAGCAATTTCTTATAACATTTAAATCGCGATGTTGCAGAAACAGGTTTGTTATCCTTTTCAAAATTTTGTTACGTTTTTTCCTAACAGTTATGTATTTGTTAGTGAGAAACAATACATAATACAACAAGAATAGTAGTACTACATAATACAACAAGAATAGTAGAATAATAATACTACAAGAATAGTAGTTGCAGAAATGTTTTTGCGAGTACCTGTTATTAAATATTTCAAAAGGGATGCAACAGAAATGTTTTTACAAGCAATTTCTTATAACATTTAAATCGCGATGTTGCAGAAACAGGTTTGTTATCCTTTTCAAAATTTTGTTACGTTTTTTCCTAACAGTTATGTATTTGTTAGTGAGAAACAATACATAATGCAACAAGAATAGTAGTACTACATAATACAACAAGAATAGTAGAACAATTATACTACAAGAATAGTAGTTGCAGAAATGTTTTTGCGAGTACCTGTTATTAAATATTTCAAAAGGGATGTCACAGAAATGTTTTTACAAGTAATTTCTTATAACATTTAAATTGCGATGTTGCAGAAACAGGTTTGTTATCCTTTTCAAAATTTTGTTACGTTTCTTCTTAACAGTTATGTATTTGTTAAATTTCTGTAACTTTGTGTGCTGTACCGAATTTTATAGCGTGTTTGTTTCATAGAAATTTAAAATTTTTAATTTATTAATTTTGAGTGGTCAATTGAATTTATTAATTGATTTTATGAATGTTTAATAACCATAAAGAACTATGTCTTTTCAATTTCACTCTATATTTCTCTTTTAATAATAAAACATTTACCAGAAAATCATTTCCTCTTCTAACTTCGCTACAGCAGCGTTTCGAGTGTCTAAAAATATAGTTTACGGCATAACTTTTAAGAGTTTGAGTATTTTGAAAAGAAATTAAGAAAAGGTATTATCCATCAAAATTACAGATATTACTTGACCAATAGAAATACAAAAGTATTACCATTAGTTATTTAAGATAAAATATTCGGCTAACAATGGTAAAAACTTAAAGATATAATGAACTACTGGTAATATCAAACATTATGAGCCTTTTCAGTATCAAACTCAAATTATTGCTTTATAGTAAACGTAAAAATTCAATATTTTACCCCTGAAATTACCAGAATAAAATGGAAATAACAGTTCAATTTTCGTTTCAGAACCTTTCTTAAGTATGCATATAAAGAAAGGGGACATTTGGATCATAATTATATGGTAAAGAAAACTGTTTTATTTCTTTCCACTCCATTCGTATTATTAGAGCAAAAAAGTATTTCTTTAGTAAGAAATATAAACAAAACAATAACTAACTAAAGTGTTTTAAATCAATAGTTCGATTTTTCCAGATGTTATTAGATTATCGAAATCCATTCAAAGTGATATAGTTATTATTTAAATTTAATACATTCTTAAGTATTCTATTTCTATCTTAAGTATTCTATTTCTATATTAAATAAAAAATTACTGTTACCGGTGTTTCAAAAAATATTTGCTTTGCGCCCTACTTACTCTCATAATTTAAAACTGAGATGAAACTAGATGAAATTTCGCATAATTTTAAAGAAATTTTCAAGGAATTTTCCCTGCGAAAATGTTATTGAAGTAGTCAAGAAGAATTAAGTTTTTTTTAATGTTAAATTTGATTTCGCAGGGCATGGAACTCATCATTGATATAACTAAATTAATTAAAATCAGCTGTTTTTTTAAATTAAAATAAATAAGTTATGTACTGAAACGCACAATTAATGAATAAAGTACTAATTTGTTTAGAAGAAAAGTAAAAATTTGTTATAATATTATTGGCGCCAATGATGCTTGATTAATTTCGGTAATAAGTACTATTTGAAATAAAAAAATATTAGCTATGCACAAAAAGCAAAATTATTGGCGAAAAGGTACAAGAAATTTAGGAGAAGCGTTGAAAATTTCCATACTATTAATGACGCCATTAAAATTTAATTAATTTTGGTAATGAAATTACAAGCTTGCCTACACCTAAATATCTTGAGGATCATTTTTTAAATTTAAAAAAAAACTTTACTAACAAAAATTTAAGTTAAGCTCTGTTTTAAGGTTTCGACTGATCTAATTATTGAATTATATGTAAATTGATCACAAAAAGAGCAAAGCTTAAGTGGTCAATTTTAAGAGAGGAATAATCATTTTTTTTTATTATTAATCTTATATCACGTTCTTCTTATATTTTCTTATATATTCTTCTTATATCTTCTTATATTATTCACGTCGATTTGAAAAAAAAAATTATCTATATTTTTAAAAGCGAAGTTAATAGAGAAAAGGTTCTTACTCGTGTAAGGAGACTTTAAGAAATCGCCAAGCTTTTATTGATGGCAGTGATTCTTTATTAGTTTTTGTAATAGTTACTAATTGAAGCAAAAAATAAATTATGTACTAAAAAGTAAAATTAATGGAAAAATAGTACTAATTAATTTAAAAGAAGCGTAAAAAATCGCCTAACAATCATTGACGCCAGTCATGCTTTATTAATTTAGGTAATAAGTACTGATTGAAGTAAAAAATCATTAATAAAGTAAAAATTAAATTGAAGCAAAATTTTTAGAACTAAAAAGCAAAATTAATGGAGAAATTGTTCAAATTCGTTTAAGAGAAACGTAAAAGTAGCCATACTATTTTTGACACCAATGGCGCTTAATTACTTCCAAATTAATAAGTTCCAAATTTACAAATTTAGGAATAATGCATTTACGTTTCAATAATAAACCAAATATACGGATAGGTATTGTTGTGGATAAAAACAATAACGAATTCAGTTTTCTACATTCAAAATATTATTCAAAAGACAAATTAATGGATTATTAATGATACACGCAATTTATCTGTATTAAAATAGTGTTTTCAATACAGTTAATCTATAATAAAGTATTTCAGTATAAGGATATTTGCATAGTAATAGTATATTTTAAAATAGAAAATAGCCAAGTAATACTGTTATCAAGAGTAAATAAAAGATTCGTTCAAACCCGCAATAACCAAGTTCAATGAACCCTTTACGCTTTCATATGGACTCTTTATGAAAGAAAGGCTTTAACGTTACCTAAGGGATCATTCAAATATTTTATATCCTTTGAAGAGTCACAGTTCCTGTAAAAATTGCAATTTTTAACTTATGGGTATTTACAAAAATTTTTTTCAAAGATAAATTAACAATTTATAACTCGAATTCAAGCGTTTTAAATTATTGTGAATTAAATGATTATTACGATTACTGTGATTTTATTAAAAAACTTTTTTTTTAAATTTATTAGATTGCTCATAAATTTCATAGATTTATCCATTTTACATGTAGGAGAGCGTCCGACTTTGAAATTCGTTATTAAATTAATAATTATAGAATTTAAACAGTGGTAGTCGTAATAATAGTTTATATTGGTATATTTTTCACTGAATTTTAGGTTTATCAGTGTGAAAAAAGTTTATTAGGATTGTGTCACTTATAAAATACTTTAAAAAAATTCAATAGTCTTTTCTTTTGACATTTAAAGATCACAAGCTTGCACTCACCTAATTATCTTGTTGATAACTTTTTTAATTTAAAAAAAAAAACTTTATCAACAAAAATTTAAGCTAACCTCTGTTTTAAGGTTTCGATTGTTCTAATTAAATAATCATAGCAATGCATTGAATTCTGTGTAAGTTAATCACTAAAAGAGCTTGCTTAAGTGGTCAATTTTAAGAGAGGAATAATTACATTATTTTTTATTATTATTCTTATATTTCAATGATAAAAACATAAATACATGTACATAACTAGTTTTTAACTTGATACTTACCTAGTTTTTAACTAATGTTTCACTTGACTAGTTTTTTTAATAGGATTTTGAAATTTTATTTAACTGTTTTAGATAGGAGTAAAACTACTAGAATGAATTACAATTTATGACACAAATTTTATATTCAACTATCTAGTTTTTTTTAAACATATGTATTTTTTGTTAAAAATGCATACTACTTACAAGCTATTTAACATAAATAATTTTTTGTAGTATTCACACAAAAAAAACAATAATTTATTTTAATACTTTAAAATTCATTCTGTTTTACTCACTTGGGTCAATTTCAAAATTGGGAAGGCATTTAGAAAATAAATTCTTATTAAAATAAATATTCGAATTTCCATTTATTAAAATTTCTGCTGGAACGATTAGATTTCAGATGCTAATAAAGCCAAGTTTTTGACTTGGAACATAAATGAAACTCATATTAAATCTGGCATTATGTTCCCCTTCGTTAAAAGTGTTTAAATAAAAAAATAAATTTTCTTAAACAGTAAACAATTTATACTCTACTCAAATTCACACTGTAAATCACTAAAAGTGCTCTTGGTAAATAAAATAGGGAAATAAAGCTTAATACATGGTAGGTAACAAAGTAGAAAAATGTCACAGAGGGAAAAGTTGGAAAGTTTGCAGAATAAACTAAATTTTAAGTGTTCTTGAACTGCAAATTACTGAATTTTATCCATGCAAATATTGATACCTACACATATTTCTTTTTATAAACTTAGTATTAAATGAAATACTAAATTAAAAAAATCAACAAATAAAGTTACGATTAACATGGTAACAGAGAGAAAGCGAGGATAAAGAAACTGAAAATTACTTGGTCAGGCTCAATTGAAAAAAAAAAAAAAGAAACGTGTAAATATAAAGCTGTAAAACGTAATTTGCTCTTAGCATAAAAAATTAAATAAAATTTTTAAAAAATTATGCTATCAGCTGAACTGAAAGTGAATAAAACTTCCTACCCAGTCAAAGTTTTATTTTCTCAGAATACAGTAAATATATAACGATTTTTATGTCGGCTACCTTATTAAAAAATAGACCACCCAGAGAGACATTTTCGCCAACTCAACAGAAATAGTTAAATACAAGAACTATAGCAATAAAGTGGAAAAAAATCACTGCACACCATTAAAGCGTTCGATTTTTACTCAGAAGTAGTTTTAAAATTGCAGATTAGAAACTCTGTGCTGTATATTGCATATGACACAATATTTTCACTAGATAAACCAAATTTATTTTGAATTAACAGTTGGTTTAATTACTGTAAAATAAGAGGCAAAGAAAGCTAGGACATGGCAGTTCAATTGTATCTGAGATATTAGTAAAGTATTACACAGGTATTATTTTTAAAATACTAATTTCTATCACTAATTATGACTGCGTGTATTTTCTTAAACACATAGTAAATTAACTTGATTACTTAAAAATGGTATTTGGAATTTTTTTTCTGTAATTAAAATTACTTAAAGCCTTGAGACATAAAAAGAACAAGTTTTTTAAAAATGGCTCTCTTGAGAACATACTGGTCACGAACGAAAAAAGTAGTTTCCTTATTTGATCAACTCATTTAGATTAGTTTCAAATGTAATTTCACCGATTCAATTCAGTTCCATTACTTTTCATTATAACATTAAAAAATTTCTTTGCGATGTTTTTCTTTTCTGATCAACTTAAAAATAAAATATTCAATCGAACCTCTAGAGAAATTCGATTTATTTAAGAGGTCAACATTCAAAATAAACAGATGGTCAGAATTTTTCTACCGGTATAATATAGGATGAATTCTGTTCTTGATAACAGAGGTCAAATTCAACAGGTGGTAAATTTGACGGATTTACTTACTGTATACATAAAGCCAAACCTTTTTTTTTAATATCTTCCCGGATGGATAACATTATTAAATACAGGGTGAAACATAATTATGTCATATCTCTTGATTATGTCTCAAGAGAAAGTTAATTTTTTGATGCAGGTTTTGCATTCCAATTTTTTTTCAGAAGCGCTTCTAATTGATACTACGAGTTCCTCTGTAATTTTTTAGTCTTCGTGAAACTAAAACAAAGAAAAACTCAGGTTCAAGTCTAAAAACCATTTTACAACAGTAACGTTCTAACGTGACAATTAGGCAAGTGTTTTGGATTTGAAAAATAATAATCTGAACTTGAAAAAAAAGTGCAACCTAAAGAACACAGAATGTGTGACTCTATGAGAAGAAATGAATGACAAGTAATTTTACTTTTTACGAAACTTGTAACAATTTAAAGAGGGAACGATTCTTATCACTTTTTATTAAGTTTTTTCATTATAAAAAATTTCACTATAAATGTTAAGATTTATATCTGGCAACACGGGATCTCTTTTTTTTTGTTATTTTTTATTGACATCTACTCCAGTAGGATATTTTTTTGTCTTCACCAAAATACGATAAAAAAAAAAAAAAAAACGCTGGTTCGAGTTTAAATAAAATTTCTTAAGAACAGTATCCTGCAAGGGTGTAAGATTGTACCTTCTTTAGATACCTTTTGTGAGTGAGATAAAAAAAATGATTTAGCGTAAAAAATAAAAACACTGAAAATTTTAATTTATTAGAATCTGACCCCACATTTTCAAAAAATGTATTTAATTTAAGAAAGAAAACATATGGTCATAGATTCAAAATGTTACCGTCTTTAATCGTATATGCGATGCCTATTTATTCGGTTGTCTTTGCCCGTCTTCTTTTTTATTCTTTTTCTGTCTAAAACTTTGAATTTTAAAAACAAATGATTAACAGAAATCTAGACAGTAACTTTTGTCTGTCTTGCTTTTATTAAATTTATTGTAAGTTCACTTATTTATTCATTTAAAGAAAAATTCTTAATAGAATATTCTTAATTTTAAATTAATCATTAAAAAAAACATTATCTTCCATTTGTGCTTATACATGTTTTTATTCTATTTACTTAAAAAAAAAACTTTTAAAATTCATACTTTTAATTTATGTAAATGCTTAAAACGATGTTTTATTTGCACTCATCTTGATTTTTGTTGGTGTACTTTTTTTATGAATTACGATCCTGAATTTTAAATCAATCTGAAAAACTACACAGTTTAAGCAACAAATATTATTTTAAGAATATTCAATCAAATATTCTTTCTAAAATATATTTTTCAAAAAACCCTTCTTGTTCTTACATCTGTAGTATCTCAAACCAATATTAGTTATCTTGTCTTGGTCCTATCTATCACCTTTTCGACGTCATAGTGAAACAGGGAGAATAACCCGTTCATTTATCGCGAAAAGTTAAGTACCTAGAATTGGCCTCCAGTTATAGTGTTTCCTATCTTTCATGGCGACAAAACCGTTGTATGAAAGATGGGCTTTTCTCAAGATATTGTTTTTGTAAGGTCTCAGGATTTCCGGCGAAGAAGAATTAGGGTGTGTTATTAAATTATTAGTTGTTTTTTCTTTTCCCGGGTGCAGCAATTGGATTTCTTTGGGTAGCTAAGGAAAGAAACTTATTCGAGATATTAGAAGGGCAATTTTCTCTTCAAGAATATTGGTTAAACTCACGGCTCTCCAGTATTTTTTTTTTTTGGGGGGGGGGGGGCATGGAACCTTAATGTTCGCCATTCTTTTAGCCGAATTACGATTTCATGTGTAAAGTTCTAGTAATTATGAATTTATTAACTACATACGTAACGATTTTAAATGGACTACAGGTAAAGAATTCCGGATTAAATTACGGTATAAGGTACCAACACACTGGGTGCATCACCCGATCCATTTAGTCGTAAAATCCCTTTTTACCGAAAAATTTCATACTGTAATTTTTTACAGTAATATTTATTGAAGCACAGTGATTTTACAGTAATTAGTGATTTAAAAATTACGGTATATCAGATATTTTTTTATTCCACGATATGTTATGGTTGAAATGTATTTTAAGGTAAAAAGTATGGGCACTTTAAGTGCCGACGTTTTTCACAGTTATTTATCTGGAATTTTTTACAGTGTACTGAAATTATTTTAAATTTTTTTGATCTGAAGAAAGATTTTCATCTTTTGATGGATTTATGAAGATTTTCCATCGTTTTATCAATATTAGTTTCAAAACTAGATTTTACTCCATATAAAAGAATTCAAAATTACAAGGCTACGGAGTTGAACATTAGTCGTAAACCCAAAATTAGGTTGGTCTTTTAACTACGGTTACAAAGTAAAATGAAAGCAAAAAAAAAAGCTTATAGCTGGACACCTCCATCTATTTAAAAGGTAAAGAACTTCACAGGTACTACATGCTCCTGCTCTTTATTTATTTATTTATATTTTTGAAACGCACCATATCTCGTCTTTTAATTAGCATTCTTTTAATTTTTTTTAGTATCTTATTTTGAATACAATCCCATTTATCGGTCAGCTTTGAACTGAGGTATTTCCTTTCGCATTGCAAATTCTTATTGCTTCACGCATACTAAAATAAACATATATAATTCCGAACAGTAGAATTTTTAACATAATTTTGAAAGTGCCATTTTAACTGTAATCATGCTGTATGTTTTACATTCGTTTTGTAAGTTTAAGTTATTGAAGGATCTGAACTTCGTTAAAAGAATTTTAAAAAAAAGAAAAAGAAACTTAAATTAGGGACGTGAAAAAAAACCACCTTATTATTTTTTCTCAAATCAATTAATCAGTAAATAAATGGATAAATAAATAAATTTATAAGTAAATGAATAAAATGAGTTTAAAAAGTACGCATTTAAAAAAAAGAGCATTTTATAAAAACATCAATAAAGAAATTATGTTGAAAAATACAGCCAAGAAAACGTGAGTAAAATGACATTTAAACGTCGAAAAGAATGTGCAGTTTATTATAAAAATATTAATGTTTGTCTTTAATCCATTGAAAAGTTCCAAACGGCAAGACAAATAAACTTACACTATTAACTTAAAAACATTTTCATGGTTAAGAATATGAATTAACTTCCTTCAAAATACAATGTGACAAACTATTCTTTTCAAATGAACAAATTGCCACAACAGATAAAATTGTTTTAAAAAAACTAGCTGAATACCTGTTCTTTGAACGGGCTGAAAAATCATAAATAATAAATATATCAGTAATAATTAACACTACGCAGTCGTACACAAAAATGAATGGCATCATAAACTGAATTAACTATAAATTAACTGAATTAAATTAAATGTTAAAATTTTTTTAAATTATGTGTTGCTTTTCTTGATGATTTCATATTATGTATAAGATTACAAAAAGAGCATTAACTCATCAAAAAAAAAGATTAGCTATATTCAGTATCATTAGGCACCTAAAACGCGCAATTGATCGCGGCCAACACACTATAGATTGACTACTATCAAGCCATTTTCCCAATTAATTTGCATTATCGTACATAACTATTTTTTTTAATTTCAATTACTATTTGCTTAACTTTATTTATATTAGAAAAGGTAAACTATAAACAAAAGCTATCCGAAAATGTAACTATAAACAAAAGCGAACTCAAAGCGTAACTATAAACAAAATAAGCAGGTAGTTTCAGCTTTCTTATTACTAAATTATGACGTCACCTCATTTTCATTTTGCCTGTTCTTACTTGTCATCCGATAAAGATTACCTATTGAAAAAGGATTGAATTCAAACTCGTTATTCATTCAACGGAGCTGTTAACAAACAAGCATAACTGATGTTATCTTTTAAATAATTTAAAAAACAGAATATCTTCAGTTTAATTTGTAACAATGTTAAATCTATGACAGATATTTAGTTTTCGTACACGAATTAAATTATGTTGAAATTGTAATAAAAATTTTAAGCTGGTGGAAAAAAAAATTGGGTAGTGTTTAGAGATTGCTGTTCTAGATTTAAAAAAAATATTTGAGGCGCATTTTTGACCCTAATAAGTTTCAAAAAATGTGCTGAAAACATTAAAATATTCAAACTTAATAAAATTTGATATTTTGAATGAATTTTTTATACTTCGCAAAATTTGATATTTCGAATCATAAGTTAATAGAACTATATAAGGGAAGAACTATAGAACTATATATAAGTCTTTTGAATATAATTCTTTGAATAGTCTATGAATAGTCTTTGAATAGTCTATGAATAGTCTCTGAATAGTCTTTGAACAGAACTATAAATCTTTTGAATATGTAATATTTATATGATGTTATAAAGTAATAAACAATCGTGTAATTTTATATTATAATATTTTATTCAATAAAAAAGTCTTGAACAAAAAAAAGTTATTTGGGTAATTTTTTCATCTTTGGAGTTCATAGAAATTCAGAATTCTTATGATAACATTTTATAAATAAGCAGAAAAAGCGATTGAAGCAATAGATTATGAAAAAGCAAACAATTGAATTTATTCATAGAATATTAAAATAAGTTCGAAAGTAACTCTTAAAATAAATTAGTATTATTAGTTTGTATTTATGGTTGTAATTAACAATTATTTAAAAAAGTTTGATAGCATATTCTCCTTTAAACCAAAGCTTCTTAAACTGTGGGCCACCACCCCAATATGGATCGCGAAACCTGCAGTAGGATTCACGAAAAATTTTAGTATTTTTGACATTTATTCAGAATATCATAATAATTTCATAATTACCAAATATTTTTATACAATGTGCCTGAAAATAAGTAAAGATAAAACATTACAGGCATAGAAAAAACGAAAAAGTTTCGACGCATTTTTATCATCGCATTATATTTTTAAGTTTTTTATTTAATTACAATTTTCACATTGCTCTCTTTTTTTAAAAAAATAAAAATTAAAGCCCTAAAACTGCAATATTAATGCAATACAAGTGAAGAAACTGACAATTTCTCTCACGCGTTTGCCAGATTTGCTCAATGCTTATGGAGTCCCCAAAACTTTTCGTAAATATTAAGGGGTCCCATCACCAAAAAGTTTAAGAAACCCTGCAACGGTTTCAACCAATATTTGAAAGTTTAAATCAGTTTTTATCGCTTGTCATGTCAAAAACCCAACCCTGCTAAGAGCATAATACTTAACTATATTTTACCTTTCCTTTTATTATTATATGTTCTCTTCTTTTTGAAACATTATTAAATCCATTTGGCTTTATGAATCACACAAAACAGATGTAAAAATTCCACAATTCACAATTCTTCAAGATAGGTGTTATTTTATATTTTTGTAACCGTTAATGTTACCTAGTTTTCCCTTTTCTTTAAAAAAAAATATTTGTCATATTTTTAATATATTTATTTTTTAAGTGAACATGTATTTTTTAATTAAATAACTTCTACAAGATAAGAACAAATCACTAAAAGATAAGAGCACCCGTTTACAAGGTTATTTTTAGTACTTTAAAAAATATATACTCTCTTATCAATTTCGGATGAGTCTCTTGATTAGAGAGAGGCTTAAGACACCAACCTTGAAATTCGAATTTCAAGGACGTCATTTGAAGGCGTCTGCCTGATAATTTGAGATAGAACATCAGGGATTATTGTTCATGTTTCGCTGATGAGGGGGAACGTGAGGACGTGATACGTTTTTATTCAATAATATATTTGAATTGCGTTATTATTTCGCAACATAAAAAAATACACAATTATTCAATTGAGCAGACGTATTAGATTACAGCATATCAAATGTCAACATGAATCCGATATGACGACATAATTTAAAAATTCTCGATGACTTAATAGTCACCTTGTCTGTAGAATATAAATTTTTTCCGAAGCAGAAAATAATAACTTTATTATTTTTTTTTTCGTTTACGTCTGTTTCTCGAAAAAAAAACACCAGAAAAAAAGCACCTAGTTAGTGATTACATAAATTTGACAACCGATTAAATTTGAGCCGTTGTGCCAGAATTTAATGTAATTAAATATTTAGTAGAATGCATAATTTAAAAATTCGCGATGTCTGTAGAATATAAATTTTTTCCAATGCAGAAAATAATAACTTTTTTTTGGCTTACGTCTGTTTCTCGAAAGAAAAAACACCAGAAAAAAAGCACCTAGTTAGTGATTATATAAATTTGACAACCGATTCAATTCGAGCCGTTGTGTCAGAATTTAATGTAATTAAATATTTAGTAGAATGCATAATTTAAAAATTCGCGATGACTTAATAGTCACCTTGTCCGTAGAATATAAATTTTTCCAATGTAGAAAATAATAACTTTATTTTAAAAGTTTTTTTTGGGGCTTACGTCTGTTTCTCGAAAGAAAAAACACCAGAAAAGAAGCACCTAGTTAGTGATTACATAAATTTGACAACCGATTAAATTTGAGCCGTTGCGCCAGAATTGATTGAAGTTAAATATTTAGTAGAATGAAATTCGATATTTATTATAAAATTAATTAACAAGTAAAGATATTTTTAAAGTTTACGAACAACTTTCCTCACTTTAGACTATTTAACAAAATGATCAGAACTCTAAAGCAGATCTAAAATCGCTCTAAATTTCAATAATTCTACTCATTGTATTGTCTACTCATTACCCATTATATTGTTAAAAAATAACTCGTAAAAAAGTATAGTGAAACCTTACTTTTCTAACTAATTACTTTTTTGAAAAATGTATTTAAGTGAAATACAGTATTTAGTCAGTATAGTAATTGTTTCACAATAATCGACTGTATTTAATTAAAATATCAAACTTTTACCTATCAAAAGATTATGTCCCAAAAAGAATATCGTTAATTTATACATTATTTATAACAATACCATTATATATTATATTATTGCATTAAAAATCAATATCTTAAGTATTAAAATTTTCTTTAAGTCGACATCAAATTAAAGTTAGCATATTATTTGATTTTTTAAAATAACATCTTTTTAAATTCGAACTTTATAATTTCAAATAATATCGAATAGTTTTTTTTAATATTTTTTTTATATTTAATTATATCGAATGATTATTTTATTTTATTAAACTCGGGTTCAACTGCCTTTTTTACCAGTACTTTCTTTTACATGATTACACATAGCTTAATTGGATAGAACTTTTTGATATTATTATTTTAAACATGCTATTAAAATATATTTTCAGGTTCTTTATTTTATTTTATCATTCAGTAGGTATTTAAAAATTCAAGCAAAATTAAAATAACTCAGAATTTATTTATTGTAACTTAATAATTTCATATTACAGTTTCTAAAACTTTTTAAGACTGGCTTGTGTATTCGTTGAGAAAGTGGTTGAAATTAATGTGGTTTAATTAGTGATTTTGTGGTTGAAATTAATAAAAAAAAGAAAACTCAACATAGTGAAATATATAAAGAAAAATAGTTTGTTTACTTGTGATGCATGCTATACTTATATTTTCAGTGTGTCTGTATTGTAGCTATTACTCGTATTTTTCTTGTTGTGTGCAGTAGTTTACTACGTCATAATAAATATATAAATAAAAGCAAAAGCGTCATACGGGAGATATTGTCACAAAGTTTTATGATTTAGAAATTATAATTTATTTATTTCAGAATTTAGTTATGAAGGAAATAATTTTAAGTTGAGAAAACAAAAATATATGTCTCAACGACTAATTAAAAATAACCCGAAAGCGAAATTTTATCTTGAAATCTTCAGTTTTCTTAAGGCAATTTATTCCTATTAATGCATTTTAATAGTTCTATTTATTCCTTAGCACATTTCAAATAATTAATTTTAAAAAATAAATTTTTTTTGACCGACAATTTTAAATTTTTAAAATGATTGAAAACGTATTTACTCGTTTTATGAAGATTCTGCTCTCGTATGCTTTGGTATTAATTCCCAGCGTCTTTTCTTTTTATTATTGAATCAGAATTTTCATTTTTTACCGTGTTTTGTTCTTTCTAACTTAGAGTTAGAAAGCGGCAAACGATAACTTAAAGTTCAAATTTGATTTGATAGACTGTTGAGAATTAACCACAGAATATTTTATTTATTCCCCTCAGATTGATTATCATAAAATATATTTAAACACCAAAATAAATTTGAAATGTTCTAAATTTTAATTTTAATGCAATTTCAAAAACAAATATTTTGCTTACTTCTTGTTTTCATTTGTTGCGTGCACAGAAACGAATTTTTTATTGTACGTTTAGTTTTTTCAGTTGTAATACGTTGCACTTTTTCAACTGGTTTTAAACGCAAACGAATAATTTTCCTCAAGCGAAATGCATAATTAATAATGTAAAAATTATCTTTTGACTTTTTATTAAAAAAAAAAATTTGCAATTTTATTGTTGATGATGTTTGTGCAATTAGTTATTTCTGACTGGTACATCAGGCATCTAGCCATAAATCAAATTGAAATAGAAGACAATGTTCTTTTATTTCTTAATTATTACAAAAATTATTTTTTATTCCGCCAAAATGTCAGACGTGCTTGAAGAAGAATGATTAAGCGTTTCTTTAAAAAGTTATAATGATTTTTGTGTTAAAGCTGTTTTAATAAAAATATGTGATTCTGGAGTAGTAAAAAAATATTATTTCTTAAATCAAATTTCGCAATTTTATTATTATTATTTCATTAATAAAAATTCATTCTTCAAATCAATATCTAGTATATTATAAATAAATTGTTTAATAAATGTGCAGGCATAATAATGATATAGTGATAAAATAAATAAAAAAGGAAGATAAGAAATTGTTTGAACCAGTAATAATTATTTTCATACATTTTCAGTTTCTCTCTCTCAGACCTGCAAATTTTTTCGCAAATATAGATCGATTTCCTTTTTATAATCGTATAAATTCTGAGCATAAATTTCTTTTTATCTTTATTGCTTTTTTTTCTTTCCTTTTTTTGAGATTTAACCATATTTTAAAAACAACAAGTTAATATAAGTTTGAAAATATAATTTACACATAATAATTTTAGGGTATAATACGTTTTTATTTTTTTAAGTAAATAAATATAAATGATACAGATGAGGATGTCTGAATACGTAATATATTTTTAATTATGCAGATTTAGATTTGTAGATAGTGTGACGAACTCTTTGCTTTCGCTTACAGCACTGTATTTTTTAATTATGTAAATAATATTTTCTGATTAACACTCAATAAAAACTTATTTGAATTGTCATCTGTATTTTCTAATAATTTTAGGGTATTATACGTATTTATTTTTTTAAGTGAATAAATATAAATCATACAGATGAGGATGTCTGAATACGTTATGTATTTTTAATTATGTATATATAGTATTTTCTGATTAATAATCTGATAAAAACTTATTTGAATTGTCATCTGTATTTGCTAATAATTTTAGGGTATTATCCGTTTTTATTTTTTTTTAAAGTAAATAAATATAAATGATACAGATGAGGATGTCTGATTATGTATTTTTAATTATGTACATATAGTATTTTCTGATTAATTATCTGATAAAAACTTATTTGAATTGTCATTTGTATTTGCAAATTATTTTAGGGTATTATACGTTTTTATTTTTTTAAGTAAATAAATATAAATGATACATATGTCTGAATACGTTATATATTTTTAATTATGTACATGTAGTATTTTCCGATTAATAATCTGATAAAAACTTATTTGAATTGTCATCTGTATTTGCTAACCCTTTGACACAGGGGCTGACCCGCCATGCGTTTGTTCTCCGTATGTTACGCCCTAGAATAAGGTCATTGACGTTTTCAATGCGTGTTAAAAACACTTCCAATGATGTATTATACTAGTAAACTGCAGAAAACTTTGATTCAACAATGATTCCTATAAATTATATTAAGTTGTCATTGGAACTGAGATCAATATGAAAAATTATTGACATCTACTTTTTCTTGAATAATAAATGATTCTAGCGTAATTTTTCTTTTGTTATTTATTTGTTATGGTAACACTTATTTCGAGGATGTACTAATAAACTGCTGATAATTTTGACTATCGTGGATTCACATAATTTATATTAAATTATCAATGAAATCGAGGGCAATATATGAAATCATCGGCTTCTTTTTTTTTAATAATAAATGTTGATTATAGCTTTATCTTAATTTTTATTTGATAAATACTTATTTTTTGGCTAGAAATATAATTTAACCAAATTTAAACTTTCATTATTACTAAATTCGACCCCAATAAATTGTAAATTTTTTTAATTATTTATTTTTAAACTATATTTCAATTGTTTATTTGAATAAATACAGTGAAAATTAAGAATTTAATTATTTATTCAAAGAGAGAGATATAACAATTTCATTTTTTGTTTATAGATTTTATTTAATTTTGACAAATTAAATATCTTTATATTACGTAAATTTCAAAGGATAAGAAACAGGAAATTAAAGAAAAAGATTATCAAAGCATATATATTTATTAAAAATTCAATATTTATATGGCCCGTGTCCTTCACCGTTACAATTAAAGATAAAGTCCTTAGAGGTTTTGTATGTAACTTATTATTTGTAGGTAACAGATAAAATATTGTGAACACTGCTAAGTTAATTTTAGGAACTGGTATTGAGAACTACTGCTCATAAAAAATTTTAAATGTCAAAACTGTTGCAATTATTTAAAATATTATGATCAAAACTTTCGAATAATACTATACGCATGCATCGAAAATTTGCACCAATTGCAGTAATCAGAAAATATTGAATTTTTTTTTAAATATTTTTTAAGTGAAAGTAATTTCTTTAATATTTGTCTAATTGCAAAACTAACAAATTAAAAGTTTCTTATTAAACTGTAGACCATTCTTATGGATTATAAAATCTGCTTATTATAATATAAAATGTTTAAGGTTGTTGTTGTTAAACTCACTTAGGAAAACAACACAAGGAAAATTCACTAGGCTTATGAATGTTAAAATTTTTTATTCTTATTTGATTTTGATGTTTTCAATTAAACTTAGAAAAAATATTGCACCTATAAAATTGGCATAGTTCTTATTGTTCTCATTAATTTTTTCACCTTAACGAGATGACGTCTGTGAAGAAGTGCTATGCGAAAAATTAAATCGACAGTTACATTTAAACGGGATAAACAGAGCACAAAAGAAAGAAAGAAAAAAACGGTTCACTCTGAATAACTCTTGATCTAATAATCGGGTCTTGACGTTCTAGAATTTAAGCTTATTGGCTCGAGAAATTAACCTCAAATATGCTAATTAATTAGGGTAGATGATATTTTAGGTAAAGAAATCAGATACAAAAGCGTATTTCCTCTGAATAAAAAAAGCTTTTTCGATCGGATTCAGATTTCTGACCCCAAAATATAAAGAGGGGATAGACGCAATCTGGAAAATATGTTTCCCATAGTTTGGTCAGGAGAGAGATCCAAAGTTCGGACCCTTTAATTTTAATTTTACTTCTTGCGTAATTCTCAAAATTTAAAATAATAATTAAATATATGTCAAGAACATTTTAAGTTAGTCGAAAAATATTTGCACGCGATTATGAAATTCGCTTATCAAAGATAATTCCATGCAAAAAATAAATTTTGGTAAATATTTGTTCTTTTTTATTTTTAATATTTTTAAATATCTAATTTTAAATGGCAAAATACAAAATTTGAGTGAAATCATTCAAATAGTTCATGAGAAATCAAATTTTGAAAAAGTCTTACAATTTAAATTAACTACTTGATAGATTACGTTAAAATTTTGAATTTTTCCATGCAAAATTATATACTTTGAAATTATATACCTTACAATTAAATTTTTTTTTGACTACTATTAAATAAAATAATAAGAAATAATTAATATTTACTAAAGTTGATTTGCTACATGGAATTATCTTTGGATAAACGAATTTTTAATCAAAAATTTTTCAATTCAAAATTTTTCAATCAAAGTTTTCTAGATAAGGCGAAATACGCAAAAAGTAAGCTTATTTAGTTTTGAGTAAAACTCTTGCAGCTCAACTTTTTCCTTCATCATTATTAGTTGCATTCTAAATTAAATGCATTTTAGTGGGAAAAAGAACTGACTGATAGATAACGAAGAATAAAAATAATAGATCAGAACTAATTTACGCTTTCAGCTCAACTTTTTCCTTCGCCATTATTTGCATCCTATATTAAATGCGTTTCAATTGTGAATTCTTTCAGCTCAACTTTCTTCTTCATCATTATTATTTTCATTCTATATGAAATGCATTTTAGTGGAAAAGAGTAAACTCTTATAGATAACAAAGAATAAAAATAATAGATTAAAAATATAGAATAAACTAATAATAGAACTAATTTACTCTTTCTGCTCAACTTTCTCCTTCATCATTATTATTTGTGAATTCTTACAGCTCAACCTTTTTTTTTAATCATTATTATTTGCATTTTATATTAAATGCATTTTAGTGGGAAAATGCAAACTTTTATAGATAACAAAGAATAAAAATAATAGATCAGAACTAATTTACTCTTTCAGCTCAACTTTCTCTTTCATTATTGTCATTTGCATCCTATATTAAATGCATTTTAGAAATGGGAAAGAACAAACTTTTATCGATAATAAAGAATGGAAAAAAAATAGATCAGAACTTATTTACTCTTTCATCTCAACTTTCTCCTTCATCATTATTATTTGCATCCGATATTAAATGCATTTTATTTGTTATTTCTTTCAGCTGAACTTTCTTCTTCATCACTATTATTTGTATTCTATATTAAATGCAATTTAGTGGAAAAGAGCAAACTTTTTTAGATAACGAAGAATAAAAATAATAGATCAGAACTAATTTACGCCTTCAGCTCAACTTTTTCCTTCGCCTTTATTTGCATCCTATATTAAATGCATTTCAATTGTGAATATTTTCAGCTCAACTTTCTTCTTTATCATTATTACTTTCATTCTATATTAAATGCATTTTAGTGGAAAAAAGCAAACTCTTATAGATAACAAAGAATAAAAATAATAGATTAGAACTAATTTAATTTTTCAGCTCAACTTTCTCTTTCATTATTGTTATTTGAAGCCTATATTAAATGCATTTTAGAAGTGGGAAAGAACAAACTCTTATCGATAACAAAGAATGAAAAAAAACTAGATCAGAACTAATTTACTCAGCTCAACTTTTTCCTTCATCATTATTCTTTGAATCCTATATTAAATTCATTTTAATTGTTATTTCTTTCAGCTGAATTTTCTTCTTCATCATTATTATTTGCATCCTACATTAAATGCATTTTAGTTGTTATTTCTTTCAGCTCAATTTTCTTCTTCATCATTATTATTTGCTTTATAAATGCATTTTAGTTGTTATTTCCTTCAGCTGAACTTTCTTCGTCATCTTTATTATTTGCTTTCTAATTATATTAAATGCATTTTAGTGAAAAAGAGCAAACTTTTATAAATAACAAACAATAAAAATAATAGATCAGAACTAATTTACTCTTTCAGCTCAACTTTTTCCTTTGCCATCTTATATTAAATGCATTTTAGTTGTAGGAAAGAACAAACTCTTATAGATAGCAAGGAATAAAATAAATAGATAAGAACTAATTTACTTTTCCATCTCAAATTTCTTTTTCATCATTATTATTTGCATCCTATATTAAATGCATTTTAGTAGTGGGAAAGAACAAACTCTTATCGATAACAAAGAATAAAAAAAATAGAACTAATTTACTCTTCCAGCTCAACTTTCTCTGTGAGATACCAGTATCAAAGGGACTGGTTAGAGTCAGAATACACCAGACCCTAAAAGGTTCTCGCCTAACAAAAGAGAACATAGCACACTGGGGGGTTCTTAAGACAAAAATAAATCAGTCCACCCAGAACCGAAGCCCCACAAAAGGCCTCTTACAGACCCAGTGTTGAGATAAGAAATTTTACCCTTTGGGCCCCGTGAGCATAGTTATCGCCCATCCGAAAGTGTCTTGACCTTTGAGAATAAAAGATCAAGGGTAAGATGTATTGGGATAAAGTCAAGGATTTTTCCGAAATATAGCTCCTGTCTTTGGTTTTCTTTTTTTTTTTTAATTTTTTTTATGTATATTTTTTAAAGGCACCCTTTGAGTCGCTGGCCTTGGTGAATCATTGTTTATAGACGTCACAGGGAAGGAATGGATATCTTCAAGGAAAAAAAAAAATGGCGAAGTAGGTCTTGGTACGTCGCTGCACAAAAGTGCTTTTTGAAATATGTGAGATGGTTGAAGGGAGGGAGTCAGTCATAAAAATGTTGCTGGTAAAATGATCTGCTTTACGTTTCAATGAAGTATGAAATTCAAACAAGATATTCAGTAGTTTATTGCTTGGATGGGTGCGATACGTTGAAAGGGAACTTTCCTTTTTATAGAAATCGAATGTGATTTATGTGGAAAATCTTTTAACTCTTTTGATTCTGGAATGCTAACAGCCATTAAAAACAAAAACTGAAATAATGAATTAAATGAAATATTAAGGGGAATTTCGTTCAGAATGAGAAAAATCATTTAAAAATCCATTATTTGGTTTTTGAGATGTATTTGAGATGAAAAAGAAAAATTCACGTTTTATTGAGTAACATGCAATTAATCGTATTCAAATCGGTGTTTTCCTAGTCGAGTTAAGAAAGTTTGAGCTTGTGAAGATCTATGGAAGATCTATAAATGTCTATTTATAGATCTATATACATATCTGTTGTGAAGATCTTGTGCAGTTCTCGTTGACAAAGTTGCTTTTACTTGAGACAGAATTTTTAAATGTTCTTGCAAATTTAAAAAGTTTCTTGCGTATTACGTTTTGTTTTATTGTTATGACAAATAATTAATTAATATATTTTAAGTGTATTTATTGAACTCAGGACCTGAAATTAATTATTTTAAATCAAACAAGTATAATTGAGATCTGCTTTTTCGAAGAAAGTTTCGGTGAAAAAAAACCAAAAGCAATTTTACTTCTAGGTATGTTATAACTTTATGCGGTTACAATAGTCACTTAAACATATTTAAATACCTATAAACTACGTATTTAAGTGAAAAATTAATTTAGAAAATTAAAATTTGCTCTCAAGGAATTTTTTAATTATCAACAGTTAAAAATAATACTTTCAGCTAAATAATTACAAAACTAATAATAATATTTTTTTAAAACTTTGTGCACAAACTTCTATTAAAGTTACCAATTTTTCTGTTAAAATTTGTAAAGTATCAAACAAGAATTGCACTTTTTTGTTTCGAACGTCCAAAGCTCCTTTACGTACTTAATTAAAGCAAAAATTGAAATTTTTGATTAAAACATAAAAAAAAAGATAATTTTAAAAAACCAGTTTGATTATAAGTCCTTAGTTAAGAGCATCTTTAAGGCCATTAAAAATGACAAATCAGTTCTTGGATAGTTAGTTATTGTAGGGTAGATGTTTAGTAGTTCAAGATATTTTAAGTATTTAATTGCTTGTAACAAAATTTAAAAGAACTTTCTTCTGGAAAAATCAAATACTTAAGTAAAAAATATAATTTCCTTTGAATAATGAAATGTTAACAATGCACTTATTTAAAAGAAAAACTTTAAAAAACTAATTTAAAGGAATATGAAGACTTAAATTTTGAAAAAAAAAGGAAATTATTGATTGAAATATGAAGGAAAAAATTTCATTGAAGATAAAAAAATATTGATTAACGTCTTTCTTTACAAAAATCATTAGCCTATTAAAAAATGGCGAAATTCGTTTTGTAAGGCAAATGTTTCGAAAAAACAATTAATTGATCATCAAATTATTGCTCTTTTCTAGGTGAACTTTTCGAAGAATTGAAATCAAGCCGTGGTAGCTCAGGGGATGGAGTGCTCGCCTTCCAATGAGGTGAACCGGGTTCGAATCCCAGCGATGATGGTTAAATACGAATTCCACACCTGGCTCGCACCGATTGCAGTGCTGACGTAAAATATCATCATTTCTCCCACTACTTGATCACGGAGTTCCCTTGTCTTCTGGAGTGGGTTCAAAATTACAAGGCTACGGAGTTGAGCATTAGAGACATAAACTCAAAATTGGGTCGGCTGTTCAACGACGGTTATAAAAGGAAATAAAATTGAAATCGATTTATGTGGAAAACATAATGCTCTCCATATAGTGAAGGTTTTAATTATTTTTACAATAAATATTAAGTATATCCTTTATTGAAAAATAAATAAAAATATTTTTTAAAGGTAGTAACGATTAGGTTTAAAAAAAAAGCGTGATGAAAAATAGAAGAAGAAAAAGACAAAAGCTTCTGATGGTTAATAATCGAATTTTTTTTTGTTGCTCCGGTTTAAATTTTCTATTTTATTTATTTATTTTGTGATTCATTTTTCTTGATAGAAGTTTCATAAATCATTTTGCAGAACAATAAATTCGATTGATTAAAAAAATATATAGAGCGATAGAAATTTTTAAAAGATTCTTCACCAACGTCACACAGCAGGGGAAAATTATGACTAAGAGGGTATTTCCCTATCATATTTGGAAAAAACCATGCTTCTGAATAAGGGAATCCCGCTCATTTGCTTCCCAAGAAAAACCGTTATCGATATTTATTTTCTGGAAATATCTATTTATATGTATTTTTATTATACAAAGTACTCACTGCTTGAATTTGTTTTTATTTCCAGAATTTATTAGCGCGAATTAATTTTTAAGATTTAAAATTTATATACACTGTAAAAAATTCCGGATCAAATTATTGCAACAGTATATACACTCACAGTACCGGAATTTTTTTCCCGTAAAAGCCATTTTATCGGAACTTGTTACGGAACAAAAAATTGATGTACTGTAATTTTTACAGTAATAATTAACGTAAAATCACGGAATCACTCAAATTAAATAAATATTAGTGTAAAAATTACGGTATAATATTTCAGGGTAAGAATGAATTTTGCAAATAATGTGACCTATGTATCTATACTTTATTTTGTAATTTGATCTAGAATTTTTTACAATATAAGCTAAGATTACATTAGTCATTTTTCTCAAATTTCTGAAATATAATATTTAAAAGAAGAGCGCCATGCACAAGTTAAAATATTTAAATACAAATTCATAAAACCAATGTGATTGCATAGGCCTGAAGTCCGTATACTAAGCGAGTTTATTTTACAATGAAGAATGCAAAATACAAATGCTTAATAAAGAGAAAATCGTTTATGTTCATTTGGAAGAAAAAGATAATTAATACCTCAATTATTTCATAATATACAATTAGTTTCGTTATACTTACAAAGAAGCCTTATTTGAAGATTAAGCAGAAATATGTACTGTATTTAGATAAGAGAGATTTAAATTTTATATGTTACAAAACTTAATTTAATTTTAAACATTTCGTTACAAATGTACGAGTAAAACGTTTTTTCGAAATTTTTTATAAAAAGTTTTATAGAAAAAGTGTGAAAGTTTGTTTGAAAAAATATTTGCTTAAAAAAATGAATAAAAAATAAAAATTAGCGAAACCAGTCAATTATTGTACAGGTAAACTAAATTCAAAAGCAATGAAGTTAAATTAAAATTAAGTTTTAAATTGCCTTTTAGTTGCATGTAATTAAAATAAATGTATTATCAGATCGTTAAAAACGTTTCGATCACGGTGGCATTTACAAAACGTCGATATTTTTTTAATTAATTAATAAATTTCAAATGTAATTTTTTTAATAAGCTTTATGTGACATTAAACCATCCATACTAAAAAAAAAACTTTGGTGAAAACTACCAGAATAAGGTAAAACTGCACAGTGTTTCTGATTCTATAGGAACACCAAAAAGCTGGGTATTTTTTACCGAAACTCATTGGAAATGATTTTGGTAAAATTATCAATAAAATATGGATTTATGATATGCCATGAAATTTGGTAAATGAGGTAAAAATTTGGTAATTTTATCATGATACATTAGAAAATGAGAATAAAAACCGTTCGTTCGTCAAATTTACTTTTCAATTTCGTATTTTTTGGTAAGTGTGTGGTAATAGGAACTGAAATTTTAAAAACCAGGAATTCCGGTAAACCGTTGAAATATTAGCGGAAAAATACCCAAATGAATGGTTTAAAGGGAGGATTAAAAGAATGGTTTAAAGGAGAGAACGAACAAAGAAGGATTTTGAAGCTAGTTACATTGCCAAATGCTATATTTTTTCTATATTTCTCATGCATGGCATTTTTTAGACCTGTTATTTTTTCTCGATTCCTAAACTGAAGAAAAAAGTATAGTTAAAACTCACAAAATAATGTAAAATTTGCAGTGTTTCTGGTTCTATGAGAACACCAAAAAGCTCAGTAATTTTTATTAGATCAGTAATTTTGATAATGATTTTGGCAAAATTAAAAATAAAATATGGAGTTATAATATACGATAAAAGTTGGTAAGTGTGGTAAAATTCAGCAATTTTATCATAATACCTTAGATCATAGCAAAAAAACTATTTATTCTACTTGAAAATTTACGTTCCAGTTTTGTAATTTTTACTAAATGTGTGGTAATAAGAACTATAATTTTGAAAACCATAATTTCCAGTAAACCGTTACCAAATGAATGGGTGATGTATCGTATATTTTGGTTGCTAATTCCACAATTAAGTTGTTTTTTTTTTACCAGAAATGTAAAGTACGGTTATTTTAGAATAATTATTTTTCTCCCTGTAATATCTGTTTTTCTAAAAATTCGAACTACATTGTTTGTTTAAAAAATGATTAAGTTAAAGTTTAATTAAATATAGTGTGATTAAATTATAGTGCAAAATGATTAAATTATAGTGTAATAATTAAATTATAGTGTAAAATAATTAAATTATAGTGTAAACTTCATAAAATGTTTTGAGCAGAAAAAGAATTTAGTGCTAGTAGCTAAATTTGATACACACAATATTTTTTCTGCGCTTTCAGAATTTTTAATCAAAAGGATCAAGTATATTTTGGATCGCCCTGGGAGGCGGTTATGTGGTTTTCCTGTTTCTAAACGGAAGTAGATAATATTTCTTTTAACTTTTAACAAACATTTTCGTGGTTTCATTAAAAGAGTTGCAACCTATCAACTTCACCAGAGCTTTCTACTTAACAGATCTGGAATTAAATGCAAGAAACAGCTGCCAAATGAAAAATTGCATCTCTTTCTTGTTGTTTTGGCATCTGTTGGCACCCTCAAAGTTTCACAAATGAAATGAATCATCATTTCTTAGTTTCTATGGGAAATGTATATATCTGGATTACTCTCGTTAAAATTTGATACATGATATACCGAAACAATTCTGATTGCAGCAAATTTCTTTTTTAGAGATTACCAGCAAGTTTGTAAGGGTAATAGACAGATGATATTATGCAGCTGAGCTATTCAGCGTTTTCATGAAATTCGGTACGAACTGTTTTAAGAATTTCTACAGGATAAAATTTCGAGTTTGGGAAATTTAAGGACGAGACATAACATTTTAACTGTTATATTTTTTTCATTGTGTAACAATTGTTTTAAATATTGTTTTTAGCTATATGCAATTTTTTTTAAAATTTTATTCTATAACGCTCGTTGAACAGCCGACCCAATTCTTTGGGTTTACGCTTACTAATGCTCAACTCCTTAGTCTTGTAATTTTAAACCCAATCCAGAAGACAAGGGAACT
Source organism: Parasteatoda tepidariorum (assembly GCF_043381705.1). Taxonomy (NCBI): domain Eukaryota; kingdom Metazoa; phylum Arthropoda; class Arachnida; order Araneae; family Theridiidae; genus Parasteatoda; species Parasteatoda tepidariorum. The sequence continues at coordinate 37,991,396 of NC_092209.1, read as the reverse complement.
CCTGGATCGAGTAGAGGGAGAAATTTGCCTTTGTAAAGGACTTTTTGGTGGAACTAACCCGCATTTGCGTTACATAGAGAGGAAAACCACGAAAACCTCCAACGGCTAGCCTGCGGCAAGGGGACTCTAATTCATGATCCGTCTACCACTGTCTTACGTCATCACTGTAGTTGGAGCAAGCCGTATGCGGAATTTGTATCGACCAGCCATTGCTGAGATTCGAACCCGGTTTACTGATTTCAATGAAAAGAAATGTTTTTTCCTTATTCCCCAACCAGCAGTGATGTTGAAGAAGAGAGGGGGGGGGGAAGCAGGCAGCAGCTCCTGACATCCAGCCAAAGAGAGCAACCAATAGAAGACTGATGATATAAAAAATTTGAATTTTATACTATCATTTTTATGTTGAAATTAATATTTTACATTAATGCAAAGTATTATATGTATCCAATATTGTAATCCTAAATAACACAGAAAAGCTCAGGAGATCATCAAAAATAAAAATAAATGTTTTTTACATTTAAAAAATACTTAGAAAAATGCTGCAGGAAATATTTAATTTTTACCCTATAGAATGATTTCCGTTTTCATTTACTTTAAAAAAAAAAGAAATTTTGGATTTATATCACATTTTTATTAATGTATATATTTAACTATAAGAGAGTTATTTTTGATAGGAAATGAATGTGATGGTGCAACTTTAAACTCCCAGAAATATAAAGTATATCTGAATATGTCAGAATGTAATTAGTTTTGAAATATTTTTAAATGAAACGATATTAAGTCTATAAAATTGAAGAATGTCAATACTTTAGCTTACTAATTTTTTAAAAACGTTACTTTATGTATGATTATTTTAAAAATAAAAGATTTATACTTTTGAGTTTTGAAATAAATAGATATAAACAAAACAAATAAATTAGGTTGCACTTCGTTTTAAAAACGTTTTAACTTAAGATGTAGGAAGGGGCACTATTATTCGAAAGTTTTTAAAAAACTTCCTATTTTTTAAATTTTTTTCAGAAAATTATACGTTGTAGTTTCAAGAATTTAATGTACGTATAAGCTTTTTTTTATTGCAAAAGCACTTGACTTTACATCATTGGCCCCATGTACGCATAAATATTTTCAATGTGTGTACGCATAAATATTTTTAGAATATATAAATTTTAAACATAAAAAAATATGGATTTATCAACAAAAAAAATGTTCTTATAGGGCTCCTTTTCATCTTCATATTAACTAATATTTTATCTTACATTAATTTTCAGATTATTATGAACTACTATAGCCAAATAAATATTTCCTGAATTAAAAACTAAAACAAGAGCTTCATTTTCATCTAAGACCTCTATTTGCAACAATACTATTCATTTTACACCACAATTAGTTATTCATTTAACTTTTATGGCAGTCGTAACTCACGTTTGTTTTCATTTTTCCTTTTCTTTTATGAGACAGAGAATGGCAACATAATTGCTTTTTCTAACCATGGAGCGCCCTTCGCAAAAAGCTCGCCAATTTTCATTATTTTGTCAATTCTTTTTCGACTCAAGATCAGCAGTTAAATGGAAAGCGAAAGTGTGGCTTTCCAGAGAAGCTGTGACGTTTTGGCTACGGATGTTACCTTGGCATTACGTTTGGTGTTACCTTGTGTTTTCAAGGTCCCCAGAACGTTTGGTATTGTTTATTTTCAATGCCAGGAAGGAAAAAGAAGCGATGTTCTAGCAGTCTTTTTGATAACAATGGGATGAAGAACTTATCTATCTGCACAAATTTTTGAAATAAACGTTTCTTCTTTGAGTTGCGCTTCAAAATTATTTTACGACTCTGTTTTTCGGTACATCTATAAAATTTGTACATTCGTTTTTCTGTAGGTGTTGTGAGACATGTTTCGAAATTTGAATATGAATTCAGTTCATAAAAAATGAGTTCAAACTAAGCAGTAACGAGCTGAGGATTGCGAGCATCTAAGCGGCCACTAGAAGCACTAAAATGTGAAACTTTAATGAAAAACTTTAAACAAAGTTTTGAAATAAACATGTCTTTATATTACGCTTCAAAATGTATTAGTTTTATTATGACTTAGTTGATGACTAGTTTTTCGGTATACTTTTAAAATTTGAACATTCGTTTTTCTGTAGGTGTTGTGAGACATGTTTCGAAATTTGAATATGAATTTGGTTCATAAAAAATGAGTTCAAACTAAGCAGTGACGTGCTGGGGAGTTAGTTCATCTAATCGAACGCTAGAAGCACTACAATGTGAAACTTTAATAAAAAACGTTACGTTAATAAAAACTTTAAACAAAGTTTTGAAATAAACATGTCTTTATGTTGCTCTTCAAAATTATTTTATGACTTAGTTTTTCGGTATACTTTGAAAATTTGTCTGTTCGTTTTTCTGAAAGTGTTGTGAGGCATGTTTCCAATCTTGAATATAGATTCGGTCCATAAAAAAATTTGTTCAAACTCGGCAGGGTATAATTATTATTTTTGAAATTTTAAGCATGTACATTTACATAAAAGTGTGAAATGAAACTTACGTTGGTGCACATATGTCTGGAATAAATTTTTGTAAGATTTAAATTGAGTTTCCTCATTGTCTATGGTCCACACGATGCCTTATTTAAATTTCAACCGATTTGAGTGCAAATTTTATGCAATGTATATTTGTTATATAATTTCCATTGCACGTTTTTTTATGTTTTTACTTTCTGTTGCACGGGTGATCTAATATAATTTTGACTTACTAAATGATAAAATTAGACTCGAATCTTAACTTTTTTAATATTCAAAATTCTTAAAAGAAAATAATTCTTAAAAATAAAGGTTCTAAATGCGCATACTGTGCATAATGTAATTATATATAATTTATTTATTTTTGTTGTAAATATCACAGTGGTGTTTCTTCTTGAAACTGATTAGTCATATTAATTGATGATTTTCTTTCGGTTCATGGCATTCGTCGCCTTGTTTTAACAATTTTTATTAATTTATGAGCGTAAATGAATTTTTTATATTCATTTGTATGTAGTGTGCAAAATAAGTATACGATATAAAGTTTTAGATTTGTAATAAAGGTGCTTTTTTTATTTATTAAATCAAAATATTACACATTTTTAGATTTTTTTCTTTCAAATTCTGGATGAGACATTTTTTAAAAAAAATAATCAATATGTCTAAACTGGATTCTACGTACAAAATTATAAGCGGTATAATAAATTTTAAAAAAGAATTTGTTAACAACATTATTTTTTGTTAAAAGCTATAAAATTTTCTTAAAACTTTTTTACATTTTTATTGTACTGTATTATTAATTGCATAAGAACATGAAATACAAAAGTATTGAAATGCAGTATACAAATTTATTTATGTCGAAATGTATTGTCACAAAAGTTGTTCCGGGTATCATGTTATTCTAAGTAATATTGCAATAAATACTAAGATAATTAGTTATAATAAAATTTAATTTATTTATAATTATTATAAGTAAGATCAATTACGAATAACTTTAATCCAGTTTCTTTTATTTCTTTTTGTTAAGAAATATGTTAAAAGATATGTTAAGAAAATTGTCTCTTATCTTTAAAAAATTCCTAATCCAATTACGATATAAAGCTCCCGCACTTTGGGTGCATCATTCGTTAAATACACTTTACGGTAATACCAATTTTTTTCCATAAAATATATTATTAATATTTATTCAATTAGAGGGATTCAATGATTTTACGGTACTTACTATAGTACAAATTACGATGTATAAGATATTTTGTTCCGTAACATTTTTCGATAAAAAGGGATCTTACGGTACCGGCACTCAGAGTGCCGGTACTTTTGAGTATAATTTGATCCTGATTTTTTTTTTTACAGTGTAAATCAGCTCTACGTAATCATGCACAAAACTGTAACAATTAAAAAGGCTAAAATATTTACAATATTTTTTATCATTATTTGTAGCTCATCCCTGTGAATTTACGTTATTAAGCAAAACATGTTTTTAAAAATTAAAGCAATCAAAATAAAGATAAACTATAATTTCCTGTACTGTACTAATTAAAAATACCGTCTACATAATATTTAAAAATACCTGCACTCTGAGTGCCGGTACTTTTTATCGCAATTTATCCAGTATTTTTTGCAGTGTAAGAAATTCCTTATTTTTTTTTTTTTTTTTTTTTTTTTTTTTTTTTTTTTTNTTTTTTTTTTTTACTGTTATATCAATAATTATTAATATTCTGACGATTATTCCAGAAAATTATAATATTTAATCTCCGCTATCTCCAACACACTCTAAGAAACACTAAAGTTAAAGTAAATAGGCACGTTTATTGAAATATGAAAATGAAACAGCTGCATTAACATTTATACGCAAGTTATCGAAGTTCCATTACGTTCACCTTGTGATTTTTTAATCTACAAAAATTCTTTTTTTTTTTTCGTTCGAAGGTTGCTTGATACACTATATTCGTTTATTGCTAAATCAGTATGTGGTGTTAAATAAATAATAAAATTTAAAATTTTATGTTCGAAAATTGCTGAAAATGAATAATTGTTCTGTTTCTTCTATTCAGCATTTAAATTACAAATAAAGAAACTTTTGATTATCTCAAAACTACAGTACGTTTAACTTTTAATAATTTACTTTATGGATAAATAAGGAAAAAAATTATCAGTTGAAGTTGCTAAAAACTTACTTACTATAAAAATTATTCCAGGATAACTGGATAATTCATTTTCCAGATATAAGTCATAAAAAAAATTGGAAAGTAAATTTTTTGTATTTTAAAAAAGTCTAAAAAAAGAAAATTAATTAAGGAATCTCATTAAAAAAAACAAAAAGAAAATTTATTTCAGAATCTCATTCAAAAGAAAACAAAAAACAAATTTATTAAAGAATCTCAATCAACAGAAAACAAAAAGAAAATTTATTTCAGAATCTCAATCAACAGAAAACAAAAAGAAAATTTATTAAAGAATCTCAATCAACAGAAAACAAAAAGAAAATTTATTAAGGAATCTCATTCAACAGAAAACAAAAAGAAAATTTATTACAGAATCTCATTCAAAAGAAAACAAAAAGAAAATTTATTTCAAAATCTCATTCAACAGAAAACAAAAATAAAATTTATTAAGGAATCTCCTTCAACAGAAAACAAAAAGAAAATTTATTAAAAGAACTCATTCAACAGAAAACAAAAAGAAAATTTATTAAAGAATCTCATTCAACAGAAAAGAAAAAGAAAATTTATTAAGGAATCTCATTCAACAGAAAGCAAAAAGAAAATTTATTATAGAATCTCATTCAAGAGAAAATAAAAAGAAAATTTATCAAAGAATCTCATTCAACGGGAAACAAAAAGAAAATTTATTAAGGAATCTCATTTAACAGAAAACAAAAAGAAAATTTTTTAAAGAATCTCATTCAACAGAAAAGAAAAAGAAAATTTATCAAAGAATCTCATTCAACAGAAAACAAAAAGAAAATTTATTGAAGAATCTCATTCAACGGAAAACAAAAAAAAAAATTATTAAAGAATCCCATTTAACAGAAAACAAAAAGAAAATTTATTAAAAGATCTCATTCAACGGAAAACAAAAAGAAAATTTAATAAGGAATCTCATTCAACAGAAAACAAAAAGAAAATTTATTAAAGAATCTGATTCAGCAGAAAGCAAAAAGAAAATTTATTAAAGAATCTCATTCAACAGAAAACAAAAAGAAAATTTATTCCCCAATGTAATTTAAATATCAAAGTAAGCATATTTTTTACATTTATATTTCAACTTAAGATGCATTTTTAAAAAAGAATTTTTAAAATTTGGCATAACTCGTATTTAACTAAACAAAATACGAAAATTGAAAAAAGAGGAAAATTGTGCATTTTTTTTATGAAGAACACTCTCATCCAGAGTCAAATTAAAATGACATTTAACTTTAATATCACAAACATTAGCTTTATAGAAAAAAAACGAAATCTTTTTTCAAAGTTTTGTGTTATGAAATTACTTATCGACAACTTCGATTAATTTTCATATAATTTTCTTGTTATGAAATAATTTAAGAAAATTTTTTAACGACAATTTGTATTAGATTTTCAATAAAAAATATTTCTAAACTTTAATATATGAACAGTAAGGAAAAGTTACTTTTTTTGTTGTTACATTTCACCATAAGTTTCCTCGTAGACTTGTTTGTATATTACGTGAGAAAAGCAGCTTTTTACGAGATAAAAATGCGCGAAGAAAATGTACCAGAAAAAGTAAATTACATTAAATTAAAACATTAATTCTAAATATTTAAATTATAAATATTTAAAATAAACAACAATTTAAATTTTAACACTTCATGATCGGAAGAGCGTATCTTATTTCTTTCAGTTTCAATTAAAATTCTATATAGTCTTATTAAACAGCAAAACAAAATTTGCACGATGCAAATTTTCGAATATTTCTAATTTCGTCTAATGCTGTACTCGGTGAAAAGTTTCTGGTAAAATTACCGTAATGTATGGTAATAACATTTCTGGCGAAGAAGAAAACAATTTGTTAATAAAAATGAAAATAAACGATATTTAAACCATTCATTTGGTAATTTTTCTTTTCAAATAATAATGGTTCACCGGAAATTCTGATTTTCAAAATTATATTTCTTATTACCACACATTTAGTAAAAACTACAAAACTGAAAAGAAAGTTTAACTAAATAAATTGTTTTTATGTCATGCCTATAAATTTACCCAATTTTATCACATATATTAGAAATTCATATTTTATAGTTCATTTTACCAAAATGATTCGGTTAAAATTACCGAGTTTTTTGGTGTTCCCATAGAGACAGGAACATGGTAAATTTTACATAATCTGGTAGTTTTGACTATACATCTTTTATCAGTGTACAAAACAGAAAGAAAAAAAACTTCAATTATCAAATATTTTAAGCAAAAATCCGAAATGAATTACTTTTGAATTTATTTTTAATTGGTCCTCAAAAAAATACTGAAATATATTTTGAACTTAATAAGGTTTTTGCAGATAAAAGTATGTATTGTTAAGAAACTTCTTAAATCCAAAGAAACTTTCTCAGCTATCTAAAATTTTCCTCTTAAGGTTGTTTTTCGGACTCTTCGTTGTAAAATGAAAATATACTTTTTGTGAATAATATGCAGTTTTCATAACTGCTATGAGTTAGCAACAATTACTCATGACTAAGGCCCGGATTTTGATGACATTTGCATTTTTTTGCATTTTTGGACATTTTTTGTCCTTTAGAGCATTTTTTAAGATTTATAGGGCATTTTTTCTAAATTTTGGGCCGTATTTTGCATTTTAAAGCATTTTTTAAGCTTTTTGTTGATTTTTTCCTATTTTCATTATTTATTGGGGCATTTTTATTACATGAAATGCAATATTTGTCTTATAATTTTAAATTTCATATTGTAGCTCTCAATACCACCTGCATACCATTATGTTTTTCCACTATGTTATTGATTGATATAAAATCTTTAGAAGTAATTCTTTGTTACAGCTTTCCCATTTTCTCTGTTTTGTATAGTTAAGAACATTACAATTTTCTAGGAAATTTTCTTCTCCAGGAATAAAAATTTGCTTTAAGACAAGAGACGCTCGTTTACATTTCAAAATATCAAAAAACATTTAATAATCCAATGTAATTCTGATATTTAGTAATATTATGAGATGGAAGTTGTTATATTCATTAAAGTTTCTGTACAAAATGAAAATGTTTTGGAGTCAATATATTTTCCTCTTTTTTTGTTATTTTAGGAAGTAAAACATATTTTTCAAACTTTAATGAACGTAGAACAAGTATTGCATTGCTTTATATTTTTTGAAATGACTCATAATAATTTTAAAGAGTAAAACATTGTTTTAGTTTAATATTTTTTCTTTATTTAAGTCATGTCATAAGGCATTTTTAGCACATTTATCGCATTTTTAAGGGCATTTTTCGCACTTTTGAAGGGCATTTTTTGCACTTTATAAGGGCATTAGTTGAGACTTTTTAGGTCATCAAAATCCGGGCTATACTCATGACTCAATTACAAGTTTAGCCTATGTAGAGCTAGAACTGTCTATACTTATTCTGAAAATGGCGCTAAATGTCAAGATGGAGAAAAGCCACAGTTTTGTCTCAATGAAAAGAGTTTGGAGTCTATTTTTTTAATATTTAAATCTTACTCTTTTTAATATTTAAAAACTTACTTGCTAACTAATCAAACTTACTCTCTCTTAGAGCATTATCTGGGTTCAAAGAAATGTGCAAAAACTGAGAATAAGGCAGTGATTTTGGTAATTTTGTTCTAGGTGGAAAAATATCGCCACATTGACGATTTTAATAATAGTTTAGTAACTTTTAAAATATTTAAGTTATTCGTCCGTTCTACAGCCTAGATATAATTCTTCACAGTAAGATAATATAGACAGTTTAAAATCATCGTTTTTCTTCAAGTGTAAGGTAATTAAACTGTGGCTTTTTTAATTTATTTGGCGACAAAGCTTCAAAAAACCATGTTAAAGCTGCATGAAATCCCGTTTCTTAGCACAGAAAGCCAATTTTTTTAAGTGCTCTGGGACACCTATTACTTATAATAATTCTAGCCTGTTACAATAGTTTTTTTTAAACTTTTCCTTGCGATATGTGAAAGCAAATTACTTTTCGTTGTTAATTAATTTTTTCGTGCATGATTTTTTCAAACAAGCTGTTTTTTTCTGCGTGAATAAACTTTACTTACCATTTCAAGACGATCGATCTACGATATATCTTATGAGAAATATCTCATGGAATATTTTATGTAAAATTTTGTTTAGATTGTGTCTATTATTTATAGACTCAATTTCATTACAAAAGCAGTGATTTGTTTATGAAGTACTTTCTGTTTTTCATATTCTTTGTTTTTTATTTCTGTAAAAGTAGAGCAAGAATGCTTCGACTTTTTTTTTTTTGTTTTTCAGTTTTATAATATTGTAAAATTTTTTTAGAATGAATTATTGTATTTTATAACCAGCGTTGAACAGCTGACCTAATTCTGAGTTTACCACTATTAATGGTCAGCTCCACAGACTAGTAATTTTTAATCCAACCCAGAAGACAAGGTATAAGGCGATATAAATGGTATAAGATATACTATAAGACAAGAGAACTCCTGGATCAAACATTGGGACAAACTGGCCTTCGTGGAAGACTTTCTGATGTATATAACCCGCATTTACGTTACATAAAGGAAAAAACCAGGAAAACCTACCACGGTTAGTCCAACAGAAAGGGGACAATCTACAATTGAGAACATTTTACGTCAACACTGCAGTCGGTGCTAGGCGGGAGCATAATTTGTATCAAACAGCCACCCTGGGATACGAACCTGGATCACCTCCTTGTGAGGCGAAAGCTTTATCCCCTGAAAATTAGTTGGCATCCAACCATTTTAAGAATTCTTTTTTCATAAGATATCAAATATCTCCCGAAAAAATTTGTTTTATATTATGCTTATTTATAGACAAGATTTCATTGCTATGGACTCTGATTTTTTTACGAAGCATTTTCATCGCATTCTTTTTTATTTTTCTATTGGAAGCACAAGAATGTTTTTATTTTTCAGTTTTGCTATGTTAATGAACTAAAACGAATTATAAAACAGCAATTAATTTCACAGTTTGCACCATTTCCTTTTTAAATTTATCTTTTAAACAAAATACTTTATGAAAAAGTTTCACTTTCGTTTGCGTTCTATCTCACTATTTCACCTCCAAATGCAATTTCAACATAAAGGAAACAAATTTATCAGGAAGCATTTTCCAGTTATGGATATTTTGATAACCTAGGATTTAAGAGAAGTTCGAAAAGATTAATTCTCCAAAATCGCAGAGCCTTGTGGTTTTATACAATGTCGATAACATTATATGATTTGGCGGCGTTTTGACCTTGGCATAGAAGACTAAATCTTCTGATAATTCTGTGTCGTCGAAGGAAAATCCCTGGAATATTTCAGAAATAGTGGATAAATAATAATTTTGATATGGAAACTCGGCTGGTCAATGTCGGTTACAAGATCAAGGCTATGTTATTGGACTTTTCAGGCAACCATCCAAAAGATTTAGTTTACGTTCTTGTTTGCTTTCGAAAGATAAGCAGATTGAATTTTCTGAAAAATAGGTTAATAAATTTTGTGATAAAATCCATGTTGTTAATTTAGTTATGTTGTTAACATATAAGTCATGAAATAAATAACTAAGTTCTGTTTAAATACGTGTATATAATATTTAATCGTAAAAAAGCGAATCACTTGCTACTACTTATTACTATCAGTGTTAGTATTGCTTGCTAAAACTTAGTATTACTGTCAGCGTTAGATTTGCTTGCTATTACTATTAGTGTTAGTATAACTTATTGCATTATTTAGTAATAACTAATAATGACAATTATAGTAATACTGAGTCACGGTGGCTCAGGGGATAGAGCATTCACCTTCCAATGAGGTAAACTGGGTTCGAATACCAGCGACGACTAGTCGATTCGAATTCCGCACCCGGCTCGCACCAACCACAGTGCCGACATAAAATATCCTCAGTGGTAGACGGATCATGAGTTGGAGTCCCGTTGCTGTAAGGCTAACCATGGAATGTTTTGGTAGTTTTTCTCACCACGTAACGCATATGCTGGTTAGTTTCATCAAAGAGTCCTCCACGAAGCCAAATTTCTCCCAATACTTGATCCAGGAGTTCTCTTGTCTTCTGGATTAGGTTCAAAATTACAAGGCTACGGAGTTAAACATTAGTAGTCGTAAACCCAACATTGGGTCCGATGTTCAACGACGCTTATAAAAAAACTGGTAGTTATACTAACATTAATAGTAGGTAATACTATGTAATTTACATAGTATTACTATCAGTATTGATATTACATGCATTATTAGCATTACTAAATCATTAATGTAAAAATATATGAACAAAGGAAATTAATATTATCTTCTGTGTGTTAGATGTTATTTATTTATTTATCTTTTTAAAGAGCAGAGTTAAATAGCTCAGGGATAATGGGTTTCCTGCTATCAATGTACAACACTATAGCCTCGAGACTCCATTGTGATTAACTCATTGACATGGAATAGTTTTTTGAGAGAAACTTACTCGCATTTGCTTGGCGCTAAAAAACCAAAAAACTCACTGTCAGTCCGACAGTAAAATGAGTTTTACCATTCTATTAAATTCCCATCTGTTTAAATGTTAATGTGTTTAAATGTTACACCCATTTTGATGTACTATGTCATATTACATGAAAAATCAATGGATAATATTACTAATAATATCATACTTTAATAAATAATTTTGTCAATAGTATCAAATTAATATAAATAATGGAATTTTGAAAAATAAAATTGAAAAAAAAATCCACACGTTTAATTTTTTTAAAATTTTTTTCTTCGAAGTTTAAAACTTAAGCCTTTGAATTTTTTTAAAATTATTTTACAGATAACAGAAGAATTATAAAAATATACAAACTAATATTAATTAAGTTCCGAAATGAAACAATTAAGTAGTTTATAGCTTTTTCAGAAGTATTTGCAATTTGTCAAAATGAGGCATTGTTTTTGTAGGTGAAAAAAAAGCAGTAGTATTCTATAATAAATCGCGAAAATCTTCCGCATCTGGAATCGTGTTCATTTTATCACTGTTCTCAATTTAATAACGTATAAAAATGTATTATATAACGTTGAAGGTTACTGTATCTACATTGATGACGTCATAGATTGGGCATTAAAGTTCTGCTCAACCTTTGAATATTTAGCGGTACTTGTGATATGATTTTCATCTATTTTTTCTTGATATGCTTTGTTTTTTTTTAAGCATATATTATTCACGCTGTAAAAAATTCCGGATCAAATTACGGCACTTGGGTAGCATCAACTGTTAAATCCATTTTTATCTTAAAATATTCTACCCGTAATTTTTACAGTAATAGCAGGGTTCGTGATTTTGTTGATTTAAATCGGATTTTTTTTATTTTTATTCAAACACATTGTAAGAACTTTAATTTATGATTAAACATACTTTATAAATGTTTAATCAAAATTAAATTAATATTAAAACAATATTATAAGAATATTTCAGAAGCCTAACTTACTAATATAATTTTTCATTATAATACATAGCTTAGAATGCATAGCAACCATTTTGAAACAAATGCATAATTGAAATTTGAAGACTAGATGAAATAGAGAATTTAATGAAAGTGGTCTGTCTAGGTTTTTCTGAGAGGTATTTATATTGTGAAAATTTAGACATAATTTGTGAAAATTAAAAATAATAATATAATTTGTAAAAATAATAAAAAAATATAATTTGTGAAAATTAAAAAATCAACACGATAATATGGATTTATTCGCTTCTTACGAAACACAAAATTAAAAAAAAAATAAAAAAAAGTATTTTGTGAAACTATTGTTATTCCTTTCTTGATTTCCAAAGTTGAATTTGCGAAGATACCCTAAGCAGTAGCAAATTTGGCTTGGACAGACTCTTTAACTATTAAATTAAAGTTTCAATTAGCAAACCATAATTTTAATTTAAAATAGTGTTTTTTTTCTCTTGATTTTCAATATGACAAAATAAATGTAACAGATTGTGTTTATAAATGCAGTCATTCATCAAAAAATAAATAAATATTTAATCTATATATTTTTATTATTAAAATATTCATTTTTAATTCTATATCAAAATAGATCAGCTAAAAAAAATTTTTAAAAAAATCTATGCACTCATTGGAATTTTTTTTCACAAAATTTCTTAATAGAAAATCTGATAATGTCAAAGATACTGTAAACATATTATGAGAAAAAAAATACCAGTTACCAGTTAATAACTCTACTGCCTCAAATAGACTTTGAAAGGGCAAGAATGATATTAGGAAAAAATATCTGGATTCATTAGCCTTTTTTTTCTTCTATTTTTGGCATATTAGGGTAATTTCTTTTTAATATAACCATAAGTTTTAGAAATATACATTTTCCACCAATGAAATATAATGTAGGTTTTAATTCCATGCTGTTTCAATCAAAAGGTAGAATTTTAATTAAGATTATTTAAAAAAACTTTTTCGAAATTCATGTCTATTAATTACTTTCTACAGCTATGCAAGTCTATAATAAGACAGCATTAAATGTGTACTTTAATCTGTACTTTCAATCTCAAAAATCAAAAGATTTTTAAAAATGTAAGTTCAAATGTGTTGGAATTTAGCACACAACAAGAAAGAAAGTAATTTCGCTAACTAAAATTAATTAACGCAGCAATTTATTTAAAATAAATTTTAAAATTAGGAAAAGAAAATAATAAAAGTATCAATAATTTAAAACACTGTTCTTTAACTTTTAAAATCAATATATATATATATTGGTTTTAAAATTGATATAAATTAGTTGATTTAAATCAATGATTTTTAAAAAAAAAATCATTTGATTTAAATCGTGATTTAAATCAAGCTGATTTAAATCAACGAACCTTGAGTAATAGTATTTATTTAATTAGAATGATTCAGTGATTTTACTATAATTATTTATAAAATAACCCAGGCTGCCGTAATTTGATCCGGAATTTCTTACAGTGTATAACGCTACAGCACACAATGGCCTTGGCTAACAGAATAATGGAGTTCCTATCTCTTGATATTAGCCTGAGATTTACCATTTTAAATTTTCGTTGTGTTTAGATCTATTGTGACATTATATCTTCTTTTTTAAGTCTTCCTATCTGTCTTGAGTTAATTAGTTTCCAATTTCAGATTTTATTTTATTCTAATACATTCTTTTTGCATTGTTCCAGCATACCAAGCGTCTCAATTGTATAAATCAAACGTTTTTCTATTTAATTTAATGGTCAACTTCACCAATGTCTCAAATTCTCCCCAGTAAATTGTTACATTGTATTGATCAAAAATTCGTAAATGGATTTTACTGCAAAAAGTAATAGGACTCTAAGTGCCGGTTTTTTTTACCTTAATTTTTTACAGAAGCGCTTTAGTAATGATTTTCGTAAAATTAACAACAAAATATTGTTTTACAACATATGATAAAATTTAGAAAATGTGGTACTATTTGGTAATATTTTCACGATACCTTAGTGCATGACATAAAAAACCACTTATTCAGTAAATTTTAATTTTCAGTTTTGTATTTTTAGCTAAATGAAAGTAATAAAAACTATAATTTAGAAACCTGAATTTCCGTTACCAAAATTATGCTTTTTTTTTTCTTTGCCAGAAATGGTATTAAAATACATTATGGTAATTTTACCAAAACTCTTTCCTCTGTGTACAGAAACTGTTGGAATCTAATTGATTGTACTCGCTTTTGCTATAAATTCTATAAATTGGTTGATTTTACAACAGAAAATTATTTATTATTTTCCGAAAATATACTAAGAATGTTGAAAATAATAATCTTTCGACATTTAAATAAATCGTTTGAATCAAAAAGATAATATCTTCAAAAATTCTTTTACATAGACTCAAATTTTCCATGCCTTATTTTTGCTTTTAAAAAATTTAGTTCTATAAAAACCAATAAGCGCAATCAGTCAATATATACTTTAATATTAGACGATTTTATAGTGACGACCTCACTACCTAATTTTATGCATGTTTTCATTTGCGTGATTACAAAAAAGCAAAGTACTTTTATAACGAATTCTTAAGATATTATATCGATTAAAAGTGAACTGTTTACGGAAAAATAATTATCACGTGATCTCCTTTAAAAAAATGAGATAAAAAATTCTATTAAAATGACCGTACTGTATGATAAAAAAAATTGGTAAGAAATAATTTTGGTAGGAAAACTAAAATATGTTTAAGTATTCTTACCATTAATTTTTTTCCAGTTCATATGTTACATCGCTTGCTTGCTGGGTATTCTGGTTTTTTAAAGTTATAGTTTTAAATACCACACATTTAGCAAAGAATACAAAATTGAAAAATAAATTTAAATGAATAAAAAGCTTTTATGACATGCTCTAAGACAGGGTTTCTTAACCTGTGGTTCATGGACCCCTTAGGGGTCCATGGGTCATATTTTGGAGGTCCGCCGACTACTCCTAATTTTTAAGACGTTTGGGTCAATAATATTTAAATAACATTGATCTTTTTTTCCCTAAAAGGTAAAAATACATGCATATTTGAAACTAGGTAATTTGTGAGAGGCAAGTCACCCCGTGATCGAGATACTCCAAATTCCGGGCGGACTGCACACAGCCCTCTAATATCCCTGTCAATTATTATTTAATTATTATTTGATTTAATATTATATGATATTTTTTGTAGCCCCAATCTAATTCGAAATGTCCAAAAAAGGAAGTATTATGAAAATTATGTTTCATATGGATTCTTATTGCATGAAGGAATCTGTACGGAAAAGCTCCAATGTTTTCTGTGTGGAAAAGTTTTAGCAAACGCAAGTATGAAACCAGCAAAATTGATAGAGCATCTCAAAT
This sequence comes from Parasteatoda tepidariorum, assembly GCF_043381705.1. Classification (NCBI taxonomy): domain Eukaryota; kingdom Metazoa; phylum Arthropoda; class Arachnida; order Araneae; family Theridiidae; genus Parasteatoda; species Parasteatoda tepidariorum. The sequence goes on along the minus strand of NC_092209.1, from coordinate 37,975,899 downwards.
CTTTTCATCCTGAAAATGCATCTAAAGATCTTATGCGCCTTAGAGTCTAAGGTATCATGATAAAATTACCATACTTTACCGCATTTATAAATTTTATCATACATTATAAAACCATATTTTGTTGTTAATTTTGCCGAAATTATTACTAAAGCTCTTCGTTAATTTCCCGAGTTTTTTAATTTTCCTATTTTACCACATTCTGGTAGTTTTGACTATATATGTTTTCATTTTAGAATTAATTTTATTATTATTGACATTGTCTGAGTTTTTATTTAAAAAATTATTAAATGAAGAATTTCTAATAGAAGGAAAAGAATTAATAAACAATGAGGAATTAAATAAATTAGATCAAATGCACAATAATAAATTAATGTGACTTTGATTTTAGAAATTTATTAATTTTTTCAATTTATTTTGTCATTTACAATGTCAGAGTCATTTTATTTAAAAAACATTTTTTGGATATGTTTTTAATTTTTAATATTTTAAATATACTTATTTTCGCTCAATTTAATTTACATTTTCCTGGATGCACCTAAAATAGATGTTTTAAAAGTAAATTTATTCAAAGAGGAAAAAGAATGCCGTCTACTCTTTTATCGAAAATTTTTTAAAGTCATCAAAATTTTGTATCCTATATTTTACCAGTTAATAAGATTGAATTGAGTAAAAATTTATGAACGTGGGGCATTTTCCAAATTACCCTTTGTTTTAAAAAAAATTATAGGTTTACAGTAAACTAGAAGGTTTTATTGACACTGACTAAGTTTTAATTTAAACAATAAGGGTAAATCAGGAAAATTGAATCAAGAAGCGATAAAAGAATAGAAAAAAAAATAATTTGAGCTACAAGTTTTCATAATATTATCTGATACTTTACAACGTTTTCTTTGTAGTGGTTTTGCAGTATTTAAGACAAAAAAATTGACATTTTAATCTGTTAACCTTTAACTAATAGTTGCTATCTTCCAGACAAACGCCCAAAATTACTTCAATTTCCGCATGTGGTTAGACAGTTTGCTTTAATATGTCATATCATCCTCATCATATGTGCTTTAGGTTGGCGACAAATTTCATTGCAATTCTCAATTAAAAACCGCAGGCACAGTATTTCTTTTTCGAGGACAAAGCCTGAGTCACGATTATACGAATTGCAAATGATTTTAAAGACCTTGAAGATGATCGTAATAGTACATACACTGTTCATTTCCAATCACGTTACTTTTATACTTCATAAATCGAGAAAAGGTATAATAATTAGCATAAATTAACTTAAATTTATAAAGAGAAACTAAATATTTTCTATTCATAGAAGTAAGAAATTAAATATTTACTTTATTTTGATATTTTTTTCCTTTCTTAGATAAGGAATTTTATTGAGTTATAATTTATTACACCAATCAATAATAAAGATAGTTTTTCTTGCACTTATGTAATATCGATATTTAGCATTATGAAAGCAAAGTATTGATATCGATACTAACGTTTTTATAAAATCTAAAATTGAATACTGCTAGATACTTTATAATATAATTACAAAATTTAAATTTTTGTTTTAGATTACTGTAAGTGATAGTAGATTATTGTACGTGATTAGATTACTGTACGTGATAGTTAATACTTTCATCATCCGTAAAATTTATTTTTACCGTAAAATATTATATCGCATTTTTCACAGTATTATTTATTTAACTAGAGTGATTTTACTGTAATTATTAATTTTTACAGAAGTATTCATTCAATTAGAGTGATTTTACTGTAATTATTAATTTTTACAGAATTATTCATTTAATTAGAGTGATTTTACTGTAATTATTGCTGTAAAAAATATGGTATATCAGATTTTTTGTTCTGCAACATGTTCTAGTATAAATGGATTTTACGGTAAGAAATACCGGCTCCCAGAGTGTCTGTAGTTTTTACCGTAATTTGTACAGGAATTTTTTACAGTGTATGACGCTACAGCTCACAGTGACCTAGGCTAACTGAATAATGTCGTTCCTAACTCCTGCTCTTAGCCTGGGATCCAATACTTCAAAGTTTCATTGAGGTTAGATCTAATGTGACATTATCTCTTTTTTGGTCCTTCTTAGGGTCTTGAGTAGGACTGGGCTATAAATCGATATATCGCGACATATCGATTTAACGCCTATATCGGCAAACCGATACAGCAACTTTCATTCCAAGCGATACATCAGAAATGTGATTTAAGCCGTCGAGTGAAGAAGACGATATAACGATATAGCGATACACGCAAGGACTTTCTCTTACGTTCCGATGCCAACTCGCGCTGTGGAAGACGATATTGTTTCGTTATGTTGAGACGGCCTTGACTGATGAGCGGTAGAATCAGAATCACTTTTGAGACCTTATATCGTTATATCACATGTTCGTTTTCGCACCTTCGCGATTTGAAATCGTTTCTTGTAGATTATTTTCAATGGGATTAACTTCGTGATCGCCGTCGTAACCTTGTTCTGAACGCAATCTATTATTGAAAAGAATTTATAAAGAAAAGTTTCTTCATTAATTAGGTAAGTTTTTTATTTATTTTCTGACAAAACTTTTTTTATATTTTTAAATGTGAAAATTATCGGAAATCTAATTTAAGGCACCCATAAGGAATTAAATTACAAAGTAAATAAATTTGTTAGGTTATTTTTTTACTTTCTTTTAATTTATTAAAAACCTTTCGGATAAAACTTCTAATAATTTAATGGGCTTCTATTACTGATTTTAAATTTATAAATCTTGAGTTGTTTTTATTTTTAGAAATAAAGTTAAAACAAAACTTATTTTTTGGACATAAGTCAATAAACTTTATTTGTTCAAAAGAATTTGAAAAGTTTGCGAATTTTATTCATTTTTTTTTTTTTTTTTATCAATTACTACTTCGTTTTATTAGAGAGTAAAATCATTATTTTTTTTTAATTTTCGTTTTATATTATTAGTTAATTAGCTAAATATATTACCGAATATCACAATTCTTTTGTTTTTATTTTTAAGAATTTAATTAAGAAACTTTGCCTTACTTTGTTTTTCGTTCATAATTCGGTCATTATTTAATTTAATTTAATTATTTATATGAAATAATAATAAAAATAGTGTTTAAGAAGCATTTTTTTTCTAAAATTTATTTAGCTCTTTGTTTTAAGCATACAAATAATTTTTTAACGAACTTATTTTTTAAATTTTGTTCCTATGCTGTTAGGTAAATATATTGATAAATTTCACTTTTATTTATTTTTTTATTTTTAAACTAAGAAATCTTTTGTTATTTGCGTGATCATTTTTAGAAAATATAACAAAACTTGTGTTTACTTCTTCATTAAGAATTTGAACATTACGATCGAACTTAATAATTCTGTAATTATTTACGCATAATAGTACAAGCAAATATTGATTTGTTAAAAAAAGTTTTTTTTTTTAAAAAAAAAAAATATTTTTAACACTTTGTTTTAAGTGTATAATGAATTTCTTAACAAACTTTTTTTTTAATTTTTTAAATTTTCTTTCAATAATTTCAGCTAGATATCTTTATAAAATTCCCTTTTTATTTTTAAACTGAGAAATCTTTCAGAGAACGAAAATTTTAAGAAATTATTACAAATCTTATGTTTACTTTTTAGTTTAAAATTCGAACATTTTTAATTTTAAACTTCGGCTTTTAGTCAATCTAACTTTTATTTTAATTAAAATATATTTTGAAATTTTAAAATCAGCTTTTGTTTAATAACAATATTTTTTTTCATTAAGGGTGTTTTAGGGGTTAACTTAAATTAAGACTGCTTATACCTTATAAACGATAAAGAAGTGCAAATATTTCATTCTGTATCTACACACATTTTTTCAATAAATATTTTAAGTAAGATTTGTACATCTTAGTCAATTTATTTAATATCTTTCTTTAGCAAAACATATATATTTTCAAATTTATAAATTGATTTAAATCAATATGCGTATGAAGTCTTGATAGAAATCTGACTTTCTGTGCCTTAAAGTAAATGAAATTCAAAACTTTTAACATGATTGATTCGATTATATCGCGATGCAAAACTGACGATATATCACGATATATAATTTCTAATATCGCCCAGTCCTAGTCTTGAGTTAATTAGTTTCCAATTTAAGATTTTCCCATATTTAAATACATTCATTTTGTATGGTCCTGCCATGCCAAGGGTCTCAATTTTACAACTTGAATGATGGTTTTTCTATTCAATTAAATGGTCAACTTCACCAATGTCTTTATTTGTCCCTTATAAATTGTTTATTTGTATTGGTGAAAAAAAATTCTTATATATATTTTTTTTAAAAATATTAATGAGTGATTTTCATCTTTTCGTAGAATTTAAACTTTCAGAATAGTAATTGTAGTGAAATATTATCATCAATATGGATTTGTGTTTTAGTAAGTACTGTTTGCCAATTTCGGCAATTATGTAAGTTACTGCAATTGGACGAAACGATAGCACTAACAAATCATCTTCAAAAGCAGTTGAACCTAATTTCTTATTCGGATAAAACAAAATTCAACCCAAGGAAAACGTAACAAATATGAAAGACTTACGGAAGTAAGAACTTAAGAGAGAAAATAATAAATATAAAATACATTTATTACCAAAACTTCATCATATAGATGGATATTAAGATAAACTATTTTAAAGACGCTTATTCTAAATGAATTTATACTTAATATTAGTTTTTAATTATTATTATTATCTTGACAGTTTTCTTGCTATTATTTAAATGAGTTCATGTAAAAAAATTAATATCCTTAAATGAAACCTAAATAGTTATTCAGCTTAAATTTTTTAAAATTTATGAAATGTTTTTTAATTATATTTAGTTATAATTTATAATAATAAATTATGATTAGATGCAATAATTTATAATGATTAATATTATTTTTAAACAATTATTATTTAAATGAATAATAAAAAATACGAAAAACAAATTATAGTAACGAAGCAAATACTCTTGATGTTTAATATTTTAATCATATATTTAAAAAGTACTACAAATAAAAAATAAAGACGAATTTTAATTTTTGAAATCTGGAATTATGCATCTATGCTATGACACTGCCTTGATCTCGAAATATTGCTTCTGTTTTTTATAAATTTTAGTTTTTCTTTAACATTTTAATTATTTTTATAATTTTAAAATTTAAATTATTTCTTTTTTTTTTTTTTCTTTTCTAATTTTATTTTTCTTTCAGGTTGTAACAAAATAAAATTTTTTTCGAGTTTTTCTTTCAACGTTGTTACTGCTTAAAAAATTTACTGAAATAAATTTGAAAAAAAAAAAAAAATTTAAAATACATTGAGTGAAATTGATAAAGCAGTATGAATATTATGAATCACGAAACTGTTTCATTAAATATTATTCCTTCCTGACATCTTACTAATGCCTAATTTTGAAGAAGATTATGCGTACAGTTGCAAAAAAATAATAATAATAATAATTCTAGAAATAAAAATAAGTCTAACTCAATTTTAAAAAGTAAAATTGCGCAGCTTCAGTATTGTTTATGACTCACATCACCTTATATATTATTAAACAATTCGATCATTTATTCTTTTCCTCGTTAGATGGCGGTACCTCCTTGCGCGTCTTGATACTCTTCTCTTCATGGTTTTCAATGTAAACAACTAACTACAAAACAATGGCAGAGACATATGTAATTGCTAAATATGATTATAAAGCACAAAGTAATCAAGAATTAAATATCATGAAAAATGAGCGTCTTGTTCTATTGGATGACAGTAAGCATTGGTGGAAAGTTCAGAATACTCGAAACCAAGCCGGCTTCGTTCCGTCGAACTACGTCGAGAAGGAGAAACCTTCCATGTTTGATAGCATAACCAAGCGTATATTTAGTAAGAAAAGTGAACCCAAAATTGCTCCTCCGTCTTCATCAAGAATAGCTGCTGCCAAGGAAGCCGAAGCAAAAGGTATATCTCCTCGAGTTGCAACTCCTGCTGATAAAATATGCTTGAATACGACGGCAATCGTCAAATATACCTACGAAGCTCAAAAAGCCGATGAAATCTCTCTGGTCAAAGGTACAAGAGTTGTGGTCATGGAAAAATCTGGTGATGGTTGGTGGAAAGGTGAAAGCTGTGACGCCCAAATCGGATGGTTTCCGTCTAATTATGTGCAAGAAGAACCTAGAGACGCGTCCAATGTGGCCGGTGTTTCGACTCCTAGCAAGAAACTATCGGTCACCTATCAAAACATTCCATCAAATGAAGGTGAACATTTGCCAGAAATATCTCGTAATTTGCAACCAGAAGGTGAACCTGCTACAGTTACATATCAAAACGTTCTTCAAGGTAATGATTTTGTTATTACTCTCTATCCGTTTAGTTCCCAAAGCGACGAAGAACTTAGTTTCCAGAAAGGTGACCAACTTGAGATAGTGGAACGGCCATCTAACGATCCAGATTGGTGGAGGGCACGCAATAATATTGGACAGATCGGCCTGGTTCCTAAAAATTACCTGCAGATTGTGTCTCCTGGTCGAGCTGATACTGCTCCACCAAAACCAGATGAAGCGTCTGTCAATGGTGCTCAACATGAACACCCCAAGCCTGTATTAGGAGCTTGCGGTGGTTCTCCAATGGTGAAACAACGTAACAAAGGTAACAGCGACAGGCCATGGTATATTGGAAGTATTACTCGAAGCGATTGCGACAGAATGCTGAATGATTTTGCAGAAGATGGCGATTTTGTAATAAGAGACAGTGAAACCATTGTTGGTGATTACTCTGTGTCTTTAAAGGCTCCAAAACGAAATAAACATTTTCGTGTTTATATGGAAGACGGTGTGTATTGCATAGGTCAGCGACGGTTTAATTCTTTAGATGAACTGGTTGAGTACTATAAAAGAGCTCCCATATATACTGGTCCAGATGGGGAAAAACTCTATTTAATCAAAGCATTTAGAAAAGTCATTTGAGTATTTCCTCTCCTTTATTTATTTTTATACAATTTTAAACTTAATGCTCTCATTTGCATTTTTGAGAAATAAGTGTGATAATTTAGATTTTAGTGTGTGCCAAATTTTTATAATTCTATTTATTTTATTTTCTCATCTATTGAGTTTAACAAGTGTGATATTTTTTTAGTTTATTTTTCTACCCAATAACTTGATTTTTGCATTTTTTATGAACATTTTAAGTGAAAAAGAACTTCAACTGTGAAAAGGAACTAAACATGGTAAATTAGTGATAGATTTCCTAATGTTGTTTGCTGAAGTTGAATATCAAAGTATATTTTATTTGCATGCATTTCTAGTTGCAAATTATTGAAGCTTTTCTAAAGTTTAAAGTAGCTTATTGGTATTTATTTTTAAAATTTTTGTTTGAATTTTAAAAAAGTCAGCATATACATGAAATTATACTTAATACCACTTCAACATGCTATTACCAAAGTCAACCTATCGAATGTATATAACATTCCAATATATAAACATTCCAAAAAAATAGACAAAATTACTTTGTCATTGTACTTAGATAAAACTTAGATGTGTTAAACACATGGAAGTAGCTTAATACTGGATAAAGGAAAAAAGCATGTTAATTAAAGGAAAAAAGCATGCTCTTAATTTAAACTTGAATTTAGTATTATGATAATTTTTATAGTATCAGCTATTTTCTCATATAACTTTTATATGGTGATTTAACTTTTTAAATCATGTAATTAATTTGACATTTCAGACAATGTAGTTAATCCAATTAAAATTAAGGAAAATTTAGGATAATTCTAATATTTGTTCAAATATACTAAAAGAGAAATTGAAGTAATAGTTCCAAATTAAGACATTTATAGTACACCTGCTGCCATCTATGTGCGATATTTATTACTGATTTGCGTAATAAACATCTTATTAAAATTATAAAAAAGAACAATCCTATTTTATGTAATGTCAATAATTTACTTCTAAATTAAATTTAGAATGAAAAAATTTTTAAAAATGTATTTCCTAAACTTTCAAATTATAGTAACTTGAATGAAATATTTTATAATTTATTATAAAATATAAGTATTATATATGTAAGTAATTTAAATATTTTATTGAGAATTATTCTTATAATTCTCAATAAAACAAATAATATAATTTTAGTTATTTACTGATACAAAAATAACCGCTTTAATATACTAGAAACAAACATTTAAGAAATTTAATTAAGATTTTACTTTTTTTGATGAAATTTTCACTTTTATTTCATTTCATTAATTTTAATTTTTAGTGATGAAATTTTCACAATGTATCAATACATTGTGAAAATAAAATAAATATTTTATCTCAATAACCTAAGGGAACTAAAAAATTAGACTTGCAATTTTAAATTTATGATTTATTTATAATCAGGAGTCTGTCAGGGCAAATTTACTACCGTTTAGCAGTACCTTCACAAATACAACTTAAGGAAAAACGCTAATTTCGCAAATTCAATTTTAGGAAAAACGGTAGTTACACAAAATACTTTTTCTTAAAATTTTATTTTTTTATCCCTTAAGAAACGATAAATCCATATTTTTTCCGTATCTTTGTTTTGATTTTTTAATAAAATTTTTAATTTTTCACAAATTATGTCTAAATTTTCACAAAATCGGTACCTCTCAGAAAAACCTAGACCAGAGGTCGCCAAAGTGGTCTATATAGACCCCAGGGGTCTATTTAACATAAGCCGGGGTCGATCTGAGCCAGGGGGTCGATCCGAACCGGAAGGGTCGATTGGTCGAAGGATAATCAGTATTTTTCAGATATGTGACAATAAGAAATAAAAGAAGAAGACTTGGAAATGTATACAGGTAATCTTCAAAAATTGAGCGACAATTTTAAACTGCGTCTTGTTGATTTGGAAAACATTGACATCCCTGATTGGATTATTGTGCCATTTTCTGCTCAAATTGAAGACGTGGACATCAGCCTACAAGATGAGCTTGCTGAATTGTTATGGGGATTTGAAGCAAAGACGCTTTTTAAAAAATTAACAATAAGCAAATTTTGGGCAAATATAAATATAATGCAAAAATATGTAAGACTTTACGAAATAGCTCAGCCATTTATGATAGCATTTCCAAGTTCCTATATGGTTGAAGCCGGTTTCAGTCACGTAAATTCAATCTTAACTAAGAACAGAAATAAATTAAATGTGGAGTTTCGAGGGCATTTAAGATTAAAATTGACCAATTTTGAACCCAATATAACGAACCTTGCTGAAAAAAACACCAGGCACACCCATGTCATTTATTAAGAAGCAATAAGTCCGTTGTTACTTTACTTTTTATTTCTGCTTACTTATAATTACTTATTATTTCATAAATATTAAGGTATTTATATTTCAACATTAATATATTTTTCATGAAACTATTGTTACACTATGTACTATTACTTTAATAAATGTTCAAAATCATAAAATAAATATACAAACACAGTATCTAATAGAGTTTTATTTTAATTAACAGAAAATTACTTTTATGGGGGTCGATGGAGTTTTCGAAAAATTATCTAGGGGTCGATGATCAAAAAAGTTTGGCAACCCCTGACCTAGACAGACCCCTGATAATGTAGTGATGGTATATATAGGTATATATAAATTATGATTTATGTATACTCAAAATATATGTTCTCTAAATAACTTAAAACAAATGCATGCAAATTTTAAAAAATAAGAAAAAGTCATTGTATCTTTTTTATTACATAAATATTTACAAATTAAAAACAGTTTTTTTGTTTTGCATTTAAATATAGAATATTTTTCAAGATATTATATGCATATTTATACAACAGAAAATGCTAAAATTGCATTCTCATTTTTATTTATTTAATTTACTTATTTATTAATGTTTATTTATTTTTTACGTGTATCTATTCATCTCTGTGCTGTGCATGCTATTCAATAAAATGTTTACATAAACGAAGGATTTATTTTATTTTATGTATAAAAACACATTTTAAACACTTTTCTTTCTGCTCATTGTAATTTGTTATAATTTGTTTAGGGGTAAATACTTATGTATTTTAAAATCAATTGAATAATTAATTTATTTATTATATAACAATTAAAATTAAAGTAAGTACTGAGTCTAATACTTACCTAACTAAACCTGGCACTATTTTTTCTAACTACTTAAATAAAATTATTAAGAATATTATTAAAAAAAGTTTTTCTCGGATTATCTCAAATAATTATCTCTGATTTTAAAAATTTATTGAGCAAAATAAAATATTTCTATTGTGATTTTTGTTTTCCAGGATCTTTTCAATAGCATTCCCCTTTTTAAACTAAAAGATGTTCTTTTGAGTTATTAATATGATTTAAAAAAAAATCTTTAAATGCGATTTGGATTATTGGGGAATTTTAATTAATTTTTATCTTTTTAATAATTATCTTTACAATGGAAAACATATTTTTATTCAAATTGCTGTAATCTACCACAAGGATCTAATTTTTCTTCTCACTTATCTAACTTATTTTTACACTATTTATGAAAAAAATTCTGCTCTTAATATTAAATTTGCTTTTAGATTCATTGCTGCTTTAATTAACTTTAATTTTCAAGATTATACAATTTTGTTAAATAATATTTACCCCAGGGAAATAATCTTGCTTCCTAATCATGATGACAATATTAATTTTAATTTTTTGGATTTGAGTATTTAAAAGAAGCTGATCAGCTATCTGTTTTGTTGATTTATACAACAAAAGAAAAAATTTCTTTAAGTAAGTTAATTACTTGGAATTCTAATGTTTCTAAAAATATTTATTTAAATATCGTTTTTAATCAAGCGAATATAATTAAAAGAATATGTAGCAATGTTTTCTTATCAAAAAAAAAAGGACAAACTCTTTCAAAATTTGATAAAAAAAAACAATGGATACCCAACTAATGTAATTAAATTATAAAATCATTGAGTTATTTGTATATTATTATTAAAAAATTTACTAAAATCTTCTTTATTAAATTATATTTTTACCATGTGTAAATCCAATTACAAATATGTGCGGCTAAAAATCTGTGCAAATACATATTTCTTTTTTTGAATAAATGTTAATTTTCTAAAATCATTAAAATTGTATAGTTAAATATCAACCTTATTAATTACAAGCTTTAAATTATCCAGTATAATATTATTACATTACTTTATCGCAATAAATAAATAAATTGAAGACAAAAAATATTTCTATGTAATGTACTTTTATTAGAGTCCTATTGCTGGGTTACAGTTACAGTTGATCGTTCGGTGGAACATAGAACTATTAAATGTAAATACATACATCAGTCAACTGAATCGATTTTTTAAAAATTGAGTTTGTTTAGCTTGAAAGTAATAGTTTGACATGAAAATTTTACAAAAAATTCGATATTAGTATAAGATGATGTAACTGAGTAGCTATTTCGAGAAAAGCAGTTTCTCATCGATTTTCTTTCCCTTGCTAAAACTATCAGCTCTTAAGTGGATTTTGAAAAACCCTATACAAAGAAATTGATTTTTTAATTTTGATGACGATGGCTGGTCCATATCAATTCTGCAACCATCTCTCACCGACCGTAAAATATTCCCAGTGGTTAGACGGATCATGGGTTAGATTCCCCTTGATCTCGATCTAACCGTGAGAGGTATGTATTCGTATTTTTCCTCTCCAAGTTACACCAAAGCTGAATCGTTACATCAAAAAAGTTCCCAATGTTTGATCCAGGAATTTCCTAGTTTTCTGAGTTGGGTTCAGAATTACAAGGCTGTGGAGTTGTTAATCGTAAAAACAAAATTGAATCGGTTGTTCAACGACAGTTAATAATATAATCACCCTGCATTATATGGGCTAAAAAATAAATAAATACATCGTGAAAATTGAGAATTGTTTATTGAATGTAATAATTTTCATTTATGTGGAAAAATTTCGCCAAATTGGCGATTTCATGAAAACAATTAAAATTTTTTTTAGAAGTATTTAGAGTTTATGTCCCTTTTCGAATCCATACCATACTCGAAAATACAGTACATAACAGTATAAGAGTAAAGCTGAACTTCAATTGTAAGGTACCCAGTCCGTGGCTTTAATTTATTTTACTTGGCGAAAGATTTTTGAAGAACATTCTTTAAACTGTTTTTAAATACAATCTGAACAGAAGTAGCAGGCAATAAATTAATTTCGTCTTCAGCTTCCTCCACGGGAACCTAACTCAAAATTAGAAATACGATTGCCGGGTAAGCCAAACCCAAGGACAAACATCAATCAATTAATACCCTCTAATTTTAGATGGGAAAAATATTTCTCCCAGCCTAACAAGACCCGAAGGACGACCATGAAAATGGGGGCCCTAAATTGACTCGTGGACATTTTTAATACTCCTAAACAATTCCGGGTCATGGACTTATCACTTAAAAGTGATAATACTGATAATCTCAGCAAGTAACAATATTTATGGGCTTTTTTGAGATTTTTAAGGCACGTGTTGTTGAAATGACTATGTCTGAAAAATGCATGTGCAAAGCCATATGGTTTTGTTTATGTTTAGGTATTTTACTTACAGTGGCCATGATTTGAGGAAAAATTGTTTAAACAGAGAGTGTTGCGAAATTTAAAAGAAAAGATAATTATAATAAAAAAAAAAGCTTTTTATTTATTTAGGCATGCAGGCTAAGCTTTACCGGATATAGCATGAATACCAAGTAAGATTAGCGGAAAGTAATTTTCGTGGAACTTTCTTTGTAAACTCAAAATATATTCTAATAATACTAAGAGAGATATTTGAGTGATATCATTAAGATATTTTAGCAGTATTTTGTATTCCTCTTGAACCATTCGAGAAATATTGCATGAAATTCAGCTACATAAGAGTTTACAAATATTTGAGTAGCCCAGATGTTAATGCAGTTAAGTACCTGTTTGATTAACACTCATTTGCTTCGTTACAGATTGCACAAAAGAAAACCCTCAGTGAAATGTTTCAAAGTAAATAATGGATGCAAATCAAAGAGGGATTTGTTAACTGAATTGGCGATGTATTATTACCAGAAGACAAGGTATTTACGTAAATCAGGAAGATAAAAAATAAAATTCAAGCTAAGGAAAAAAGTTTATCAGTAAATAAATGAATAAAAAAATTAAGTTTAATGTTAATTCAATGGCAAATATATATATAAATAAATAAAATAAAAAGAAAAAAATATATTCCGCAATCTTTTAATAGAAAATATTCTTACTTCGCATTGCGAGGATTTTTTTTCCAAAACGTTTACAATACTCCTTAATTTTTTTTTAATTTTACGTTTGTGTACAGTTTGAACGAATATCGGGTAATTTTAAACTATTATTTCATTCAACACATTTTAATCTTTGACGCTGAGTTTTTACTAAACATATTTTTCTTACATATTTTCATTATTTTGTACTAATTTGGGTCAAAATAAATGAAAAACGTTATATTTAGCATTTTAATAATTTAAGGTTATGAAACAGCATGAAAGACCGGTGTCTTTTTCTTCGTTAAAGGTAAAATCTTCCAACTACTGCTTGCTTACAAGCAGTAAGTTTGCAGTTATTTAATTTGCAGTTATTTAAATCTAAGAGAAACAGTTATTCCTCGTTGAAATTTCTTTAATTTACAATGTCAATTATTGTTAAATTCTTGAATATAAATGAAATTTTTTTAAAATTTCAAACTACATTTTGTGGATTTTATATTCTAATACAGATATAATTCCCATAATCTAAAAATTATTTAGTCACTGTTAGACTGTTTTTCATAATTAAAAAATACCAAAATATATTTTTGCTTGCGTTCTCCAGAAGGTTATGAAATTTAAAATTGTTTAACAATGGTTAATCATTGAATAATAATTTATTAAACTCTTATCTTCTATAAAATGACCCATAAAATTGAAAGTTCTGAAGACGTAATGCTGATTCGCCTTGAGGCAATGCTGATTGTTTCAGAGAGAGGGAGAAGGGACAGTCATTAGAAATGGTTAATTAGATTGTTTTAATTACGAATATAAATATTGATTCAAAAATTTGTCAAATATTATCAATAATTAAAAATAACAACAATGAGTGAGCGAAAATTTTAATTAAAATTTATCCTTATTATTCGTGAGCAGTTTTCAGTAAAAGTCTTTCTTTTATTCTCCATAGTTAGGCAGTGCCCAGGTATTTCCTTGTTTTTCTGATCACTCAAAATTATATTTATTGATATTAATTATTTCTGATTATTATATTAATGTTTTCCAACAAAACAGAGTGTTGAAACAGATTTTTAAACGATATGTGTTAGAATAGTTGAATGGTTAATTAGATTGTTTTAAACCAGAATATAAATATAGATTCAATAATTTGTTAAATTTTATTAAAAAATTAAAACAAAAATAAATGTGGGCGAAAGTTTAAATTAAAATTTAGAACTGTTACTCCTGTACTATGTGCATTTTTTTTTCTTTAAAATTCTTCATAGTGCACAAAAATTTCAATGTCCCAGACAGCAAAATAAGGTTTATTTTCACTTTGCAAAAACCTTTTAATGTAAACCTAAAAAGATTTTTATGCGGTTTACATGCAAACCTTCTAAACTTAAAACGATATCTGTGACAATTTATTAGGTTGTCCTATCATGCCTATGTTTACTTATTTTTACAAATTAACTTTTATTTTTGTTTCAACTGCTAAAAATTGATTTGGATAAAGTTGAAAAATTATTTTAACGTAAATTACGCAAAACTACAGACATTTTCAAAACTTTAGAAACAGACTAAAGTAAAGTTCATTTATAATATAACTGATATTTGTATAATTTCTCAGAAAAAAATCCATTTAAAGTTAAAGTTACTGCGCAGTATATTTGCCAGCTTCAGTTATGACGTATTTTACAAGGAAATATTGTATTTACGTGTTGAGTAAATAGAAATAATTAATTAATGAAAATTAACAGTCATTGATAATTAATTTATAATCGAGCCCCTGTGATGATCCTGAAATAGCATGCCTCTTATATACACCCCATATGGTATGAGTAATCATTGATTTTTTTAAAAATTTTATTTATTTATTTATTATTATTTTTTTGAAGGCTAAGAGCTTAGAAAAATATTTGCAAACTAAATTAGAAAGATTTTTAAAATTTTTCAAGGTATAAATGAATTTTATTTAAATTTTTTAAACTATTTAAGAAATGCTTGCATCTGTCTTAAAAATATATTTTATTTATGACGGACGTTAACAACATGAAATTAATACAGTGGTAAAGTATTTTGGATCAAATTAGGGTACCGGCACTTTCGAGGCATCATCCGTAAATTCCATTTTACGCTCAAATATTTTACCGTAATATTTATTTAATAATAGTGATTCAGTGATTTTAAACTAATTATTACTTTTAAAATTGCGGTATCTTAGGTTTTTTTTCCTTAACGGTTCTGGTAAAAAGGGATTTTTCTGTAATTACGATTAAAAGTACCGACACTTAGGGTGGCGGTACTTTTAATCGTCATTTGATCCGGAATTTTCACCGTAATAATTACGGGTTTTCACCGTAATAATTACATTTCTCTTTTTGGAGCGTCTAACATAATCTCTGATCGAGGAGTTATCCTTCACTGCGTTGATATGTTGAAGTCGGACATCATTTGAAAATTAATTTTTGCTAGGTCTGTCAATTCAAGTCACATGTATAGGTGCACAGTTGTACAATGGTTAAAAATAACTTATTGCTGCTTATTTTTAAATTATAAATACAGTTTTTAAGCAACGAACACCTGTAAATTTGATTTAATCGTGTCTCGACATTGTTAAATTACGTGATTTATCAATATTCTGTCATTACTAAGATGGTGATACAATTACCTCTGAATAAATTTATTATCATATAAATTTATTATTTTATTATTTATCGCAAAGATTTATTATTCTACTTATTATCTTGTAAAATCATTATCTTATTATTTATCTCATAAATTTATTTCAGCTTCAAGTTCAATCAAATCAGTATTCACAATCAAATCAGTATTTTCCAGTCCACTAACACTTTTATGTTATTCTTTAAAATTTTAGTGAGACAGTTCTCAATTACCCAGTTATTTCGGTATCTCATAAATAAAATGATTTATTAAGTAAGTGTTGAATTGAACTATTATTAACGAAATAGATCAATGCAAAAAAAATAGAAATTGTTTAAGTAATTTTAATTTAGAATTCTATTTTTCCGTATAATTTCTGATCAAATCAGTATTAACAATCAAATCAGTATTTTCCAGTCCACTAATACTTTTATGTTATTCTTTTAAATTTCAATGAGATAGTTCTCAATTACCCAGTTATTTCGGTATCTCATAAATAAAATGATTTATTAAGTAAGTGTCGAGTTGAACTATTATTAACGAAATAGATCAATGCAAAAAAATAGAAATTGTTTAAGCAATTTTAATTTAGAATTCTATTTTTCCGTATAATTTCTGATCAAATCAGTATTAACAATCAAATCAGTATTTTCCAGTTCACTAATACTTTTATGTTATTCTTTTAAATTTCAGTGAGATAGTTCTCAATTACCCAGTTATTTCGGTATCTCATAAATAAAATGATTTATTAAGTAAGTGTCGAATTGAACTATTATTAACGAAATAGATCAATGCAAAAAAATAGAAATTGTTCAAACAATTTTAATTTAGAATTCTATTTTTCCGTATAATTTCTGATCAAATCAGTATTAACAATCAAATCAGTATTTTCCCATCCACTAATACTTTTACGATATTTTTTTAAAATTTTACAGGATAGTTCTTCATTACCCCATTATTTTGGTATCTCACAAATAAAATGATTTATTAAGTAAGTGATGAATCGAAATATAAATATATATTTTTATCTGATATGTCTGTAGGCCTCTTTCAAAAAATGAATTTTTGCTGAATTTAAACAAATAGTTCAAATTGTTAGATCTAATTATACTGAAAGCATTTGCACCATTTCGTCGATCACATTAATAAATCACACAATTTAATACCATACGCAAAATTTAATACCATACTCCGTCCTAACTAAACATAAAATTTTTCATAAAATGAAGAAAAAAAAAAGCATGAGACTAATTTTTTACTTGCATATAATTACAAATGGTTTTCAATTGTTAAAGAAATTAAATCGTTATTAATCAACAAATAAAAAATAATTGTTTCAGAACATCGTATTAAATTTTAATATAGGACCTTTCATATTTAACTCATATTTATATTATTTTATTAAATTTTTGTTGATATTTTACTAATTTTTTAGTTAAGAAATTATTTTTATAAGAATGTTTTTGATTTCTTCAGCAATTTTGCCGTTAGATGTCACTACTATACAATTAAAGTACCTTCTCTAAAAAGTTTTACTTTTATTTTAGTTAATGCGGAATGCTAGAGATGGCGCCACTAGATATTTTTAAAAGTTTAAATAGCATTTTCAATTTAAATAATAATAATAATAATAAAAAAATAAAGTAAATAAAATAATTTAATAGAATAATCAAATTTTAAAAATTAAAGTAAATAGAATGAGATTTTATTTTATTATTTTTATATTGATTTTACATTTCTGATTTTTTTAAAACGTATACTTTCTACTGCAATATTTGTTTATTTCTTAAGATTATCTTATACGAGTTTACAAAATAAATATGACAAAAAAAAAAAGAAAAAAAAAAGAAATTAGCATTTATTATCATTTTTTTTCCTTCAAAATTATAGTTAAAGACTAATCATGTGACCCGGTACAGAAATGGTCTACCTTGTAAGTATTGCATTTGATATACTCTTTATTTTAATTGATTAAAGTTTTTAAAAATATTTTTTTGTTTTGAATGGAAGTTGGCAGTATCAACTCAATTCATAAAAACAAATGTAATACGAGCGAAATGTAACAGGAAAACAACGGTATATTAAATGAAAAATGTTTCAACTATCCGGATTTAATTTTTAATCACTTGATAACTTTTACTGTAATTTATGTGGAATAAAACTATACTTATGTGGAATATAACTATAAAAATAATTTATGCTATTAGTAGACTTTATAATAAAAATTTTTTCATGAACATTTGTTCGTAAAGTTTCTGTTAAGCCTGGGTAATTTTAGAAATATTTTAATAAAAATGATGGTATATTTATTAATTAATGTTTTAATTTAAAGAGTTTAATTTTTAATCATTCGATAACTATTAACGCAATTTATGAGAATAACTATAAACGTAATTTATGCTATTATACTTATTTATTATATAAATAATTAATTATTTATTATATAATTAATTAATTATTTATTATACTTATTATGCTTATTTATTATACTTATTATGCTTATTTATTATACTTATTATACTTATTTATTATATAATTAATTAGTTATTATATAATTAATTAAATTTCCAGTAGCATTTGTTTGTACAACTTCTGTTAAGTGTAGAATATTTTTAAAATATTTTAATAAAATAACGGTGTATTAAAGGACAGGTGTATTAACTTTCAGGATTTTATTTTTAATCATCCGAAAACTATGTACATAATTTATGTACAATATTCTACCCTTGTACAATTTCTCAAGATTTTATTAATCAGGGAGAAATTTTCTTTTTTTTTATACCAATGTTGAACAGAAGATTAATATAGTAGTTTTGCAGATAGTAGTTTCGGGAAAACTCCTCCATTATATGTCCCTGAGAAGAGGAGTATAATAATGAATAATAAATAATACATAACAAAACAAAAGAAATTCAATTAAAGTGGAACTATTCACGTCAATTCTGCGTCAAACTATGGAAGAACTACACTGGGGGTAACAATTTGTTTTTGTTTTCTATGAAATTGTTCCCCACAGGAGATTTTTTCTCCATAGATTTTTTATACTCTGTTGCAAGTTAAGAAATACCACTATCCCTATGAGAGAGCCTGTTTGCATGTAAGTGCACGCCGAATAGATGCCAAGCACCCAAACCGAGCGTATATCAACATCGCCAACTCTCATTTATAAAGAAACAGATGACGGAATAATAAATATTGTTTGTTGCACACAATTTTCTTCAACAGCGAAAAAGAAAAAAATCTTTATCTCGCATTTGATTTGTTAAGGGCATGTCAGCCTAAGACGCGCCATTTTTAGTGGTGCAATCAAATCCAAGGCTCTTGCAACGTCATATAGTTGTTTCTTTCTCAAGAACGAATGTTTTCCTTCTTTTTCGAAATAAGTCGCCAAATGTAGAATTCCAGTAAGACTGTGGAAAATCCTTTTTTTCCCAATAATTTTATGATACTAGTGGGCTGCGCCCCCTGCCCGCCAACCCCCGAAAATTGCTACGCAATCTTATATGGTTTGCTTCGCAAACCGAGCTCGCTTTGTTCGCTACTAACTTAGGTACATTGCAAATGCACAAAATTCTAAGAATTCAAAACAATCATTCAAATCCATATAACAACTTTTTTTAAAAAAAAATTACATCTTTTTAGTAAATACTAAGTCATTAAAATAAATTTGAATTCAAATAAACGAAAATTGAGATCTATCGACAAAGACTACTCACTTCTGCCTAGCTTAATAGTATGAGATTGCCGCAGCTGAT